>NC_041741.1:39996499-40299529 GCF_004115215.2 Ornithorhynchus anatinus
CATGTATTAAATATTCATAATCGGTGCAACTTAAGGAGAAAAGAAATGTTTCATTGAACAAGCACACTGGAAGTGAAGCTCTCTGAACTGCTTCCAAAGCATAAACTTACTTAATGTAAATTGAATGAAGGTCCCAGCAGTGAAAGTGATTTGCTGTATTAGCTAGCTTTACAGTTGGTACTTTCTTTCTTTTCTTTCACAGACTGGGTAGGCAGGACTGTGACTGTGTGAAATAATAGTGAAGTTTTAAGCCCTTAATGGAAGTAGAGTCACTTCTCCCCCAACTCCAGATTTCACAGGACTGAAGGCAGTTTCAGTGAACTCTCCAGCAGCTTCACTTTGACATTCGCAACCTTCTATTCTTAGTGTAACATAGTATTCAGTGAGTGTAACGTCCACAGTTCTGTTTAGGTAGATGTTATTGTAAGATCATTTAGTGGATACATTCAGTAATAATAATAATGTTAATTGTGGTATTTGTTAAGCGCTTACTATGTGCCAGGTACTATACTAAGCATTGGGGAGGTTACAAGCAAATTGGGTTGGATATAGTCCCTGTCCCACATGGGGCTCACAGTCTTTATCCCCATTTTACAGATGAGGGAACTGAGGCACAGAGAAATGAAGTGACTCGCCCAAGACCACTCAGCAGACAAGTGGCGGAGCCAGGATTAGAACCCATGACCTTCTGACTCCCAGGCCCTTGTCCTTCCCACCTCGCCATGCTGCTTCCCAGTGATTGTAATCCGTCATTAGTGCTTTTTGAGGGCTTACCGTGGGCAGAGCATTGTAATAAGTGTTTGGGAGAGTAAAGTTCAGTTAACCCAGTCTCTGCCCCTTCAAGGAATTTACATGGCGCTTGGTTTGAGAGAATAGAATTGCAGTGGAGACAAGGTTAATGTCACAGATGCCATTTTGGAAAAGCTCCTAAATTTTCAGTCAGACTCCTATGGTATTACAGTGGTCCGCTGCTTCCAAACTGCCACTTAGCTACGAGGGTGTTCTGTCTGTGCATTCCTTGAAGGGATTCAAAGATCTAGGCCGTCTCCCTGCAGAGAAATGTTTCCATGACCCTTGGCTCCAGCAAGCTCTGCCATGACCCAAAATTCCCCTCACCTTGGGATGGTTCTGGACCCATCACCCAGCCATGTGAGAGGCAAACAACGCTCTGTGTCAGCCTTATGGGCAGTTGTGGAGAGGCGCATGGTGAGCTAGGAGAGCAAATTGGAGCAAGACTCATTATGTACATGGTTTGATGATTGCAATCGGCTGCTGGATTACAAACCCGGAATGGGTGGGTGTCTTGGCCTCTGCCCATCCAGAGAAAATAAAGGCATTTATGTGCAGCATAAATGTACACAGCACTTACAAACATATCTGCAATTTATTTATTTATATTAGCGTCTACTCATTGTAGGCAAAGAATGTGTCTACCAACTCTGTTATATTGTACTCACCCAAGCACTTAGTACAGTGCTCTACATCACAGTAAGTGCTCAATAAGTACAGTTGCTAATTCTGCTGTACTCTTCCAAGCACTTAATGCAGTGCTCTGCACATAGTAAGCACTCAATAAATAAGATTGATCGATTGATTGATTGAAGCATTGACACCTCACCTCCAGACTGGCTCTCCGGCCTCTTTCTCTTCAGGCAGAGGGGAAGGGGTTAGATGGTTGGAAGTCCATGCCAGTCTAATACGTTGAGCATTTCCTTTTGGGTGTCTCCATTCTGATCTGAAAGCAGGGGGACTCTTTTCTGCTCTATAAGGTGAGGATGAGAAAGGAAGTATTCCTGTCTGGAGAGGCTAAAGATGCCTTAGCAATTTGGCAGGTACTGAAGTGAAAAAACATTTTTGTCATCACTCCGTTCAAGTCTTAATTATTCATGCTAGGAAAATGTAAGAGAACAGCTACATTCCAGCACTCAATTTCACTTTTTTAATAATTGTGATGTTTGTTAAACACTTGTTATGTGGCAAGCACTGCTTTATGCTGAGGTAGGTACAATCCAGTTGGATCACTGTCCCTTTATCATATAGGGCCCCAGTCTAAATGGGAGAGAGACAGGTATTTCATCCCCATTTTACAGAGGAGGGAACTGAGGACTAGAGTGAAGTGACTTGCCCACGGTCACCTAGCAGGCAAGTGGCAGACTTGCCCTAGATTACCCAACAGGCAAGTGGCAGAGCTGGGATTAGGTCTCCTGATTCCCAATCCTTTGCTCTTTCTTCTAGACCACACTACTTCGTAGCTAATTTGTGAATGCAATATATATTTTGGAGGGCACTGCTGCATTTCAGAAGTGATTCTCTCTGTCTAATAGAATGGACTTAATGAGGGGTAAAAAGCCTTGTAAATTGCCACTTTTTTTTTTTAACCAGACTAAGTTTCTTCCATGAGCGATCCTGGCAGGGAATTCCAAACACATCAGTGTGTTTTAATAGGTGCCAGTAACCATCCTTCTTTTCAGAGCATGAAAAGCTATTTACAGGACTGCATTGGTGATCAGGTGATTGTATTGAAATGTTTGTTCTTTTTAGAAAAATGACTCATTCCTTAGGTGTAAATACTCTTGAAACAAAATCCATGGGAGAGGAAAACAAATCCAGAGCCAGTTGCAATTAATAATTGATTCCCATTTCCCAGGACATTATCGGTGTAATTAAATCTGAGGAGGAAGAACTGATAAGTCAGAAAATAACTTCTGTTAAGATAACAAATCACCAAAACCTGCCACTGGCATAGCACTGCCATTTGTTTTCCTATTAACACAAAAAATGCAGTTCCGTCCTCAGCCCAGAAAGACTCATTCTCTGCTGGATTCCTGGTGGTCTGAATAAAAAAAAGGAAAAGCAAAATCTCTCAAAATAAAGGAGGGTATGGGAATGCATTCAGTTGAAAATTCTCCATTGGTTTTTGCTGCTACTCTGTGCTGTTAGTTACCAAAAAGTCTGTGTCCTAGACTATGAACAAGGGACTGGAGCAGGAGACTTAAGAGTGAGGGATAGTGAGAAGGTTTATTTGGCAGAAGTGTGAAGTACAAACTGGAAACTGGCTGGTAAAGAGGACAGGAGAAAGAGGAAGGGAAAGTATTTGGAGCCTTGAAGCCGATGGTCAGGAATTCTTCCTTGATGTGGAGGGAAATGTATAGCTATTGGAGTTTTTTTGAGCCGTAGAAGATGTGAGCAGAATGATGTATTTTGTGGAGGAGGAGGATCTTGGCTACAGAATGTTGTACAGCCTGAAGGCGAAGAGGTCGGAGTTGAGGAGACTGATGAGGGGGATGGTACCAACATCTAGCCAGGATGGAGAAGAAAGAGGATGAAGGTGTAGAAGAGCAGTGTGGAGAGGTGAGTGTAGGATTTGGGGAAGTTCCCATCTAATGGTGCCCAAATAACCAGTGAAATTGATGGTTTAGTTTTTTGTCAGGGGTTAGGGAAGTGAACGCACTAAGGGCTTTAGGAGAGAGGTAAAGATCCAGAATGATTGGTGAGGGCTGTGAATGTTGGGATTAGTGAGGGAGGAAAAGTAGTATTTCAGAGCCTGTGGGCTGAATTATAGTCAGAGAAGGTGAATTTGAAGAGGCAGGAGTGGTGTGGAAGTCTGGATTTCCACCGACAACACACAATGGGACGTTGCTGGAATGTGAAAAACAGATTGGCCGGGGTGGAGTTGGGGGCTGGAGGGCCCTTCCAGGCTAAGTATTTGTGATCAACAAAGGGAAAGTGTGGGAGGGAATAGAATTGATTAGAAAGGGCAGTACTGAAGGCATGAATTTAGGTTTTAGGTGACAGGAGGGACAACAAGGAGCTGATGTTCCTTATGCTGATGTGTTTCCCCCATAATGGAGTTGTCTGCTTTTGAGGCCTCCCCCTTGGTGTCCCTCCTCCCATTGGCTGCCAGCTTGGTGGGGACCACAGGGAGGGAGAGAGTAAAGCCATTCTCGTGCCCTATATTTTACAGTGGAGTAAAATGAAACAGTCATGCCAGCAAGAGCCCTGGTTACTGTAATTCCAAGAGAGACCTAGTGGAGAACCCAAGTCTGAGAGTCAGGAAACCTGGGTTCTAGTCCCAACTCTGCCGTGGACCTAATGTGTGTCCTTGGGCAAGTCACTTAACCTCGCGGGGCTTCAGTTTCCTCCTATGTAAAATGAGGATAAGATGCCTAGTGGAAAAAGCCTGGGCCTGAGAGTAAGAGGACCTGGATTCTAATCCTGGCTCTGCCACTTCCCTGCTGGGTGACCTAAAGCAAGTCACTTGGCATCAATCATTTATTGAGTGCTTACTGTGTGCAGAGCACTGTACTAAGCTCTTGGGAGAGTACAGTATAACAGAGTTAGTAGATCCGTTCCCTGCTCACAGTGAGCTTACTCTGGTCCTCAGTTTCCTCATCTGTAAAATGAGGATACAATAGCTGTTCTCCCTCCCCTTTAGACTGCAAGCCCCATGTAGGACAGGGAGACTGTGTCCCACCTGATTATCTTGTGTCTGCCCCAGTGCTTAGTATAGTGCTTGGCAGATAGTAAGAGCTAAACAAACACCACAGTTATACTTATTCTCCCTCCCTCTGCAATTGGAGCCCTGAATGGGATCTATTATATTACCATCTGCTTAGCACATAGTAAGTGTATGTATATATCTATAATTCTATTTATATTGATGCCTGTTTATTTGTATTGATGTCTGTTTCCCTCCTCCCAACCCCCCCAGCTCTGAGTCCATTGTGGGCAGGGATTGTCTATCTGTATTGTACTTTCCAAGCGCTTAGTACAGTATTCTGCACACAGAAAGCACTCAATAAATATGATTGAATGAATGAATGCTTAATGAATACCATTATTATTATCAAGGTGTTCAGTGCCTAAAAATCAGTGTCATTAAGAGGTGCATTTCTGGGTAGCCCTGGCCAAGATATGGTATGGAATGTTTAAAATAACTCAGCCTATCACCACTGGTCTGTCCATCTAGACCATAAGCTCATTATGGTCAGGTAACATGTCTACAAACTGTTATATTGTCCTTTTCCAAACACTTAGTACAGTGCTCTGCACACCCTAAGCACTCAATAAATACCAATGGCTGATCTAAGTGCCACAAAATGTGAGTGCTGCTTTGTGCTACCATAAAGCATATAGAATGGCCCCTTCCCATTTTCAAAACATTCTACCAGCTGGTAGTAACCTAAAAAATGAGAAGCTGTGTCACAGGGGACAGACAGAAATATCCAGCCAGGCTCCAATCCACATGATCCGAGAATTGGATGTTCTAGAATGAAATTTGACAGTCTCCACACAACTTGGGGTAAAATGCAGGAAACAGATGTAAAGCTATCTCAAATTACCTCAAGAAATTTGGTTTAAGTGGGTGCACGTGGCCCTAATTTTTTTTTTTTAGTAAAAACATCTATTTTCAAGGCAGTGATACTGTTGTCTCCACAGAAAGCTAAGCATTTAAGGGATGTAATGGAGATTGACATTTTTTAAAACAAAGAACATATCTGTGAAGTATGATCTGAACGTAAGCTATGGCTTCTAGAGGAGGGACTGATCGGCTCCACTTAATAATAAATGGCCACTCAGTATTCATTCATTTGGAAAGAACCTTAATAATGTTAATCACAGTGGATCAAGGTTGTATAAATTTGGATGTGTTAGGTCCTGTATTAGAATTTGCTAATTAATTTATGCATTTTATTTGAGTGACAGCAGAGTCATTTGGGAGTCCATTCTGGTTAAGCAAAATGTGCTGGAGAGAAAAAGAAGGTAACATAAGTCAATGAGTTTTCTAATGTGACTTTTGTGTAGTGGAATTTTAAACCAGACTCCTGACAGATGAAAGGTTCTACGGCTTCCATCCCACCTGACTGTTTGCCGAACCGAAATGCTCCAGATACTTTTTTTTTCCCCCTAAGAGGACATTTGGAATGTAAATTTAAAGACATTCCTTCAGATTAGGACCTTAAGTAGAAAACCAGAACCTAGGCTAGAAATGGGAGAAAAGGGATGGGGAATCTGCAATTCGGAGTTCTCTTTTTTCCCCTACCCCAGATTTATGTCACCTTAACTTCTGTCTGTCTTATTTCTTTGCCTTGCCTTCTGCCTCCTCTCCTTTAAAAATGGTATTTGTTAAGTGCTTACTATGTGCCAGCCACTGTTCTAAGCACTGGAGTAAACAGATTCAAGCTAATCAGGTTGGACACAGTCCTCGTCCCATATGGAGCTCACAGTCTTCATCCCCATTTTACAGATGAGGTCACTGAGGCACAGAGAAGTGAAGTGACTTGCCCAAGGTCAAGCAGCAGACAAATGGCAGAGCTAGGATTAGAACTCAGGAACTCTGATTCCCAGGTCTGTGCTCTATCCACTACGCCATGCTGCTTCTCCACTGTAAAACTGGGAGGTGAATATACTTACTGATGAACTATTTGAAAGCGATTCTATGCACCATATGCAGAATGCATAACTCCCTGGGCATTAGACTTAACTCTTGAAAACTTTTTTCAGATGCAAGGTTAAAATGAATCAAACGTGGTTTTCTTTCTTTTTTTTTTTTTTGGTCTTAATTCATGGAGGAATGCAATTTAATTATCACCCAGAGCTATTGGGAAGGTTACTCTGAGTGGGTCATCTTAGGACGGGAAACTCAGAACTTGAGCAAGTTATCTTGGTTGGTTCCCTAACAACTACCTCTCCCAGTAAGAACGCAAGTTTCGTAGAGTGGCATCATACTCTAGTTGGTATGCTTCTTGTGTGCAGAGAATGCATCTATTAATTCTGTTGTATTGTACAGTGCCGTGCACGCAGTAAACACTAAGTAAATATCAGTGATTGATCAAATTCCCCCAGACCCTTACTTTCACCTATGCCTGCAGCCATGTGCAAAAAGAAAAGTCATCTCTGTAGACAAAGTTGAGAGGATATGTTCTAGAACACTTTAAATTTTCTTGGCTAGGAACCAGCTCCTAGTGATTAAAATTACTGTAGCGCTGTTTGGAGAGAGGAAGGAAAGTCACAGGCAGCAGCTTTTAGAGGGCTTCCAGAACAACCTTTTAGAATTGAAGGAGCAACAGTGAGCCGGGCCGTGCACATTAACTTTTAATGTGTTGACAGACCCTCTGTGCTGAGCTTGGGATTCTACAGACTCATCATCAAAAGCTAATGAAAGCCTGTCACTCCCCGCATGTATTAGTGAGAGAGCAATGGAAGTGAATCATTTAGTTGTTCTGTTTCCATTAGTCATTTCTCATTGAGTTTCTCTGTCTGTCACTTGAGTCGCTGTAGAAAAGATATACAGTGTAAGGTCAGGAGTCTCTTCCTTTGTTCAGATTGTACCACGTGTCTTCTGAGGTCTTCCTCCAAATCTCCGAGTTGGGGATCAGGCCAAAATGGGCTAGGCTGTCAGCTTCTTAAAGGCAGGGATTGTGTCTGCCCACTCTGTTGTAGTCTCGTAAGTGCAGAGTACAGTGCTCTGCACAAAGTAAACGCTCAATAAATACCACTGATTGATTGAAGCCCAGTCGATGAGAATTTTGAAAAGCAGATTATAAACCACTGTGTCCCTCCAAGGGCAGCTCGGGTAGGCAGCCCCCAGCCCACGTGGGGGCCCTCTGCTCAGCAGACCTTTAGCTTGTGGGCAGGGAATGCATCTGTTGTTATATCATACTCTCCCAAGCACTTGGTACAGGGCTCTGCACACTGTAAGCCCTCAGTAAATATGTTTGAATGAATGAATGCAATGATCTTGATATCAAAGCAAGCCATTTGTTGCATATTAATGTTGAATCATTTATATAGGCAGCATTATTACAAATACTTTCTCTCTAGCTCTCTGTCAAGTACATAATTTACCAATATAAGTATAATTTCTAAGTACTAAATCACAATTATTATAATTTAATAAGAAGCCAGATCTTCCATCGTAGGATTTATTGATATTTGTCTAATCAACTTTATGTTTGGTCTTCTCTTAAGGCAAATGGCAATAGACCTTTGGAATCTCTTTTTATGGTACTTGTTAAGTGCTTATTATGTTCCAGGCACTGTACTAAGCACTGGGGAAGATGCAAGCTAATCAAGTCAAGTTGGACTCAGTCCATGTCCCACATGGAGCTCACAGTCTTTGGAATGCAGTGGAAATGTAAAATACATGCTGAAAGAAGATTGAACAGGGACCACTTATCTTTATTACTTTACCAAGGCATTCTTGGAAAAAATATTTTAAAAAATCAAGTCCAAACCTAGGTCCCTAGGGACCTAGGACCTAGGGAATGAGTACTGTTCCTGCTTATATAAATGTTGCTAAAATCCTCCTCTGAAATGTCCCTAGTGTCACACCACCCAGTATGTGCTCAGTCTTCTCTGTTGGCTGGTGAGAGATTCCAGGATCTCCTTGGCTTTCAGTACTCTTCTCATTAGCCCATCCTGAGGACAAATTTCCAGGAAAACAGGAGTGACTTTACAGGAGTTAAGAAAAGATGTTTTTGGAACTGGGACAGCTTATATGATATGCTGTGAAGACTGTCAAGACAAGTGTGGAATTGCTTTCCCTTTGCATAAAATCTTAATTTGGTGAGAATTCAGGGCTATGTTTGTCTTATCCGCCTGCCATGAACAAACATTTAAGAAAAACATGTTAGTCTATTAAGACATATCGAAGTGATTCTGATTACTTTTCATGGGTGAAGAGGTGATCTGATTTGACTTGTCTATCATCTTTCCCCTCAATCAGTCAATGTATTTATTGAGCATTTACTGTGTGCAGAGCACTATAGTAAATGCTTGGGAAAGTACAACAATGCAACGGAATTAGCAGACATGCTTCTTGCCCATAATGAGTGCATTGTCTAGAAGCATTGTTGAAAGTAACAGGAGGGTCTTGGTGAACACTTTGCTTTAGTATCACTTCTAAACTATGGTATTTGGAGAAACCTCTTCTATTTTTGGAGGTGAAAGAAGAGAGACTCTTCCATATTTTTGCCATCACACCTATCAGTCAGTAGTATTTTTTGAAGCCTTATTCCTTGAAAGCACTTGGAAGAGTGAAATAGAATTAGCAGTCACGATCCGTGCCCTCAAGGGGCTGACAATCTAGTGAAGGAAGATAAGCACTGAAAATATTACAAGTAGGGGGAAGCAATGCGTTAAAGATCTGTATATACGTGTTATAGGGCTCAGAGTAATTTCTACCCTTCCACTTCAAACACTCAAACAAAAAATGAATCATTGTTAATGCTGATTTATAAATTTTCCTTCCTCTCCCATCCAGCAAAGACTCAAAATAAAAAAGGCTTGTTATCGCTATGTCCTATTGGACAAGCATATAAGAACAGCATATCATTCTACTAAGATGGTCAATAATGTGGTATTTAAGCACTTACTATGTGCTAAGTACTAGGTTAGAGACAAGACAGAGCACACATGATCGCTGCCTCATTGGCTGCACAGTTTATGGGAGGAAGAGGAACAGATGAGGAAACAGGCACAGAGAAGGTAAATGATTTAGCCAAGGTTACACAGTAGGCAATTTGTTGAACTGAGATTGGAACTCAGAATCCAAGTGATTTTAATGTTGTTGTTTTTTTTTTCTGAGAGAATAGCCTGATTCCCTTTTTCTGCCATTTTTTATGGTATTTGTTAAGCTCTTACTATGTGCCGGGTCCTGTACCAAGTGCTGGGATAGATACAAGCTAATCAAGTTGGACACAGTCCCACATTGAGCTCACAGGGTTAATCCCCATTTTATAGATGAGGTAACCAAGGCACAAGGTCACACAACAGGTAAATGATTCAGGATTAGAACCCGGGTCCTTCTGTCTCCCAGGCCTGTGTTCTGTTCACTCAGCTACACTGCTTCATTTTTATAGCCATAACTGATCCTCAATGGACATTGTCTGTGGGAAGCAGAGAGGATTGTCACCACAGCTCACAGATTTTTATGGCCCTTTATGAGAGCAGAATCTTTACACTTGATGTCTCCTCCCAGGACCAATTCCACTGGAGAAAAAAACAGCCTGATGCTGGGTAGCGGGCCATTTCAGAATAGATTGTGTTCTAATATTTCCATTTTTCCATTTACTCTTTTAAAATCGAGGTCCTTACCCAACACACTCTCTCTCCTCCCTATCCCCAGGCTTTTCCCTCAGTATACATTTACCTTGGCCAGTGCCGTCAACAGTGAATATGTATTACCTCACCCCCAAGATGTTCTCTCTCAAATGAAGCTTTCTCTCCCCCACTTCCCACTTTCCAGCATTCTGGAAAGAAATCGAAAGTGCACAGTGTCCTTTTCCATTTATTTTTTTCTCAAATAAAAAACACACTGTACATCAAAGGATGAGAGATTAGTCACCTGCAATGCTTTCAGGTATGATCCAAATCTTTAAGATAGAATTTAGGGAATGACTCTACCCACCACATCACTCAACTGGCCTGATGCTAAGGATGTTTAGTGTTTGGTGAACTAAGAGCTTGGAAAAAGCAAGATGAATAGCTCATTTTTAGGAGCTCAAAGTGCATTTTTACCCTTAATCTACAAAGGGAATGCTTTGGAGCTGGTATACCTAATTATCTAGTGGCACTTCTCCAAGATGTCTAATCTTTTAATATGTGCCCAAGCTCTTGAAAGAACTGTAATTGCCAGTTGTCTTACAAGCAATCATCTCATCAAAAAGGGGGTCGAAAAATAGAGTTCAAGAAGCAGACAGCAGAAAGAACACCTGGAAACTCCAATTCAATCTGTATAATGCAAAAGAACAAGTCTGAAAATTACCACATTGTACCAAGTGAGCTTTCTTGACATTTGGTGGGGAGACAAACTGTAAAGCATATTTACGACCACAGCTGCTATAATGCGTTCTCTTTTTAGTCTTCTAATCCCTCTCTGTTTTTCACTTTTAATGGGGGGAGGAACACATCACTGCTAGTTCCATTTCCAAGTGAATTAGAATATACAATTCCTTACAAGTGGTCCAGATTTAGGGGTTTATATTGAAGCCACTGGCTATTGGAGCAGCTCCAGTGCAAAGGGAGTAACTGTACTCTAGAAGTGTGTAGACCAACAGAATAGTATTGCCTTAATGAGTCTCTTAGTTTTATTTTGGCCAGGGTGGTTTTCATCATGGGGGAAGGTCCAGAACAGCCTTTATTTGTGGAAGATGGTTCCCAGGTGATGATCAGATCACTCGTGATTCTTAGGTGGAACATTTGCTTTATGTGGTATATTCACCCTGTATGTCTTCTGCACTGTGACCTGCAAAGGGCTAGGGGTAAGGACTGAAGAAAAGTAGGAAGAGTGACGTGTGAAGGGAGACTAGGATGTGTTATCACTCCCTGAGATTGGTGAGTACTCACAAATAGCCACGCAAATTACTCTGAGGCCCAAATAATCATTCTGCTGATGAGTGCAAGATTTTATGAAAATTCCGTTTGACACACTCACTAGTTTACTCTAGATTCCAGGCACTCCTTATGTGATAGACACGGGAAGGGAACCAAACCTCAGGATGTTTGACATTACCAGCAAATTTAAGCTGGAGACTCTAATTTTCATAGTGGTGATCACAAAATTCCCCAAAATAAACACATCTCTCACATGCTGCAAGCATTTTTAAGCACAGGCTTTGGAAAAGTGAAGTGTGTGGTCAGGAGTTCAGCCGCTGCTCTGTGGTGGGATTTGAATCTCTGAAAACTTGCTGAAATTTTGAATGGACAATCAGTCAATGGTATTTATAGAAACAACTTGGCATAGTGCAGTGTGACCTTGGGCAAGTAATTTGAATTCTCTGTGCCTCAGTTATCTGTAAAATGGGGATTAAGACTCTGAGCCCTATGTGGGATAGAAATTACCTTGTATATATCCTAGTGCTTAGTACAGTTCCTGGTACATTGTAAGTGCTTTACAAATACCATAAAAAATTGAGCACTTAGGGTGTGCAGAGCACTGTATTTAAGCACTTAGGACATCGAGCTGTAATGATTCTGTTTTCATGCATTTCTTCTTGCAGCTTTTATATCTGCCACATCTTCCTTCTCTTGGTCTCCTCTAGACTGTAAATTCCTTGTGGGCAGGGAATTATGTCTACCAACTCTTTTGTATTTGTACTTTCCCAAGTGCTTAGTGCCGTGTTCTGCCCACAGGGAGTGCTCAATGAATACCACTGATTGATTAATTGTTTCGTCAACATCTTGGTAATGGAATATGATGATGCTGTAGAAGAACTGGTAAATTAGGGAAGGGTTTGAAATTTACAGACCAAATCAGTACCTGTGAAATATTTAAGATTAACTCCAATTTGAACCCACTTTCCTGTCCACATAATGGTCTTCATCCAGGTTGATGCATAGCATAACATCCTTGATTTTTACATCCTTGTGAGATATGTCGTGAACTTGAGTGTTCTGAAGCAATTAAGCAGGTATTCTATAAATGATTCTAATTCTAATTAATAAGCATTTTTTTTACCCCAACCATGTTTGGTCTTATGCACCGTTTTGGCTTGGTTCCCATTAAGAGTCAACAGTCTTCAAAGTACTTTTCGTGCTGCTTCAATTAAAATAAATTTTGTGGCTCCAGGGAGTTACAGGACAGGAGTTGGTGGGAGTGGGGAGGGCATGGAGCTATTGAACTCCAACATGAGTTATGCATTTTGATAAAATCTCTTGTTCCAACACAGCTTTCACCATTCATACAGTGAGTCCAAATGAGTAGAAAAGAGATGGAAGCCGATGTTACATTTGGTTTTCGGCATTTATTTTGTTTTCCTTTTAATATGCTTATCCTACACTTGTATCAGCTACCAACTCTATTAGATTGTACTTTTCCAAGCACTTAGAATAGTGCTCAACACTTAGTAAGTACTCAATAAATACCATTGATTGATGGGTTGTAGTCAAAGAATTTGGTTGCTCTTGACCCTTTGATCAGGGGATAGCCTAGGCCAGGCAGATGTCTCTGGTCTCTGTTGTTATCATTCTCTTACTTTGTGCCAGGCACTGTACTAAGCACTGAGGTGGATAGCTCGGGCTTGGGAGTCAGGGGACGTGGGTTCTAATTCCGGTCTGCCACTTGTCTTCAGTGTGACCTTGGACAAGCCATTTAACTTCTCTGTGCTTCAGTTCCCTCATCTGTAAAATAGGGATTGAGACAGTGAGCCCCACGTGGGACAACCTGGTTGCCTTGTATCTACCCCGGTGCTTAGAACAGTGCTTGGCACATAGTAAGCACTTAACAAATACCATAATAATAATGATAAAAGCAAATCGGATTGGACACAGTCCATGTCCCACATGGGGCCAATAGTCTTAAAGCCCATTTTATAGATGAAGTAACTGAGGCACAGAGAAATGAAGTGACTTGCCCAAGGTCACACAGCAGACAAGTGGCGGAGCCAGGATTAGAACCCAGGTCCTTCTAACTCCCAGCTCCATGCTGTATCCACCAGGCCAAGCAGTTTCTGGTTACGGAGGCTAAATCCGTTGCTTTCATTCTGCCTCGGATGGCTTTGTTTGATGGGGCAGCTTAGTCGGAGAAGCAGCGTGGCTCAGTGGAAAGAGCACGGGCTTTGGAGTCAGGGCTCATGAGTTCGAATCCCAGCTCTGCCACTTGTCGGCTGTGTGACTGTGGGCAAGTCACTTAACTTCTCCGTGCCTCAGTTCCCTCATCTGTAAAATGGGGATTAAGACTGTGAGCCCCACGTGGGACAACCTGATTCCCCTATGTCTACCCCAGCGCTTAGAACAGTGCTCAGCACATAGTAAGCGCTTAACAAATACCAACATTATTATTATTATTATTGCTTTTTTGGTTCATAGCGACATTCACAACTAAAGCACAGCTCTAAAATGTTCCCATTTTGTGACTAAGAACATCAAAGAGTGCACACTGGATAATGGATATCTATTTGTAATTGATCTAATTAATAGAGTTGACGAGGCTGGGAAGCATTGTCTGTTGCAGCACTCTGGTGGCTGGGCTTTCCAGAGTGTTCCTGAATATTTTGCTTCTTACCTGGGGTCTATATCCTAGGGCACCAGTCACTAAACATCTCTCCTGAATGACCTCAAAAGGACGTTTTTCCTCCCTGTCTTCCACCATTTAAGCTTCTTACGGTAGCCACGTTTTGGGGGTTGGTTGAAGAACTTTGTTAAGTGTTTGATCGGATTTATTCCTGATTTCCCAGTTTTGTTGACACATCAATTTTTTTTTTCTAGAATTTATTTCACACCCTTTGTTATCCTTAATGCAAGTATCATAGCAGAAACTCAGTTTGGCTGTGGATTCTTATGATTTGCATATGAAATGGGGGCTTTTTTTAGTGTGATATGCCAAAAGCATGAAAAAGTTCCTGTTAATTTTATAGTTTGTGTGTTTAATTTCTCAAAGAAAACTCACTAACACTTTGTAAATGACAGATCTCATCACAAATGATGTCATAATACATTTGGTGCATTTTGTTTTTAAATGCATCCATTTTGTGTAAATCTGTGAGTATGGAAGTAAAGAAAGCTAAATAAATGCTAATAGAAACTTGTAAAAATGGTAACACTGTAGAATCCTTTCCTTTGCATGCAGGTAACAGTTTGCTCTCCTTTGAGAGATCCTGGAATCTTCACCTTCCTTATCTTGTGGTGATACTAAATATTCTGAAATCTTGCTACACCCCTTCAATTACTTGGAAGTCAGATTTTGAGCCAATGCTAATCATCTTCAGAAGAATGCATCTATTTGACAGATGGTTGCAGTCAATTTCATAACTGTTCTCTTAAGGAAACTTCCTAGCGTTCTCAGGACGGCTAATGGCCCCATACTGAACTAAAAGTAATAGAGCATCTAATGCAGTTAACATTAATGAAGTTAAACCCCATGTTTCACATCAGTTAGACAGGTTTGACATCATCTGCCTAGCCAGAGTGTAGCTGCTACACTTTCCAAAGGAGGAGCTGTGGAAGAGTCTTCTGAGGTCAGACTCCTCAGCTGACCATGCTGTCACTCCATTTCTCCCTCATTCCGAAGGGCAAAGGAGAATCGATTGGGTAGGAGGGAGTCATACATTGCTTTTGGAGAGCTGGAGGACTGGAAGAAAATAAGGATGCGCTTATGCTACGAGCCCTCCATCCCGGCGTCAAGGGTCGCCTGTGCTGCTCTGTGGAGTCACATCACTGGGCATCTCCTACCCCGAGCTGTTGTGTGTCGAGGTGTTTTGGAGAAAATGATCAAGTGACGGGAGCGGGATCCAGCCCAGGAATTCTTGCCCGGTCTGGGTTTGTCTGGGTCTTGCAAGTGAAGTCGCTTAACTGGCAGAAACTTTAGCTTCCTGCTTCTCAAATTGGAAAGCTCCAGGCAGGTTCAGAGTTATTTCAGGGTGAAAGGATCATATTTTAAATGCCTCTGGTGAGCCCATGGGCACGTCTAATTTGATGGATCCTCCCTCAAGCGGGGATTGCCGTTCCTAGAAATATCTCTTCTGGGTGTGGAAAGGGAGTCACCTAGTAAGAACCAGCCAGATGCTGCTAAATATAAGAAATGTGGCTTTTTCTCCATGCCAACATGGATTATAGTGTATAGTGCTGTCTTTGAATAAGCAGGGTGGAGGACTCAAGTGGTAAGATACTGTTAGCCAAACAATAGCCCTTCATCCTAGACCAGTAATGATTTATGCTGGACAAGTCAAAAAGAGTGTTGATTTCATTTAATTTGCAATCTCCAACTGTGGGGGACATCTGGTAGAATATTTAGATGGCGTGGGGAAGTTGTGCCTTTTAGTGGGGCTGCTATATGTCGATGAATGGAAAACATGAACTGGGACCTTGTCTCGGCTGAAATCTGTGGCCAGGAGGGTGAATTCCAACTGGATTTGTTGGTTCGGTCACATGATTGGACTGGTTGGTTCCATAGTCTGGCAAATATGGATTGCAAAATCCTCGCCTGTGATATGGGCAATGTTGATTGTCTATGAAATGGTTCTTCATTGATTTCAGGTATGTTTTTAGAACAGAGATTTCTAGCAGTTAGAGTCGGCGAAAATATTTCAGGTCTTTCTCAGCTGCTCCTTTACCCAGCCTATAAAGGGTTTTCAGAAAGTCCAGTATAATTTTAAACGATCCCTTTGAATCACTTAATCATTGCTTTGACCATTTCAGTCTTAAAAGGTCTGTGCTGAGGGGAGTAGGAGAGTGGAAGGAAAAGGAATGACTTGGGCATGGTCTTTGCAAAGCACCCTATCAACTGTATTTCTACTCTCTGGCATGCTATTACTATGCCATCAGCCCCAAATCAGGCTGGTGCCCTCTCCCCTGTGTTCCTTAGTCCAATCCTGTGCTTTGGTTTTCTTTCTCCTTTTCAGTGTCATGTGAGCCAAGGCTTGGGAGTCAGAGGACGTGGGTTCTAATTCCAACTCTGCCACTTGTCTGCTGTGTGATCTTGGACAAGTCACTTAACTTCTCTGTGCCTCAGTTATCTCATCTATCCAATGGGGATTAAGACTGTGAGCGCCATGTGGGACAACCTGATACCTTGCATCTACCACAGTGCTTACAACAGTGCTTGGGGCACAGTAAGCTCTTAACAAATACCATAATTACCATTATTATTATTATTTATCCCCAGCTACATAAATCCCATTTAAAGACCAAATCCCAGTTTGCTCTTTCTTGTCTAGAGTTTTTACCTTCCTTCCAAAACTACTGGAAGCAGAATATGTTGGCTAATAACTGTCCTGGAAGATGCAATTGCTCAGAGCCCTTTGTCCTCAGGGGTCACTCTCCAAGATTGCCCTTCACTACTCCTACCTCTTCTGCTCCTGCAACCTAAAAATGGCCTTCATGGGCCTTCAGGCTTGTGCACTTCGTGGATGGGGGAAGACTTGGGCCTAGGGCCCCCTGAAGATTCATCTCTATTCCTGGAAGATCTTTTCTCTCTTCTCACCCCTGGTTTATATTCTTGTGTGTTTTCTATTTCTGTGGCCATTAACATATGCAGAGACCTTTCCAACTGTTTTGGAAATGATTGTTTGTCAAGGACAAAGGATGAGAGTTGGTCCTGAGCTTTTCTGAACTGATTATAGTGTCAGTGGCTTGTGCGGTGCCATTCTCCCTCTCTCATCCTCTAGGTTGTAAGTGCATTGTGGGCATTCATTCATTCATTCAATAGTATTTATTGAGCGCTTACTATGTGCAGAGCACTGTACTAAGCGCTGGGAATGTACAAATCTGTCTGGGAAGGCCTCTTGGAGGAGGTGAGCTCTCAGTAGGGCTTTGAAGAGGGGAAGAGGATTAGTTTGGCGGAGGTGAGGAGGGAGGGCATTCCAGGACAGCGGGAATACGAGGGCCAGGAAAATAAGAATCTAAGAGTATAAGGTAAGCAGGAATAATCAGAATACCTAATTTACATCATACAGCATCTCTGTAGGAACATCATGTCTGTTTAGTGGAGAACGAGGCTAAAAGTGAGAAAGTTTACACTAGAATGAATGAAGTGTAAGTTTGGAATTTACCTGTAAATCTTTCATGCAGAGTTTCAATAGGGACCAGGAAATTTCTTAATTTCAAATCCATGAGGAGGTTTGACTATGACCAATAGTTTAAAAACATTTTACTTCCCTCTTATAGTCAACTTAATTATCCAGGAGCTAGTTGTGCAATCTGCAGATTAACCAGGACTCTTGCAGCCTTTCTCTCTTCTACTTCTCTAACTTTTGACTATTTCCCTACTCATTAAAATCTCTATGGAAATATAGCCTTGGCTCCAAGTTTTGAAGAAGCCACTGCTGCAGAAAAAATAACAAAAACTGTTAAAGCACTGGGATCTGATGGCATACCTGTAGCAATATATAAACAGATGAGGAAGATAAGCCTTAGACAGGGAACATATCTACCAATTCTTATATTCTATTCTCCCAAGAACTTAGTACAGTGCTCCACACATAGTAAGAGCTCAGTAAATATGACTGATGGATTCTCATCCCACCAGTTGTGATCCTGCTGGGGCATAGAGTGCAACAAGTAAAGAAACGGGCAGGGGCGCAACACACTGTGAGGTCAAAAATGATTGCAGTATAGTGCCAGTGTTGGGTCGTAGCTCCATGACCCAGCAAGCCATTGTCTCAGTAGGCACTACCCACTTTAGCCAGGTTCTTTTCAGGATTCTTTGTAATTCCCTTGTGGTGAGCTGGGGATTGCCATCTTCACCGTGCTAAGAAGAAGATCGAGTTTGGGGGATCTTAGCGAGCAAACAGGAGTGGAGTCGTCAATTCTTGAGTCTCTAGGCTAGATGGCAGTCCCAAATCTGATTGGTCCAAATCAAATGCGAACATCTGAAATCATCAGGAGGACTAAAGTGCACTAGTATTAGCTTTCGCAAATAATTTGTACATATCAGTGTGGCAGGACCTTATTTTTCTTGAACGTCAAAATAGACCACACTGTATAGTGCTCTGCTCCTTTCTGCTGCTTCATTTCCTCAAGAGTCTGGAGATAGAGGTGGAAGAAATGTCTGTTAAAGGGAACAGAAAGCAAGTCTGACAGCCTTTTTTTTCTGAGAATATAAGATAACTGACACCTGCTGAAAACTGGGTGCTAAACACTTCAATTTACGTGTAAAATGAAGTTTTAATCTCTGTGTTTTGGACAGCTGTTCTTACAGAGTGTCTTAAACCGGGGAAACAGGAGAATGATGGTTCTTGCTTCCTAACGTTCCTAGATTTCTGCCCTCTCAAGATTCCATAATTACAGTGTGTCAAATGTGTGATTTCAGGCTTTATGTATCCCCTGAAAGGAAGGTTACTGGGGGCATTTTGAACCAAGCATTTGTAGAGTGGTTTACTACAAATAAAGATTTATCCCTCTTCCTCCCTACCCTGTTGATTCAAAATGCTTTAGAGCATATGCCCTTGGAGGGCAGGGACTATTTGAGATATAGGCTCTTAGCCAAAAGCAGGTCTTGCATAGTCAAGCCGGATCACTACATTCCCTCCCAAATATGGAAGTGGATCAGCATGAGCCTCTGGGTAGAACTAGTAAAAAAAGAACCAGGAAAATATTGGCTTGGGAAGCGTGTCAAAGACTGGTACGTTAAACACCCTGTCTTCCCCGACTCTGCCTCCATCAGACTAGGTGCATTGCGTTACAATTTCCACTGCCCACTAGACCCACTCCAAACGTTGGCACAGAGAAGAGTACCGGATCACCGGGGCCCAGAACCATTTTAAACTCCACTATGGAGCACTCATTGAAAATAGACGGATAAAGTTTTAAATTTAAAACAAAGCCAGAACTAAATGAACACGGTGCATTTTATATCTCTGAAACACATGGGAACCTTACTATGCCAGCTCTATTTCCATTTTCAGTCTTTTCTTATACTGTCAAACACTGCCCGTGCACCAGTACCTCCGGTTATAATGTTGAGTCCATCAGGGATCGGTTAATTTATTTTATTTTTTTAAAGAAAATCACCACTTATGATAATTATCACCCCCAAAGAAAAATTGCACCAGAGGGAACCAGAGAGAGTGTTTTTGAAATGCAAGTATTTTTTTTTTCCATCCAAGAAAATAAAGTAAAAGGCCAATTAGGAACAGCCCCATCCAGAGAGAAATGATGACTGCCTCCCATTTCGAGTGTGTTTCCAGTTTGAAGTAGAGGTAAAGTAAGCTCTTGATTATTCAGAGTTCTTCCCTAGATTTCTCAGGCTTCTGGGAAGGGAGAAGAAGAGGAAGAGACCCTTAGGTGAGTCCAAAATTGTCCTTACTTTCAGGTCTGGAAAAAAATTGAAGGTTGGGAGGAGAGGTTCTGTGCTCAGTCAATTAAAAATCGTATTTACTGAGCACTTACTGTGTGCAGAGCACTGTACTAAATGCTCGAGAGAGTGTAATATATCAGTTGATAGACACATTCCCTGCCCTCAAGAAGCTCAAGGTCTAGAAGATTTTTCTCTTTTCTCCCACGAGAATATTGAGATAGGGTATAGCTGACTGAAAGGAGCCTGGAGATGGAGTTGAAATTGAGAATTTATTGATCACACTTTCTTGATTTTAGTAATTAGTGGATTGCTGTACAGAGGTGCGTTTATAGACTCAAAAACCTCGGTTTGCACCTAAAGAAGCTTGTAGTAATTTCACAGTGTAGCAGTAATTAAAGAAAAGAACCAACGCACAAGCTTCTGTTTGGATGATTGCCTGGGAAAGAAGTGGAGAACGTTTGGCAAAGCTGCATCTTCTTTAAAACCAATTCTGAATGCCTGGAACAGGGAAAGCTACACTTAGGATGGTGAGGTAATGTAACAGACGTCCCTTGCCTGAGTTTTTTAAATCATGTCACCGCTGATGTAGAAAGCATTCTAGCATTCCTTAACAGCTTTGCACACTTGAAAACCAAGTTTTTTAACTGTTAAAATATTCTCCTTACTAATGCAAATGAATGACAATGACTGGTCCTGCTGAGGTAATGATATTGGAGAAGCAGCGTGGCTCAGTGGAAAGAGCACGGGCTTTGGAGTCAGAGGTCATGGGTTCGAATTTCAGCTCTGCCACTTGTCAGCTGTGTGACTGTGGGCAAGTCACTTCACTTCTCTGGGCCTCAGTTACCTCATCTGTAAAATGGAGATGAAGACTGTGAGCCCCACGTAGGACAACCTGATTCCCCTGTGTCTACCCCAGTGCTTAGAACAGTGCTCTACACATAGTAAGCGCTTAACAAATACCAACATTATTATTATTATTATTATATTTGTTAAGCACTCACTAAGCATTTAAGTGAGAGAAACACCCGGGTCTAGTGTATAGAGCACGGGCCCCAGAATAAGAAGGACCTGGGTTCTAATTCTGACTCTGCCTTTTGTCCCGTGTGGTCTTGGACAAGACACTCAACTTCTCTGTGCCTCTGTTCTGTCACCGGCAAAATGGAAATTAAGACTGTGAGCCCCATGTGGGCCAAGGACTGAGTCCAACCCGATTACTCTAGCACTTAGCACAATGCCTGGCACATAGTAAGCACTTAACTAATACCATAAAAAAGTGTCAAGCACTATACTAAGCCCTGGGGTAGATTCAAGTTAACCATGTTGGACATAGTCCCTTTGTTAAGTAGGAGGAAGAAAATATATTGAATCCTCATTTTACAGATGAGGATACTGAGGCACAGAGAAGTTATGTGAATTGTTCAAAGTCACCCAACAGGCTAATGGTGGACCTGAGATTAGAACCCAGGCCCTCTGACTCCCAGTCCTTTTCATCTTCCTGCTAGGCCAAGCTGTTTTAAACTAGGCCATGCTTCATGAGGTGTGAAGAATTCACATTCATGCTGATTTCCACACTGCTACATTCAACCAAATTCAGGCAAAAATATGATGATTGAACCCCCATTTGAGAATGGCAGATGAGCCCCTATCCCAAATGCACTCTCTCATCCTTATCATTTGGGTTCCATTGGTCCATCCACAGAGCATAATGAGTGAGTTGAAGGTGGGCAGGGGACAGATTGTATTTTCTTTATCTACCCACTGATGGCTGAAGCGGCCTCTCGGCAGAGTACCACAGCTCTGCCGAGATGCCGCAGGTCATTACCTTGGTACTTTCTGGGGCTGTTTTGCCAGATCATTTTCAGGATTTTTACTGCCCACCTTCACAGTTGCTTTACATGGTTCTTCAGCCATAAACTGTCACCGTTGGTGACATTTCCCTGCTTGTATGGCCAAAACCAGAACCCAGGTCTCCGGAGTGCCCGAACTGTGCTCTTTCCAGGGTCCTGTTTGTGAACCGCAAGTGAAACCAGCCCACATCCTCTATGTTAGGCCAGCCGTTACCTTTCTTTTATCCATATCTCCAACATAGGAAGGATTTTTGGAGGTTAATTGTTGGAGCAGTATATTTCCCAGGAATCCACACTGCCTGTTCCACTACACATCATCCTTACTCATTCTCCCGGAATTCCTTATGGCGAGTCACATCCTAGCATCATGGACTCTCTTGTATGAGTATCTTGAGGGAAGCATAAATCACAAGACTTGGTGATAATATGAGAGTTCTAGTGAACTTAAAATGACTATCTTGTTCAGACTGTCATGGAGGAATGCAGTGGAAATAGTCCAGATTAGATTTAGCCAAGTATCCACATAAAAGCAGCATTGTTTAGTGGATAGAACACGGGCTCAGGAGTTGGTGGTCATGGATTCTAATTCCGGCTCAGCCCCTTGTCAGCCGTGTGACTTTGGGCAAGTTACTTAATTTCTCTGTGCCTCAGTTACCTCTTCTGTAAAATGGGATTAAGACTGTGAGCCCCACGTGGGACAACCTGATTGTCTTGTATCTACCCCAGGGCTTAGAACAGTGCTTGGCACATAGTAAGCACTTAATAAATACCACCATCATCGCCATCACCATCATCACATTGATGTGTGCAAGTTAGGCTCAAACAACCTACTGGCTTGACAAGAATTCCACCATTTTTTCCCTCTTACTCTGCTAAAGGACAGTCAAATTCATTAGCTGGGCGAATCTGAAGCGTTGGTCATAAAGATACTGTCCTGATTATCTTGTTTCTACTCCACCTCTTAGTACAGTGCTTGGCATGGTGTAAGCACTTAACAAATACCATTACCATTATTACACTGCTTCAGCCTAAGGCAGAGTGCATCTTAAATTCATCTTGCTTCCTTTTTTTTAACCACTCAATCTCCAATGGCTCCTTCCCCTCTGCCTTCAAGCATGCCCACGTCTCCCCCATCTTAAAAAAACCCGCTCTTGACCCCACTTCCCCCTCCAGTTATCGCCCTTTCTCCCTACTACCCTTCCTTTCCAAAATCCTAGAACGAGTCGTCTACAATCGCTTCTTAGAATTCCTTAACTCCCATTCTCTCCTGGACCCCCTCCGATCTGGCTTCCGTCCCCTCCACTCTACCGAGACTGCTCTCTCTAAGGTCACCCGTGACCTCCTTCTTGCCAAATCCAATGGCTCCTACTCCATTCTGATCCTCCTTGACCTCTCTGCTGCCTTTGACACTGTCGACCATCGCCTCCTCCTCCGTGCCTTATCTCACCTTGGCTTCACGGACTCCGTCCTCTCCTGGTTCTCCTCTTACCTCTCTGGCCGGTCATTCTCGGTCTCCTTCACTGGCGCCTCCTCCCCCTCCCATCCTTTAACTGTTGGAGTTCCTCAAGGGTCAGTTCTCGGCCCTCTTCTGTTCTCCATTTACACCCACTCCCTTGGTGAACTCATTCGCTCTCACGGCTTTGATTACCATCTCTACGCAGATGACACGCAGATCTACATCTCCGCCCCTGTCCTCTCCCCCTCCCTTCAGGCTCGCATCTCCTCCCGCCTCCGGGACGTCTCCACCTGGATGTTGGCCCGCCACCTAAAACTCAACATGAGCAAGACTGAGCTCCTCATCTTCCCTCCCAAACCTGGTCCTCTCCCAGACTTCCCTATCACTGTTGATGGCACGACCATCCTTCCCGTCTCTCGGGCCCACGATCTCGGTGTCATCCTTGACTCGTCTCTCTCGTTCACCCCACACATCCTATCTGTTACCGAGACCTGCCGGTTTCACCTCTACAATATCGCCAAGATCCGCCCTTTCCTCTCCACCCAAACGGCTACCTTACTGCTACAGGCTCTTGCTATTTCCCAGCTAGACTACTGTGTCAGCCTTCTCTCTGATCTCTCTTCCTCCTCTCTCGCCCCGCTCCAGTCTATTCTTCACGCCGCTGCCCGGCTCATCTTCCTGCAGAAACGATCTGGGCATGTCACTCCCCTTCTTAAACACCTCCAGTGGTTGCCTATCAACCTCCGCTCCAAACAAAAACTCCTCACTCTAGGCTTCGAGGCTCTCCATCACCTTGCCCCTTCCTACCTCTCCTCCCTTCTCTCTTTCTACCGCCCACCCCGCACGCTCCGCTCCTCCGCCGCCCACCTCCTCACCGTCCCTCGGTCTCGCCTATCCCGCCGTCGACCCCCGGGCCAAGTCCTCCCGCTATAGGACTTTGATCTACTGGTCTCCATTATCTGCAAAGGTGATTTCCATAGAGGGAACTTGGTTAGAACAAGAATGTTACCCAGTGAAATTTCACTTGCACAAAAGATTGGAGGGAGAGAAGGAGGGAGGTGAAAAGGAAGTGAAATAAGCCCTAATAGTGGCATTATCTTGCACTTAAGCAATTCTCAGCGGTGGTTATCTGGAGAGAAAATTGCCCACTAGGTCTTAAGTGCAGGTGACATGTGTTCAAAGTTTTAGTTGCTAACGTAAGCTATTTTAGATTTTCGCTATTCCCACCGATACCCATGAGAAGAATGTGGTTTGCTGAACCCTCATCCCAGAGGACAACTTTGAAAAGGTAGTTCAACTCCTTAAATGTTGGCACTTACAATGTGAATTCCCAGGAGAGGGCAGCAGCAAGTGCCTGAAGTTTGCCTCTGGAACAGGGCCCTGTTTTTCCCTTGGCCCCGGTGGGTTTCTCGGGCTCAGACAGCCTAAGGTCACGTCTGCTTTCACCTGCGGTGCTGGAGCCCGGACAAGTGGGATCCAAGAGGATTTTCCTTAGGGGAGGCTTCCGCTTGGCTGCCTCTTTGGCTCGAGATTCAAGTTGAACTTGAGCTTTTCGGTTGAGAGAATTGGAGCTTTCAGGTTCAGCAGTCGAGGAACCACGCTTTCTTGTTACGCGAAATGGACCTGCAGGAGTTTGAGCTAACAGGAGGCCTGCATCTGCTCTTGGGGCTGAAATGTTAACTGCACAAACTGGGGCTCTTATCCGTCCCATCGGAGGCAGCTTGGGGGACCCCGACTGACCCTCTGGCTTTGCTCTAGTCAATTAATCATATTTTTTGAGCGCTTACTGCATGCAGAGCACTGTACTAAGCACTCGGGAGAGTATAATATAATAGAGTTGGTAGTCATGTTCCCTGTCCCCAACCAGTTTACAGTCTAGGCAGGGAGACAGATATTAATATAAATAAATTACAGATGTGTACATGCATGCTGTGGGGCAGAGGGAGGAGCGAATAATGGGTGCAATTACAAGTGCAAGGGTGACACAGAAGGGAGAGGGAGAAGAGGAAATGAGGACTTAGTTGGGGAGGGCCTCTTGGAGAAGCTGTGCCTTCAGTAAGGCTTTGAAGGTGGGGAGAGTCATCAAGAAAGGGGCAGAGAAATGGGTTCCTCAGGGTTGCCTGGCATAGAAAAAGCTATGGGATTTCTTTCCTCCCCTCTGCATACTGATGGACACTGCCTATCTTGCCATCTTTGTGATCTCTACAAGGGGCACTATGGCTGAAATTCTATGAGATCTGACCCACTGAAGTCCAGGACACACTGGAGATCATTAGGTGTGCAAAGTCAGAGGATGTTGGCTCTGGACAGATGACTCCTACTTTTATTTCTGTGTCAAAATGATCAAAGTGGAATTTTCTGTCGCTTCTTTTTCTCTCTCCCCTTTTTCTCCTTTCTTTTTCCCTCTCTGTCCTTCTTGCTTCTCCTTTCTTATCCCTCCTGTTTCTCCCTTCCTCTCATCCTTTCTACTTCTCATCTCCTCTCCCATCCCTCCTGCTTCTCTCCTTTTTCCATCCCTCCTGCCTCTCCATTCCTCCCATCTTTCCTCCCTCTCCTCTCTTTCACACACATCTAGACACATTTTAGTAATTTAAATTTCAGTGTAATCAGGCCAATGGCATAAAATAGATGTGCAACTATATTATAAATGCAGGAAGGAACAGTGTCCCAACAGCAGTGCTGATTTGTTTAATTACTAACGTGAAAGGACAGGGCACCTTGGGAAGCAGGTTTGTCTGATTTTGCATGATTCTCTTCAGGGTCTACCCCAGTCCCTGAAAAGCCAGAAAATGGATGAGATCAGTGTGGAGTTATTCACCCATCTATTGCATCCAGATCTAGAAGATGGACTGGAAGCTCTTTGTGGGCAGGGAATGTGTCTGCTGTTATATTATACTCTCCCAGTGCTATGGACGTGGTTGACTAGAAGCTGAGATAGAGAAGGCTGGTACTGGTCAAGGCCAATGTGGTATCAAGCCTACATATTCAGCTTCCTTGAAATATTGCTTTTCTGGGCCCTTAGGAGATCAGACTGGCAAATTTGGTGTAAGCGTTGCTTATTTTTTTAATGGTATTTAAGTGCTTACTATGTTCCAGACACTCTAATAAGAGCCAGGATAGATACAAGATAATCAGGTGAACACAACATCCCTGATTAGGCTCACAATCTTAATACCCATTTGACAGATGAGGTAACTGAGCCACAGAGAAGTTGTGGCGTGCCCAAGGTCACATAGCAGACAGATTGTGGAGCTGGGATTAGAGTGCAGGTCCTTCTGACTGTGTGGCCCATCCTCTATTGATTAGGCCACACTGCTTCTCTGTAATAATTTTTCAGTAATGTTTACTGCTCATTTATACACAGAGATTTGGACTGCTTTACAATATGCTCGGTATTACCTTTTGTTTTTCCAAATTCCTATGAAACATCACAGATTGGATTTTACAGAAATCATTGGGCAGGCTTCTGAGTCTTTTGGGTTTTTTTGTGCTTTGTTTTTGAATAAGCTGCATTGAGATTACTCCTAAGAACAGGGGATTGAGTTTGACTCTGGCAAGACACTTGTTCTATTCTAGAGTAGAAACAGTTTACCTCTTGAGGAAAACAAAAAGGACCATTCAAGTTGTTAACGAAAAGCAGCCCTGGTTAATTACAACATTTGCCTTTTTTGCTTGGTGTGGAGGGTGTTGTTTACTCCTGCCAGCATTATTCATGTTTCTATTCTCTCCACCATTTTTCTTCCTTATACGCTAGCAAAAAATGCCTGAAAGAGATTTCATTCAAATAAATTTCAGAGTAGACAGTAGGGGAAAGAGGTAGAGAATGGATACAGGTGACTTGTTTTCTCCACTTCCTCACTTCCAACTCCCTCCTCGATTCCCTTCAATGTGATTTCCATCCCCTTATCTCTCTCCAAAGCTACCAATGACCTCTTCCTTGACAAATCTAATGGACTTTACTCCATCTTAATCCTCCTGGACCTCTCAGCTCTCTTAAACACTGCAGATGACCCCCTTCTGCTGGAAGCACTGTCGAACCTTGGATCACTGACACTGTTCTCTTCTGGTTCTCCTTCTGTCTCTCTGACTGCTCCTTTTTGGTCTCTGTTGCCAGCTCCTCCTCTGCCTCCTTCCCCTAAGTGTGGGGGTCTCTCAGAGCTCAATTCTGGGTCGCCTCTATTCTCCATGAACACTCACTCCCTTAGGGATCTCATTTGCTCCCATGACTTCAACTACCATCTCTATGTGGATGACGCATTCATTCATTCAGTCATATTTATTGAGCGCTTATTGTAATCTACCTGCCTAAAGGCCCGACCTCCGTCCTCTGTAATTTCACATTTTCTCCTGCTTCTCAGGACATCTCTACCTGGGTGTCCCAGCATCACCTCAAACTGAAAGTGTTAAAAACTGAAACCTTCATCTTCCCTCTGAAATGCTCTCCTCTCCTACCCTTGGCCAACTTTCCCTCTTGCTTGACCATACCACTGTCCTCCCCATCTCACATGCCCAGAGAGAGGGATTACATAAGTCCTCCACCTGTCTCCTTTATTATTTAACATTTTTGTAAAATACTGAAGGTTTCTCTCAAAATAGTAGTTTCCCAACAAGATGAAATTGTTCCATTAAGCCCTGATAGGGACCGATCACACCGATATTGATCCTCTAGACTGTAAGCTCACTGTGGCCAGGGAACAGGTCTACCAACTCTGTGTTGTACTCTCCCAAACGCTTAGTTCAGTGCTCTGCACAAAGTAAGCACTCAATAAATATGATTGATTCATCTGGAAAAGCCATGTCTTTTATCAAACTTTATTCTGATTTCCCTTTGCCTACTACTCTTTCTGGAAGAGCTGGAGGTAGTATGAGCTTTTTCTCCGAGTGATTTTGGAGTAATGAGCTCAAACCTTCATCCCTTCACTTAAGGAAATCTGTGCTCTAAATGCAAATGGAGACAGGCACTGTCATTAAATCCACAGATGGCTTACTCCAACCTCTGCTTGGTGGCTTTTTCTGCATTCTGTCTTTTCCTCATTTTTTGGTCCTGGTGTGTTTTTGCTGGTTTACCCCTTCATCTCTAAGAATGTCACAAAAAGCCACAGAAAATTGCCAATGGATGTTCAGGCAATGTGGCCGAGTGGAAAGAGCATGGGCCTGGGAATCAGAGGGCCTAGGTTCTAATTCTGCCTCTGCCAATTGCTTGTTGTGTGACTTTGGGTAAGTCACTTAGCTTCTCTGTGCCTCAGTTACCTCATCTGTGTAATGGGATTAAATCCTCCTCTTCCCTCCAACTTAGGCTGTGAGCTATACGAAGGGCAGGAACTGTATTTTTTAGTTTGTTTTAATTTTAATGGCATTTAAGTGCTTCCTATTTGCCGAGCGTTGTACTAAGTGCTGGGGTAGATACAAGCTAATCACATTGGATATAGTCCATGTCCCACCTGGGGCTCACAGTCTTCATTGCCATTATTCAAATGAGGTAACTGAGGCACAAAGAATTAGCGGACTTGCCCAAGGTCACACAGCAGACTTGTGATGGAGCTCAGTGGGAAGCAGCGTGTCTCAGTGGAAAGAGCCTGGGCTTCGGAGTCAGAGGTGATGGGTTCGACTCCCAGCTCTGCCACTTGTCAGCTGTGGGACGGTGGGCAAGTCACTTCACTTCTCTGTGCCTCAGTGACCTCATCTGTAAAATGGGGAATAACTGTGAGCCTCACGTGGGACAACCTGATTACTCTCTATCTATCCCAGCGCTTAGAACAGTGCTCTGCACATAGTAAGCGCTTAACAAATACAAATAGCAACATACCAACCCAGGTCCTTTGACTTACAGGCCAGTGCTCTTTCCACTAGGCCATGCTGCTCCTACTGCTCTTGTCAAATAACTGTGTTCATCCCAGTTAATTTGAATTCACTCTAGTGCTTAGAACAGTGCTGGACAGAGAGTAGGTGCTTAACAAATACCATAAAAAACAACAACCCACATGCTACTTTTTCCAAAGTGGTAAATTTCTTGATGCAGTTGGTGCTGGAAGCTTCAGTTGCATCTCTTGAGAGTTGATTTCTGCAAGAGTTGAGTGGGTTCTCATTGCCCTGAGCAAGTTTTCAGCTGCTCTGGGCAAATGGTGCTGCCCTCCTAGTCGGGAAGTCTTTTTCACATTTAATTTTTTCCTGATGGGTTTCACAATCACTGAGCAGGGTACTCATGCACACCTCAGCCAAGCGTCTGATGGTTAATAATGTGTTTGACTTTTTCTGAGTCATTTTGGAGAAACCGGCCATTTTCTCCGTCAGTGAGAGGCTTTGATCGTAAAGAACAGAAGAGAGGAAACGGCGAAACCTCAAGAGACTGGTTTATTTATCTTGTTTATAACTCATCTGGGTTTGATCACTCCATTGCTTTTGCATTTCACCCTTTTGGCAATCACCAGTGTATGTTTTGGTACTTGTTTTCAAGTGCTCTGATTCATAAAAGAAGGTGCAAGTAACACATTACAGGATGGCAAACTCCTGTTACCAGGCTGTTTTAACCAATGGTCCCGGATAGTCCGTGGATAAGATGAATGCCACTGAAATCACCTCCTTCATGATCTGATTTTCTTACCTAAAGTAGAGTTCAAGGAATGGGAGAAGGGGAGGTGGAAATAGAGGTCCTCTCTTTTTAGTTCTTTTACAACAACAGGGTATTTAAGGGATTACTATATAGCAAGCACTGTACTATGAATCGTACTTCAATCAATTGGATTTTACTGAGCACTTACTGTGTGCAGAGCATTGTACTAGGTGTTTGGGGGAGGACAATATAACAGTTGGTAGATATGTTCCCTGCCCACGATGAGCTTACAGTCCAGAGGACTAGTGTGCTAAGCACTGGGATAGGTACAAGTTAATCTGGTTGGGACACAGTCTCTTTCCCATGTGGGGTTCACAGACTAAAGGGGATGGGGAACAAATAATAGTAATAATAATAGCAATGATGATAATAATGATAATAATGGTGGTATTTGTTAGCACGTATTATGTGGCCGAGAGAGAGTTTGTCTCCTCAACCTGCTTTTCAGAAGGAGTTTACCATAAATGCTTTCTGGCATCGCCATAATGCATAATAGTAATAATAGTAATTGTTATGGCATTTAAGCACTTACTACGTGCCAAGCACTGTTCTAAGCAGTGGGGTAGATTCAAGGTAATCAGGTTGTCCCAGATGAGGCTCACAGTCTTGATCCCCATTTTACAGATGAGGTAACTGAGACACAGGAGCAAGTGGCAAAACTGGGATTAGAACCCACATCCTCGGACTCCCAAGTCATAGCCCCTTAGACTAAAATCCTGGAGGTATTTCACAACAGAGTCCTCAATTATCTGTGCAGGAGGTTTGCATGAAAAACTGGGCTAGGATGTTGAAGTGTAAGGAGCCAAGAAGATTTGGGCTGGTGAGCCCTTCACATTCCCGGGCCTTCAGCTGAGAAGCACTTGCTGGCTCACTTTTCTCCCAGCTTCTGCAGCACCGATGTACGTAGCTTTAAACTCTGTTGCTTCCTCCAACCTGTGATTTATTGTAATGTCTGCCTTCCCCACTAGATTGTAAATTCATAGAGAGCAGGGGTGGTGTCGACTATTATACTTTCCCAGTCGCTTAGTACACTGCTCTGCCCAATGTAAGCCCTCCATCAGTATTAATCAAGAAGCTTCTTTTTATAGTTTAGGAGGAGTCTGGAGAACAGTGGGTATTTGCAGAATCAAAGGCTGTATCAAACACCCAGTTAACGATGGCTGTTAATTAGGTAGGAAGACAAGATGGGGGCAAAAGTCAGGTTCCAACTTCCACAAGGGCGTAGAAGGCAAAAGCAAGTCTTTGAAACCTGCCTTTTAGTTAGGGTAAGGGTTGACTATTTTTAAGTAGGGGAAGGCAGTTATATTTTGCACCAGATTAAACTCCCAGAGGGCCTAGAGTGTAGAGAGTGCCCCAGCTTGGTTCTTACGAAAACAAGCCCAGCCAGAGAGAAGTCCTCACCTTGGAGGAATATTCAAGGTCCCCTGGCATTTGAAAGTGTTTGAAATTCACTCAGAAGTTTTGATTCCCTACCTCAGTGCTAGGGACTACTGCAGGGTATTTTCCATTTTCAGCATTGCTCCTAACGGGCAGGAATCATGTTGAATGTATTCTGTCAAATGCTTAGTACAGCGCTCTGCACAGAAGAAGTACTCAATAAAAACTGATTGGTAGATACAACCTTTCCTCAAAATCTTTTCATTTTTCTAATCCTGAGGCCTCAGTATCCCCATCTGTTTTTAGACATAGGAACTTTGGATCGGTGAGTGACATTTTCAAACTGTTTGATCTCTTAATTAGTGAGCCATTTTACTAATCTTTCCATTTGCTGGTTCCCAACTTTGAGTTCTGCTTATCAATTTGGTATTTAACTCAGGTGGACTAGGCATCTAGGAGGAGAGCAGACTCTGAGGGAAAACATACTAGCCTGATATTTTCACAGTTTTACCAAAACACAGAATCGCATTTCCCTCCACAAACAATACCCATCTGCTCTGCAGTCCCTACCTTCAACCAGTTATTTTTGAAGTCTTATTTCCGATGAACCGTTTTTGGAAATTCAGGTTGTGCTGGCATCAAAGCCAAGGAAGTCGAAAGCATTGATATTTCATTTTCCTGTTGGTAAGAAAGACTAGAGAGGAATGACGAGCTGATGAGGAGAAGTTGGGGTCCTTTAGGCCCCTGCCTCCCTGACTCAGTTTCCAGTACGTAGACTGTAAACTCCTTGTGGGCAGGGCTCACGTCTAACAACTTTATTGTACTTTCCCAAGTACCTAGTACAGTGCCCTGCATGTAGTAAGCGCTCTATAAATATCTTTGATTGAGATTGATTAGGAATAAATGTGGACCAGGGAGGAGATAGGACCTTTTTAAGGAGGGGCGGGGGGGGGGGGGCGTGAAATGGACAGAAGGAAAGACTACATAATAATAATTATTATGATATCTGTTAAGTGCTTTACTATGTGCCAAGCACTGGGGTAGATACAGTCAGCTCAGATACACTCCCTGGCCCACATGAAGCTCACAGTCTAAAGGGAAGAGATAACAGGCATTTTACTTCCACTTTATAGATGAGGAAACTAAGTTACTTGCCCGAGGCCACACAGCAAGCAAGTGGTGGAGTCAGAATTAGAACCCAGGTCTCCTGATTCCCAGATCCATGTTCTTTTCACTAGGCAGAGCTGCTTCTCTTCACTTTCAAAAAGCTTGCAGACTAACCTTTTCCCAGGAGGTGCCAGCAGTCCAGGGGACAAAAAAATGCACATCGCCATTTTACAGCTTGGCAAATTAGAAATATTCATCGCAAATTGTTGAGCTTTGTGAAAGAAAAGGAAATAATAAAAGCCCAAGAGTACGGCATGAATAAACATATAATCAGGGCCCTATGTGATTGAGAAGCTTCTGCCGTCCGCTGGATTCCAGTAGCTATTTGGGACTGTTTAGATATTTATTCATTTTTTTAACGGATTGAGGGTTTCACTGTAGGGCTTCGGAAACACGCGGGAGCTTTACTCAATAAGCAATCTGTGTCTGCCTTGGCTCCAGGTAAAATGTGGTGTCCAAGGGAGCCTGTAGCAGAAGAAAGACAGGCTTTATTTCCTCCCGAGTGCAGAGAGTAGGCTTTGGAAGGGAGCAGGGGAAACAGAGTTAACAGTGTTCGCTGACACCAGACAAGCCTGCGGTGGTTTTCCACCGGGACCGAGTGACTGGAGCAAGCCAGGGAAAGAGGCTCGAGAATCGGGAAAGAATGGCAGCCTGTGTGGAAAGAGGTGGGGGTGGGCTCGGGGCTAGTCCCGGGCTGGGTCCTCAGTTTCGGACTCTCGGCAGCTGGGACGGTTCAGGGATTTGGTGAGTCAGGGCACGGCAGGAGGAGGACCCTTGTTTATCGGGGATCGCCCAAACAATCTGTAGCTAGGCAATCTTCAGCATGGCGCCTTTCACTTTTCTCCCCATAAGGTCTTCCGTCCCCAGCTGCTTCCTTGGAAGGCAAAGATGCCCGGACGTGTCGGCCTTGCCTTTTCCACCAGCCTGGCTACAATCTCCTTTTACGATCGGGTCCTCCGCCCTACCCTTTCTCCCTGGCCCGTGCCCTTCGTCGGTCCCCAGACCGGGCAGAAGTGGGAGCCAGCGGGGCAGCTGCCTCAGCCCTTCCATCAAGTCATATTAAAGGATCTGTGTGGTTGACAGGAGCCCGGAGCCTCCTCTTCCCGCCTCAGGCAGCACGGCCCTCGTGGCACCCTGCCACCCCGCAGGTTGCTCTGACCCAGGCCGGAGATCCCCGAGAAGCTGCGTGGCCTAGTGAGGAGCAGTGTGGCCTCATGGTTAGAGCACGGGCCTGGGGATCAAAAAGACCTAGTCTTCTACCTCTGCCACTCCATACCTCCCCCGAAGGCCCGGCGGTGAGGCATCCTGGCCGGAACCTCCCCGGAGTCAGAGGCCGGCGGGAACCCTGACTCAGAGCCCAGGTGGTGCCGTGATGGTGCGATATAATATTGGCATTTGTTAAGCGCTTACTATGTGCCGAGCACTGTTCTAAGCTCTGGGGTAGATACAGGGTGATCAGGTTGTCCCACGTGGGGCTCACAGTCTTAATCCCCATTTTACAGATGAGGGAATTGAGGCCCAGAGAAGTTAAGTGACTTGCCCCTAGTCACACAGCTGACAGATGACAGAGCCGGGATTCGAACCCACGACCTCTGGCTCCCAAGCCCGTGCTCTTTCCACCGAGCCACGCTGCTTCTCCAATCTCTCTGTCACTCCAGGACTCGGGTCTAGCTCCACTCGGCTCTGCCATTGCCTCAGTCCTTTCCATCCATCAACTCGGGACATCTTGGCTCCTGTGACGCCCGTGTGGCTGGAGAAGCCCATGCTTGAAAAGTTCTCTGTCCACCTGGCTTCAGTAGGGAGGGAGGCGGATAGGGCAGGGAGTGTCCGTGTGCTGATTTCCCAGCCCCTGGTCCTGGGACTGTTGGCATGAGCTGAGCACTTGGCAAACAGAGGGCCGGGGGGGTCCACGCGGGAGGGGGCTCTCTGCTGAATGGATGCTCTTGACGGCCGGTCCGCTGCCCCCGTTCGGGGAGCTTGGCCGCAGGGAAAACACTGCCGTGGTTTCTTCTATTTTAGGTGTGTCAGAGAAGCCAGTTTGGGACAGACAGAATAAAGGCATGCTTCATAGGCCAGGAGGAACTGATGAAAGAGGAGACTGTTGCGAATGGAAAAATCCGAAGGTGGGAAGGAAATTTCCACCAGGTCCACGGTCCTGCCTCGGACGTCGGATTTCCAAACAGGTTCGATCAGCGTCTGTCACGAGATACTGAACCGAACCCGCCCGACCGGGCCTTCAAGTGTGGGTGCACGGGGCCGATGGGGTGAGCTCAGTAACCTAGTGGTTGCTGAGTGGGATGGACTTGACTCGATGGCGGCAGGGATGATCAAACCCCGCAGGTGGGATGGTTGAGGAGCCAGTGACTAAAATAGGGGTTTGGATAATAGTAATAACAATGATGGTATTTGTTAAGTGCTTACTATGTGCCCAAGCACTGTTCTAAGCGCTGGGGTAGACACGAGGTAGGTTGTCCCACGTGGGGCTCACAGTCTTAATCCCCATTTTACAGATGAGGTCACTGAGGCACAGAGAAGTTAAGTGACTCTCTCAAAGTCACACAGCTGACAAGTGGTGGAGCCGGGATGAGAAACCACGACCTCTGTCTCCCAAACCCGTGCTCTTGCCACTAAGCCACGCTGCTTCTCTGAGATGTGGCTTACCTATTGTCTCTGTGAACCCCATCACCCAGGGCCAAGGGGTGTCCAAAGGGCAGATGCTATGGTTGGAGGGCTGGGATTGTGTCGACTCGCAGGAGTAGTTTTTTCTAAGCACTTGAATGCAGAGCACCATATTAAGCACTGGGAAAGAGTATACAAGTGGGAAGTAGTTATGGACCCTTCCCTCGAGGGGCCCACAATCTATGAGTAGTAGTAATTTATTAAGGGATTTGTTGAGTGCTTACTATGTGCCAGACACTGTACTAAGCACTGGGGTAGATACAAGCAAATTGGGTCAGATACAGTCCCTGTCCCACGTGGGATTCACAGTCTTCATCCCCATAGAGATGAGGTAACTGAGCCACAGAGGAGTTAAGTGATTTGCCCAAGGTCACACAGCAGGCACGTGACAGAACCGGTATTAGAACCCAGGTCCTTCTGACTTCCAGGCCCATGCCCTATCCACTAAACCACACTGCTAGTACGCACTGGGCTCAGCACTGAGGTTGACATGAGATATTTGGATCAGACATGGTCCCTGTTCCACACAGGGTTTGATGTCTAAGGAAGAAGGAGAACGGGCATTAAATTCTCATTTTATGGATGAGAAAACCGAGTCACAGAGAAGTCATGCAGCAGGCAAGTAGCAGAGCTGGGATTAGAACCCAGAACTCTTTCCCGCAGGCCATGTATCTGTTCTCTCCTCAGGTCAAAGATGTTGTTCATCCTTTCCTGGAAAACGAGTAGCCTTTCTCAGAAAATGCAGCTCAAGTGAGCTGCCTAGAAACCTCTCGCCACCTGCTTCCACTCCACTCTCTTGGCGTTGGGAGTGGGGTGCTTGATTGAGATGCCAGAAAGCTCATTCATTTATCAGTCACTAGGCATTGGTCCATTGTTGAGTGTGGATTACCATAATAATGATGGCGTTTATTAAGTGTTAACTATGAGATGAATGCCGGGGGAGATACAAGGCTATGAGATTGGACACAATCCCTACTCCACATGGGGCCCACAGTCTCATCCCATTTTACAGAGGAGGAAACGGAGGCCCAGAGGGGTTAAGAGACTTGCCCAGGTTACACAGTAGGCCAGTGGCAGAACTGGAACTTGAACCCAGGTTTTCTGACTCCCTAGGCTGTGCTCTTTCCCCTAGGCCATGCTGCCTCAGGAATAATGCTTGGGTTGGGGGTGAATAGGAAAACCAGATTAAGGATATCTTCACTTTTAGGAGTGAAGTCCATCAGCATTTCTTCCTCACTGTATTCCCAAACTACTTGTTCTCTTGTTTTTTTGACTATCTGTGTTTCAGTTGGATCCTGACATGTCCCTGTCTAAAAAAGGATGTTAGGTTTATCAGAACGTCTCCTCTGTTGTTTGAGGTAATCTTGAGAATTTCTGAGGCCAAGGGTGGGGTTGGTGTGGAGGGGCAGGGCAACATCTCAGAGACCATTCTAGCGGGAAATAATTTACCTAGACAATTAAAGCGCACTGGCCCCTGGCTCAGTTGGACAGGATTTTAGCAACTTCCCCCTCCTGCTTTAAACCATCCTTTTGGAATTTATTCGGGTGGTTTTTTTCTGATTCCAAGCAGCAGCGGCTGGAATTTTTTCCTGGATGAACAAACCTGTTTTCAGTTCTGTTGGCTTGTTCTGCCACCGACTCTTTTGATGGGTTTATTTCGATCAGTCGATCGATCAGTGGTATTTCTTGAGTGCTTACTGTGTGCAGAGCACTGTACTAAACGCTTTGGAGAGTACACTATAACAGAGTTGGTAGACGCGTTCCCCGCCCACATTGAGTTTACCATCTAGAGGGTTCAGGAGTCCAGGCTCTGTTGTTGATAGCAAAGCAGGTGTTGCCATCCTTCTCTTTCTCTCTCTTTCTCCTCTCTCTCTCTTTTTCTTTCTCTCTCTCTCTCTCTCACACACACACACACACACACACACACACAACACAACACACCCTTAAAACTACAGGGTAATAAACAGTGGTATTTGTTAAGCACTTACTATGTGCCACTGGGGTGGATACAAGCAAATTGGGTTGTACAGAGTCCCCTGTCTCCCATGAGGCTCACAGTCTCAACCCCCATTTTACAGATGAGGGAACTGAGGCCCAGAGAAGTGATATGAATTGCCCAACATCACATAGACAAATGGTGGAGCTGGGGTTAGAACCCATGACCTTCGGAGTCCCAGCCCATGCTCTCTCCACTATGCCACGCTGAGCTCCAGTGTCTGTCCTTAGCCCTACCTTTAGTCACGTGGACTGGAGCTCAGTGCCTCAGGGTGGTGGCTGGAGGGCATAGGGAGCCCAGGAAAACCATCTTTGCGTGGAGACCTTCTCTCCCCTCTTGAATTTGGCTTCTTTTTCTTCCCCTTTTCCCAATCTCCATGAGCCTTAAACAAGCTCGAAGACAAAAAGGCAAATCAGTAGCTATTCTAAACAAGAAGAAAAGGCTCTTTTCAAATGGCTGATACGTGGTGATCATTGAGTTGTAGCGGAGGGTTTTCTTAAAGGTATAATGCAGGTAAAGTTTATTGCTACTAGAGCCTTTTAATTGCTTCACTAATATTTTTTACAGCTTCTTAGTTTTCTGTTTAAGGGTCCCCAGATGCTATGATTTGCTGACTTCAGTGATGGATTGATCAATGATTTAGTTTAAATAGAATAACTGGGGACATTGTATAAAACATGAATGGTGCCAGCATGACCATGCAGGAGCTACTAAAACATTGAATGTGACATATATGATACAGTTGCTACCACTATAGCCAGAGACACTATAAATATCAACTGTTCCCTGGGAAAAGAGGGGAGAAAAGGAACAGTATTGTGAACTCAATATTTTTCAGCTAATCACACTGGGTTTCCCACCTTCCATTTAGTGGTCTAGTATAATCTCTGTGCAACTCACTCTCTTCTTCCTAAGTGGTCATATCCCAAACATTTGTATGCCCTCTTGATTGTATTTCAAGTTTATTACTAATAATCTGCTTGCTTTTAGGGGAGTACTGTGTAAGCTTGTTTGCCTTGGTCCTCGAAGATTGTAAATTTCCCAAAGATAAGGATCACATCCATTCCTTATTCTGTAAAACCACCTGATGCTCAGAAGAGTCTCGGGAACATAGTGATGATGATTATTAATAATAGTAATAATAATAGTATAAAAGTGTTTATTTTGCACCCTCCTAAGTGTTTAATACAGTGCTAAGCACTCAGTAAATACAATAGATTAATTGTCAAGCCCTACCCTTAGTCGCCTGGGCTGGAGCTCAGTACTAAGTACTGGGGTAGAGATCCACATGGAAATCACAGTCTAAAGGGAAGAGAGAACAGGTATTTAAATCCCTATTTGACAGATAAGGAAACTGAGGCACAGAGAATTTGTGCACCTTGCCTAAGGACACTTAGTAGGCAAGTGGTGGAGCTGGGATTCGAACCCAGGTTCTCTGGCTCCTAGCCCTGTGCTCTTTCCATTAGGTCACACTGCTTCCCAGGATTTTGATGAACACTCATTCAAATGTTATGTATATTTGCATTGATCAAATCAGAACTCTCAAGTTTTAGAATGGACTCTCACGTGGTTGGTCTTGAAATAGTTGGATGATCTTTGTTTTAAGGTAGGCTCCTGAGTCTTGCTGAACACTTTCTTGAACTCACTGGTGGAAGCCTCATGAAACAAGTGTGATTTTGGTTCATCATCTTACAGCCCTCACTCTTTGGAATGGCACAGTCTGTTAAGACAAGGCCACCATATTTATTGGGGTCTTTGGAAGACTTCAAATCCTTTTACTGCATCTTTCTCATATTTGGCCAACAGAAGTAAGGCTTTGTGTTTTTTTTTAAAGTAATGCTTGTTTTGGCTGGTAAAATATCATAATAATTAAAACCTAGACCAAGTCACAGCAACAGTGTTCTATTGGAGAAATACTTCACTGGATGCCACTGGCAATTATTGTAAAAAGTTATTGGCGAGCACAGTGGCTAGTCAGTGTTCATAACTGATTATGGCATGCTTTTTCCAGGAAAGTGCGGCAGTTGTTTTTTAATGGTGCCATTTCAGCTTCCTAAGACCTCCTCCAGTTTATAAGGAATAAATTCCCCTCAGGGCCATAGTGACATCCGAAAACATAAGGTTCGTGAGGGGTTTATGATGTCAGAAGACTCTTTCTATGGAAATATTTTCATGCCACTAACTATAGCCCATTTAATTGATTTATAAAGCTGCTCTTTTTTTCACATTTGAAAACATTTTTAGTATCCAAAATCCAGAGGAAAACCTCAGAAATTAATTATAACAAACCTTTGCCAATCAAGCAACTATTCATTCATTCAATTGTATTTATTGAGTGCTTACTGTGTGCAGAGCACTGTACTAAAGCCCTTAGAAAGTACAATTCTCCTTAAAACTGGGTAGTTGCATCGAGTGAGTGAAATCAAGAACCAAATGGATAGTCCTGTAGTAAGATTTTCGGGAATCTCTTCCTGCCCTTCTTTGTCTCTCTGTGATTGACAGTGAGTTATGTTTTCGTAATATTCTGGTAATGTTTTGTATACTAGCCAAGTCCTTGAATGGCAGTTTTTCATCTAGAAGACTGAAAGCTCATTGTGGGCAAGGAATGTGTCTATCAGTTCTACTGTACTTTCTCAAGGGCTTAGTTCAATGCTGTACCCAGAGTAAGTGCTCAATTAATACCATTGATTCATTTTCATATATTTTATAATGGCATTTATTAAGTGCTTACTCTGTGCTACTCACTGTTCTAAATGCTGGGTAGTTACAAGATAAACAGGTTGGACTTAGTCCCTGTATCACATAGGGATCACAGTCTTAATCCCCATTTTACACATGAGGGAACTGAGGCACAGAGAAGTGACCTGACTTGCCTAAGGTCACACAGCACACAAGTGGAGGAGCTGGGATTAGAACCCAGGTCCTTCTGACTCCCAGGCCTTTGTTCTATCCACTAGATCGTGTTATTTCTTTTGAGGGGCATCCCATGATGCCCTAAACCTCAGCAGGGCCATAGCTGACTCCACTTTGGCATTTGGGAGCAGCAGCATGGCTTAGTGGAAAGAGCACAGACTTGGGAGTTAGAGGTCGTGGGTTCTTATCCCGGCTCCGCCACTTGTCCGCCACTTTGGACAAGCCACTTACCTTCTCTGTGCCTCAGTTCCCTCATGTGTAAAATGGGGATTAAGACTGTGAGTCCCACGTGGGACAACCTGATTATCAGAGCGCTTAGAAAAGAGCTTGGCACATAGTAAGCGCTTCACAAATATCATCATTATCATCAACCCATGTCTCTGGCTACCAAATTCCATGTTTTTTCCATTCCTGAAGGGCCATGACTACAAGGCAAATGGGATGGAACAGACCCTTTGAGCTCATTGTCACTTTGTCACATCTCTAGTGAGGCAGCAGTTGTGTGAAGCCAAACAGGAGAGCTGATAGTGTTTCAATCTAATCTGCCAACTAACCTGCCTTGACACCGGAGCAGGAGCTCCCTCAGTGGACCACGACTGCAGCAGGCGGCCCAGCCCGGCAGGTTGCAGTCGGGGAATGGGGGACTCTTTTAAGACAAAAAGCCTGGGAAGACCCTCATCCCAAAAGACAGAATTGAAAACAGCCATCGATGCAGGAAATAACAAATGCAACAACAAGATCAATGATCATCTTTTGCACGCACAGTGAGAAAGGACTTTTGTTCACTCTCCCCATCTTCAAAACCCTATTCCTCCAAGAGGCCTTCCCTGATTAAGCTCTCATTTCCCCTATCCGCCCTCCACTTTGCCTCAACTGTTTACATGACTGTTTTCACCTAACTTTATATCCCAAACCACATGACAGTTGTGTACCTATTTTTGTACTCGACTATTTCCCCTACTTGTAATTGAAGCAGTGTGGCTTAGTGGAAAGAGCACGGGCTTGGGAGTCAGAGGACACGGGTTCTAATCCCAGCTCTGCCACTTGTCTGCTGTGTAACCTTGGGCAAGTTGCTTAACTTCTCTGTGCTTAAGTTACCTCAGCTGTAAAAATGGGGATTAAAACTGTGAGCCCCCCGTGGGACAACCCGATTACCTTGTATCCACCCCAGTGCTTAGAACAGTGCTCGGCACATAGTAAGCGCTTAATAAATACCATAATTATTATTATTATTTAATGTCCATCTCACCCTGAGGACTATAAGCTCCTTGTGGGCAGAGATCATGACTCCCAACTCTATCCAACTGTCCTTTCCCAGCGCTTAGTACAGTGTTCTGCACACAGTAAGTGCTCAGTAAATGTCATTGATTAATTGATTGGTCTTCAGTTGCACTCATGTGCATGGTGCAAATCCCAGCATTTATAGCATTGACTTGGAACCCTAAACAGCTGACTAAAATGAACCCCTACAGGAGCATAACACTGTACCAAACTCTACCACTGCACATCATTGTACAACTCCAAAGGGACTAAGGTCTCATTTTCTACAGTTGCTACAAAGTACAGACAACTGCTCCAAGCTAATAAGACCTGTTCCCTGCTGGGGGATGAAGCAAGGAATACAAGTACCAGTTAGATCTTTCTGGGATGTGATTTGGACACTACGTATGACTAGTCTCATGGAAGCCACCATTATTTTGGGGGACCTGTACAGGTGATATCCTGGAAGGCTCAGGAGTCCCGGGCACCAGAGAAATCATGAAGCAAGAAAGCTCAATACAGTCATTTCAGCCAACACATCCTCTCCTCTCTCCACAGTTTCTTCCCAATTCCATAAAAAGTCTTTGACAAAGGGAAAAATCTGCAGCCAGATGCTCTTCCATATCAGACCATAGCTTAATTTACCCCTCTCCAAAGCACAATCGCCTCAATCAATTAATGCCTCTCAAAAGCCCACTCCCCTATAATTACACATTCCGTCTTTATGCTAGAACAATTTGATTTCTTCAATCCTATGCTGCTGCAGCTTTTTAATTTTTTTTATTCAATCTTCCAGTGCTAAGGGTCTCTCTACAATCAGGAGCTTGTTTGTGAGTTGGAAAGGTTCAGCCTGTGATTTTAAATGAACCGAGCAATTGAAGGCATTCAGAATTATTTGCAGAGGTGTGCTTGTTTTGAATCTCTCTTCTCTTGGCGTGTTCTAGGAATGGTACAAGGGCCTATTTTAATAGAGCAAATGGTGATTTTTATCTCTCACAAAGATGCTTCTTGAGTCTGTCAGCTCCCCGCAGGCTGCCTCAAGAGCCAGGAAAGCTGGCTGATGGTAATTCTGGTTTGCCTTACTCTTCACCTAAAGGGTAGCAGCATGGCCTAGTGGATAGAGAACAGGACTGGGAATCAGAAGGAACTGGGTTATAATCCCTGTGCCTCCACTTGTCTGCTGTGTGACCTTGGGCAAGTCACTTAACTTTTCTGGGCCTCAGGTCATCTGTAAAATGGGAATGAAAATTGTGAGCCTCATGTTGGACATGGATTCTGTCCATTAAAAGAAGAAAAGGGTAACATTGTGGAGTCCATTGTACCCAATTGCCGGGCCAGAAAGGTAAGAAATGGCATGTGTACAAGAAATCAGGATGCCACCAGTAATGAAGACAGCTCTTTTCTACCCTCACCCAATTGTACATCCTCTTTGTTAGAAGTTTGCCTTCCCTTTTTGATCTCTTGGTAGGTTCTTTGGGCACTTGGATTTTTTTTAATGATGATTGTTAAGCACTTACTCTGTGCCAGGCACTGTACTAAGCACTGGGGTAGATGCAAGCTAATCAGGCTGGATAGAGTTCATGTCCCAAATGGGCTCACTGTTCTAATCACCATTTTACAAATGAGGGCACTGAGGCACAGAGAGGTTAAATGATTTGCCCAAGGTCGCCAGCATACAAGTAAGTGGTGGAGTTGGGATTAGAACCCAGGTCCTCTGACCTCTAGGCCTGTGCTCTTTCCACTAGGCAACACTGCTTACTTAGTCTATTTTTAAGGCAATTTTATAAACACCTTCCTTTTTCTGCCCATCACTCCTTCTCCTTCCCGTCTGCAGCCTTTGACCAGAGAAAAAGACGGCAGGAGAGATTAGGTAATAAAACGGTATTACTTGGAAAGTAAGGTGCAAGGAGAGCTTGTCCTGAGATTTTTGGGTGTCAGCCTTTGCTGGGGGATTGCCGTGGCTCCGTCCTATGGGGCAGTAATGGTGCTCTCAGACTTGGTATTACCAAGATGTCAGCTAGAGCCCAACTTAGGGCAGAAGCCCCCTGCTTCCAAGCTGACTGCTATCACAAGTGAGAAGGAGTCTGCTGTTCCCACCACACAGATCTTTTTGTGCCAGTCCCCAAACCACTGCATACTTTGGCATGTTGACACGCGGCCTCTTGAGAGGCTGAAATTTAGGACTAAAGGGATTTGGCTGAACACTGCAGACTTTCCCAAAGTGATCATTCTCAGGATCATTTGGGCTTAACACTGTTCATACTGGATACCCTGTCTCTGGCATGCTAAAGGATCATAGTGTGTAGAAACAGGAATTCTTTATTCAGGCAGATTCATGCTCTTTAAACACCTATCACCTTTTGGGCACTGAATGTCCTTCTTTAAGAAAGAGAAATAGAAACCATTTCATATGAATGTGAAGATTTTTTTTTCGCTGTTGTTGTCTTGTGCCTGCACTGATCATAGAGCTGGAAGGGACCTTGAGAGATCAACTAGTTTGGTCTCTTGCCACTGGGAAGAGGAATGGCCAAACCATGGAGGACAGATGGATGTCCAATCACATCAGGGGCTGATTTGGTCCTAATAATACTTATAATTGTAATATTTGTTCAGCACTTACTATGTGCCAAGCACTGAACTAAGCACCGGGGTAGATGCATGATTATCAGATCCTACATGGGGGCTCACTGTCTAAGTAGGAGGAAGAACAGGTACTGAAACCCCTTTTTGCAAATGAGGAAACTGAGACACAGAAGCTGTCACTTGTCCAAGATCATACTGCAGGCAAGTGACAGAGCTGGGATTAGAACCCCAAGGTTCTGATCCGCCCTTTCCTCTCCACTTGAACGGCTACCTTACTGCTACGGGCTCTCGTTATATCCCGGCTAGACTACTGTGTCAGCCTTCTCTCTGATCTCCCTTCCTCCTCTCTCGCCCCGCTCCAGTCTATTCTTCACTCCGCTGCCCGGCTCATCTTCCCGCAGAAACGATCTGGGCATGTCACTCCCCTTCTTAAACAACTCCAGTGGTTGCCTATCAACCTCCACTCCAAACAAAAACTCCTCACTCTAGGCTTCGAGGCTCTCCATCACCTTGCCCCTTCCTACCTCTCCTCCCTTCTCTCTTTCTACCGCCCACCCCGCACGCTCCGCTCCTCCGCCGCCCACCTCCTCACCGTCCCTCGGTCTCGCCTATCCTGCCGTCGACCCCCGGGCCACGTCCTCCCGCGGTCCCGGAACGCCCTCCCTCCTCACCTCCGCCAAACTGATTCTCTTCCCCTCTTCAAAACCCTACTTAAAACTCACCTCCTCCAAGAGGCCTTCCCAGACTGAGCTCCTCTTCTCCCTCTACTCACTCTGCCATCCCCCCTTTACCTCTCCGCAGCTAAACCCCCTTTTTCCCCTTTTCCCTCTGCTCCTCCACCTCTCCCTTCCCATCCCCACAGCACTGTACTCGTCCACTCAACTGTATATATTTTCGTTACCCTATTTATTTTGTTAATGAAATGTACATCGCCTCGATTCTATTTAGTTGCCATTGTTTTTACGAGATGTTCTTCCCCTCGACTCTCTTTATTGCCATTGTTCTTGTCTGTCCGTCTCCCCCGATTAGACTGTAAGCCCGTCAAACGTCATGGACCGTCTCTATCTGTTGCCGACTTGTTCATTCCAAGCGCTTAGTACAGTGCTCTGCACATAGTAAGTGCTCAATAAATACTATTGAATGAATGAATGAATGAACCCAAGTCCTGTGACTTCCAGTTCCATGTTTTTTCCCACTAGGTCATGCTGCTTCTAATTCTAGTTGATTTCTTTAGGCCCCAAGGCCCAGGGCCAGCCCCAATTGCAATCCTCCAGGACTCAGATCGCAGGAAGGAGAGCAGTGGACCGAAGAGAAGAGGAAGTCAAATGGACCTAGGTCCTAATCCTGGCCCTGCTATTTGTCTGTAGGATGACCTTGGGCAAGTCATGTAAATTCTCTGTGCCTCAGTTCCCTACTCTGTAAAATGGGGATGAAGACTATGAGCCCCATGTGAGACATGAATGTGTCCAACTTGATTAGCTATCCCAGCACTTAGTGCCAGGCACATAGTAAGTCCTTGACAAATAGCACATAGTAAGTCCTTGACAAATACCTTTAGAAAAAAGAGTCAGCTCCAGAGGCTGTGCGAAGACAGGTAGCCCTGTGAAAGGGAGGTAGTGATGATAGTGGAGGCTTTTAGATGCTAATCTACAGGGAGTGAGGATTAGTGTGATTGAACAGTGAGATTACTGGATTCAGAAGTCAGGAAATCTGAGTTCTTGGCTCTGTCACCTCTGTACCTTGCTCTTGTCTCTCCTGCCTCTGATTCACTGATTCACTGTTCATGCCTTTCTCCTGTCTGGAACTTTCAACCCCTTAAAACCACCTCCTCCAGGAAGCATTCCTCAACTAATTATCATCCGCCCCGGTCACATCATCCCAACAGCCACCCCTCTTTATTAATTTCCGTATTCAATTTATTCCCATTTTTGTCTTTCCTCCTCCCCCTCATGGTGTGTTTACAATTAGTGTCTGCCTCTCTCCCCTGTTAGATAACAAGTGACTCAAGGCCAGGGACCATGTCTTGAAGTACTTTCCTTGCTCTCTCCTGACACTCAGTAAATATTAAGGAATGAAAGAATAAATGAATGTACTATTACATGAGCCTGATTGCTTTATTAGTGAAATGCAGCTAATAATAGTAGTTGAGAAAGTAGTGTGGTCTAGTAGAAATAGCACAGGCCTGGCAGTGAGGTTCTGGGTTCTGATCCTCGTTCTGCCACTCGTCTGCTGTGTGATGATGAACAAGTCACTTAAATTAACTGTGCCTCAGTTTCCTCATCTGTAAAAATGGCGGTTCAGAACCTGTTCTCCCTCCTACTTAGACAGTGAGCTCCGTGTGGGACAGAGACTGTATGACTTGATTATCTTGTATCTAATCTAGTACTTAGTACAGTGCTTGGCGCATGGCATTTAAAGGCTCGCTATTGTTATTATTAGTGTTATTATGAGGATAAATAGTTATCCACATAGGAAGTGTTCACCGAATGGAAGGCTGGGCAGTTCACTCATTCCAGTGGAACTCATGAAAGTCTAAGTGCCCCTTGCCCTTGTAATTGAAGATGAAGAATAATTGCCTTGGCCCATTCAATTTTGGCAGTGTTGTAAATGAATGCCAGTTAGAATGTTTTTTCATCCTGCAGAATGCGCCTGTTGGAAATTCTAGTTTGGCAAATACAGATAACTTAGGCAGCTTCCAAGTCTTTACCAAATGGAATGAACAGGAAACACATTAAAGTACGTTCTCCAAATGGCCTCCGAGGCTTTTTGCCATCTGGGTGGTAAGGGAAAATGTCCACAGCACAGGTAGAAGCAGCTCAGGTGTAGGAGAGTGGGAAAAGGGGGAAGCTTGGAAGGAGGTGGGAGGTGGAGTAGCCAATGCAAATTCAGAAGGGAGCAGCACAGCTCAGTGGAAATAGCATGGGCCTGGGAGTAGAGGACTTAGGTTCCGATCCCGGCTCCCCCGCTTGCCTGCTGAGTGACCTCGGCAAGTCACTTAACTTCTCTGTGCCTCAGATTCTTCATCGGTAAACTGAGGATTCAATACTTGCTTCCCCTCCTACTTTAACTACAAGCCCCATGTGGGTCAGGGACTGTGTCGGACCTGATTAACTTATATCAATCCCAGAGCTTAGAGCAGTGCTTGATACATAATAAGTGCTTAATAAATACAATAATAATATTAACGATAATAATAATAATGGACAGGGCGCAGAACTAGTAAAGCTGATAGAAGTGAGTTGATAGAAGAACTCAAGGTCTCTATCACATGTAAACCGAAAGGCATGAAATTTTAAACTCCTGCTCTAAATGACCTTGCTTCTACTGTGGCAAAAGCTGTCTCAGAGCTATCCCCTTACAGAGTGAAAGGAATCGAATGTTATCAAAACAGTGGGAAGCATATTTGCTTCTAGGTCCCTTCCCCTCTCTCGCTATCCTTAAAAAATTATTCCAGTGAAAATTCCTACAGACCAAAGAGAAGCAGCATGGCTCAGTGGAAAGAGCACGGGCTTTGGAGTCAGAGGTCATGGGTTCAAATCCCAGCTTGGCCACTTGTCAGCTGTGTGACTTTGGGCAAGTCACTTAACTTCTCGGTGCCTCAGTTACCTCATCTGTAAAATGGGGATTAAGACTGTGAGCCCCACATGGGACAACCTGATTCCTCTGTGGCTACCCCATCACTTAGAACAGTGCTCGGCACATAGTAAGCGCTTAACAAATACAACATTATTAATGAGAAAAAGAATTTTTTTCTTCATCTTGTTTTATCTTATTCCCCCACAATTTGATGCAAATATGAACCTTTCAGTAGTATGGTAATAATGGTATTTATTGAGTGGCTATTGATTGCAATGGATTGCCCCGAACTAAGTGCTTGGAAAATACAACATTAGTCCAGGGTCCATTCGCTGCCCACAGGGAGCCTACACTCTAATGGGTCAGTCTCTTTCACAGAGAGATTTCATGTGTAAATACTCACGGACTCTGAACCTTATTTGGTTCAGTTTCCCAAATTAAGCTGAATGGAAGAAAAGAAGGCTCTTGGAGCCAGATTCTCTTCTCCCATGCAAGCCACCAAACTTCCCTCTTTTCAGCCCTTCCTAAGTGGATAAAACGTGGAGGCTTGAGTTGACATCCATTGTGTGATTGGCATCAGAGTGGCAGACCACTGTCCAGTACTGAGTAAAGAGTGGGCTCTGGTTTGCTAGAACACTTGTGTTCTCTCATGTTACATAGGTTCCTAGAACCAGCATGGCATAGTGGATAGAGCACGGGCCTGGGAGTCAGAAGGTCATGGGTTCTAATTCCACCTCCACCAGTTGTCTGCTGTGTGGCCTTGGGCAAGTTACTTCACTTCTCTGTGACTCAGTTACCTCTTGTGTATAATGGGGATCGAGACTTTGAGCCCCACATGGGACAAGGACTGTGTCCAATCCGATTTGCTTGTATTCACCTCAGTGCTAAGTACAGTGCTTAGCACATAGTAAGCCCTTAACAAATACCACAGTTATTATTATAATTATAATTATTAAGCCCTTGTCAATGGGTTTCATCCAGACTTCCCCAAATATGTAGGTTTGTCAAGGTGACTTGGCTTCCTTCTTTCTACTCTAGTTCCTATTTACTTTCTATGATACCAGATGCCTTAGCATCTATTCCCTGGTGAAGACATAAAGTAGTGTTAGTATTGAGCATGAAATTCTATTTACTTTGCCCACCTAAATCACCCTTTTATTGCAGTCTTGTCCCAGTGAAGAGGAGAATGAGTTAAGCAGTGCATGTAGCCTTTCCTTTCTAGATTAGCTTAGTTGACCTTTGTCAAATGTTGCAGCTTCTTTTTCTCAGTTGGGAGAGCAGAGCCTGCTACCTACAGGGATTGCATGTTTACAGGTTTCATGCTGGAAGATATTTGGCTTTCAATAGCTGAGCTTTATTTGCATTGGAATTCATTGGGGGATGTGTCATTTGCTCATTTTGCAAACAAAGTACTAGACTTGATTCTATGATGAAGAAGCTCAGTGGTTTCCTCTGGGGAGAGACTTTAACTTTTCCAAATGCCTAAGGACATTTCACTCACTACTAGTCCAGTGCACATCAATAGTAGCCTTGGGCTTGGAGAACTAAGCTTTCATTTCCTCTACTTGCCCTTCCTTATGTCCGCTGGGAGTTGCCCCTCTCGATAATAATAATTATGGTACTTCTTAAGCATTTATTATGTTTCAAGCATTGTATTAAGCACTAGGGTAGATACAAGTCAGTCAGGTAGGTCACACAGTCCCTGTCCCACATAGGCTTCAAAGTCTAAGTAGGAGAGAGATACCTCAAATGAGGTATCTGAGACCTACAGAAGTTCAGTGACTGGCCCACGGTTTCACAGCAGGCCAGTGGCAGAGCCTGGATTAGAACCCTGATCCTCTGACTTCCAGGCCCGTGTTCTTTCTACTAGGACATGCTGCTCCTCAGCAGTTTGATTTTCATCCCACTGCCCCAGTACTTCCATCCATCCTTAATTTATTTTAATGTTCATCTCCCCTCCAGTCTGTAACCTCTTTGTCAACAGGGATTGTATCTACCTACTCTATTACTCTGGGCTCTTCTAAGCATTTAATACAGTGCTCTGCACACAGAAAGTGCTCAATAAATGGCATTCATTGGTGGTCTGACTGACTCATACCCCAACCCTTTAATCATCTTTGCAATCCTTCTCAAATTCTTCATTCCCTTTAGTGGATTTGAAACCCAAACTGATCAAAGTGCTCTACTAATATTCTCTCTGCTGATGAGAGGAGTGAAAGGTTCCCGTCCACTGCATATACTGGTTCCTGTGTGCGGGACCTATTGCTAAGTCCTAGTGTTCTGGGCAATATTATTCATGAAGCACTTCCTGTGTGCAGAGCACTGGAGTAAGTGCTGGGAAACAGGGCACAGATGAGAGACATGGTTCTTCACTGTCCAGGGGCTCACAGTCTAAAAAGAGGATGGGACAAGTTTTGGTGACAGACATGGTAGGAAAGATGAAATAATAATAATATAAAACAGCATCAGAGACCCCATAAAAGGTCTGGTGGAGAAAGAGGCCTAGAGGTACATCCCTCTGGCTAAAATCCCCACAGCCCAGCATACAACCGGGGCACTGGATGGTGCCATGGGGAAGCGACTGGGTTTCCAGTGTTTTTGCTTGGCTGTCTGGTGGAGAGAAAGGTCACCTGCTTGTCTGAAGTGCATTGGCCCTGCTAACTCCTACCCAGCCTGTTATCCATTCCAGTCCTTAGATGTCTCTCTGGTTTCCTTCCCCCCAGATGGTTTTATCCCACCTTTCATTCAAGCAGTTTGCTTTTCCTCCTTAATATACCTCCCTACACTTGTCTTTTTTGAGCCATCTAATGTAAAGCCAAACCTTGTCCATACTGTATCGGTAACTGCACAGTTTTACAAGTGTCGTGACAATGTCAGGCCGACTTGGGGTGGTGACAGAAGATTAGGGGGTGAGAAGGGACGATAGGACTATGCTGCCCCATCCTGCTACCTCCCTGCCCCGTCCTCTTGGAGCTCAGCTGTCTTAATAAAATTTCGTGTCTTTATGAATTGCGGTCCTTGCCCTGGCAGCAGGACCTATTGCTGCAGCAATACAGCACGTGCAAAATACGTCTTCAAAGTTACTATTCCAAAAGCTGCTGCGTGGCAGGTGAAAACATAGGATATGTGTTAGCAGAAATATTTAAAAGAAGTGTGGTTACTCCAATCAATCAATCAGAGAAGCAGCGTGGCTCAGTGGAAAGAGCACGGGCTTTGGAGTCAGGGCACATGAGTTTGAATCCCAGCTCTGCCACTTGTCAGCTGTGTGACTGTGGGCAAGTCACTTAACTTCTCCGTGCCTCAGTTCCCTCATCTGTAAAATGGGGATTAAGACTGTGAGCCCCACGTGGGACAACCTGATTCCCCTATGTCTACCCCAGCGCTTAGAACAGTGCTCGGCACATAGTAAGCACTTAACAAATACCAACATTATTATTATTATTGTATTTTTTTGAGTGCTTACTGTGTCCAGAGCACTGCAAAGCACTTGCGAGAGTGCAGTATAACAGAGTTGGTAGACGTGTTCCCTGCCCATAACGAGCTTACAGTCTAGAGGGGGAGACAGACATTAATATAAATAAATTATAGATATGTATATAAGTGCATTAAGAAATTCTGCTACTATTTAGTGTAGTTCCTTTTTGCTACTGCTTCTGCTCTCCTAGGTGAATGGAGTTGGAAGGGACTTTGAGGTAGATGCAGGCAACCCCCAGCCTTCAGGGAGGACCCTATCCTCTGTTCCCCCAGCTCTGAAATAAACCTAGGGGGGTTCTAAGGATTAAAATGGAATTATGTATCTAAAGTGTACTGAATTCTTAGGAAGAGAGGGACTAATATTCACCTTAAGGTGTGGCTGACTATCAAACTCGGTGGCCAATAAACTCTTCTGCCTGTCAAAAATCTAAAGGTTGGGTCTGGTGCCATTTTTGAATCTGCCTTTTGGTGTTGCATACTTTTTGTACCACTCTAAAATCAGAGGTTTTTATTTCTAAATACTGTGAGGCAAGAATTATGCCCAAGGTGGTTAACTTTTATCTACCTCAGCACTTAAAACAGTACTTGACTCATGTATTTGTCATCATTTGTCAGTAGCAGTGGAATGTATCTGTGTGTAGTATATTTCTCTTTATTTTTGAAGGTGATACTACTGATGGTAAGACCTCATGCACGGGTGCAAGTTTGGGTGAAACGATCAATGATGACCAAAACTCCTGGTCACATTGTTTTCCTTCAAGGAGAAATCCTTGTTGCAGAGATGGTTTCACCTGGGCAGAGCCCTTCCCCAGTGTTGGTTCTGCCTCTTGACCTTCCAATTGTTGTGAAGCCTTTGCTCAAGGAGGGCAATCTTTGTAGTAATTAGCAGAAACACAGCCTTCTCCTGGGTAGGTGGGTATTCTACTTTTCCTCCTCTCTGTCTTTTTTCTTTCCTGCAAATCCTTCTCCTTTTCTTTCTTCTCCCTTTCTATCTCCCTCCCTCTCTCCTCTCTTTTTTACCCTCATTCTCACTCCCTTTCCCCTTCTTCCCCTTCCCATTTCTCCTTTCCCCCTTTCCCTTTCTCCCTCTGCCTCTCTGTTTCTCTCCCTCTCCCTACCTCTCTCCCAGCTACTCTTCCTCACTCTTGGTTTCCTAAATTCCCCTCCTTACCCTCCCTTTGGTTTACTTTTGTCTGTCTTCTCACTCTACCCGCTGCTTTCTTCAAGGGCCCTTTAGTTTCTCTCTCCCTGTCCTGTTACTTCTTTTTTGCTTTTTTCTTTTTCAGCTTCTCCGTCTCTCTCCCTGATAAGGTCAGCTGAGAACCTTGCCCTTGGAAGACTTGAAGCTACAGAGTTTCACTATCTGTTTGGGCTAGAGAAGCCCCGGGGACTCTAGTTTCCCAGAATTTCCCTGACTGGAAGCCCCATCCTAAAAGGGGATGGGGGTGGAAGGAATTTGAAATTCAGTATCTTCCTCTCTGACTCAACAAGCCTCTGCTAACTCACAGGGACCATGAGCACATTTCTCTCTCAAAGGACTAGGCAGAGCCAGAAAGCTCCCTATGAGACCATCCCCCTCTGTCTGCCCCATCCCGTTCTGGAGCCAGGGATGGAAGTCGGTGCCCTGGCCAGCGTCCTGGACCGGGCCCAGAACGCCCGCTCGGCTCGTAACAGTCTTTCACGCTTTTAATAGCCACGGCTCACGTTGGACGTTTGTTAATGCCCGGGGAACAACATACAAAGAGCAATGTGTTGGTTTTGAAATAGTGAACAAATGATTGAGAATGAAGTCGAGGAGGCCCCGGTAACGGTTACGAAAACCAGTCCAGCAGAGTTCTGGGGACTGCTTTTAGAAACCGGAGACAGCTGAACACAAAAGAGTCATTCAGCTGACCAGGTGAGAGGTGCAAACTGGAGGGGGCAAGGTAACGGGGAGCTGACAAGTTAAACAGTATTTCATTTTGAAATCTATGGATTAGCAGGGGCTGCTTATTGGAAGCAAGTTTATATTAGGAGGCAGGAGATATTTACTGCACCGATCGACAGTGACAGGATCTAAATAGCAACAGTGTTTGATCAGTCTTTCACAGGTAATGTGATGTTTCCACTAGGAATTGGGTATAAATCTTCCAGGTCTAGTAACAGATGGGGGAAATGAGTGAGCCGGGAATGAAAACTCCTTAACGTGAACCCGAGGTCAGAAAACATTGCACTGAGCCACTTGGGCGCTATACTTCCAGGATTTTCATTCTAAAATGGGAACGTAAATTGGTGGGATGGGGAGAGGAGATTTATTACTTTTGTTTTAATGAGCCAAGTTTATTAGCAATAGTGAAACAACGATAGAGAATAAAGTGGAGGAGGCCCTGGAACGATTGCAAAAACAGTGCTGCAAAGTTGTTGAGTATCCAAGGAGAAAACAAGCAGAGCTTGCTAGTTAAGTTGTTTCCAATTTGGATTTCCCTCCTTCACTGTGGAGTGTCACCCTTTTCCCTGAATCTTTGTCTGAGGAATTTGACTGCAGGGAAGAAAATTTGCACTGGGAAGAGAAGGGAAAGAGGGCAGGCCTGGGAGTCAGAGGATCTAGGTTCCAATCCTGGCTCTGCCACTTGTCTGCTTTGTGTGACCTTGAGCAAGTTTCTTAATGATTCTGTACCTCAGTTTCCTCATCTGTTAAATGGCAATTCAAAACCTGTTCTCCCTCCCCTGTAGACTGTGAGCCCCATATAGGGCAGGCACTATCCAGTCTGCTTGTATTGTATCTACCCCAGTCCTTTAGTGCAGTGATTGAATATAGTAAGAACGTAAAAAAATTATTATTATAATTATTCAATTATAATTATTGATTATTCAATCAGGCCTGAGTTGAGAAGAAAGGAAGATGGCTAGGAAGCAAACTGCACCTTCCTCTATGCCTTCCTTTTGCCCACCGGGGAAGACTCCATTTTGCTTGCAACCCAGGGAAATCTTACCTCACTGCTTTACTGTCTACCTTCAGGGCTGTCAGCTCTCTGAATGTAAGGTGGGTGAGTAATATAAACCGAAGGAGCCATGTCCCCTCACAGCAGTGTGAGCAGTTAATCAATCCGTGGTATTTACTGAGCACTTACTGTGTGCAGAGCACTTTACTAAGTGCTTGGTAGAGTACAATACAGCAGAGTTGGTAGACACATTCCCTGCTTACATTCCAGAGGGGGAAACAGTCGTTAATATAATAATGACAGAGATCCCAAGCCTTGTTTTTCCATCTAATTAAAAGAGGACTGAGGATTGGTGTTTGAGTTGACAGCTCAGCATGATTTGCCTCTGGAACGCTGGGATCACAGAGGGATCCCAGCAGAGGGAACGGGAGCTTCCTGCCTTTGCTCATCTCCTGGTTGGTCTGGTAGAGCCGGCACCATCAGCCAGCTAGACAGCCAAGCTGGTTGCAAGGCTGGCGGGGAGGGGTGTGAGATACAAGGGTCGTGGGGGAGCGGGGGGGTGGAAGTCCCTGAGGGGCTCTCTGCCCAACAGGTTCTGGTGCTAAGGTCGGGATGCCTGGGGCAGGCGCGGATGAGGAACTAGTTGGTGTCTCCTCCACTCATGCACCCAGTGAGTACATGATTCATCCACTCCCTCTGACAGTAAGGGATTGAACACTGGCTTACTCTGAGTGGGATGGTGGCTAATGGAAAATTAGCCACCTAATGCCTAATGGAAAGAGCACACCTACTGGGAAGATCAAAGGCCTGGGAGTCAGATCTGGGTTCTAATCCCGACTCTGCCACTTGTCTGCTATTCTCTGGGCTCATTTTCTTCATCTGTAAAGTGGGAATAAATCCTATGACCTTCTACCTAGACTGTGAACCCCATATGGGAGAGGGACTGTGTCCCATCTGGTAAACTTTACCTCAGTGCTTAGAACAGTACTTGGCACATAGTAAGTGCTTAATAAGTGCCATTAAAATTTTACTGTAGAAAATAGAACTGCCTGGTGGATTCCTGATATAAATTGGCAGAAGGGAGAAGAGGCGTGGAAGCAGCGTGGCTCAGTGGAAAGAGCACGGGCTTTGGAGTCAGGGCTCATGAGTTCGAATCCCAGCTCTGCCACTTGTTGGCTGTGTGACTGTGGGCAAGTCACTTAACTTCTCTGTGCCTCAGTTCCCTCATCTGTAAAATGGGGATTAAGACTGTGAGCCCCACGTGGGACAACCTGATTCCCCTATGTCTACCCCAGCGCTTAGAACAGTGCTCGGCACATAGTAAGCGCTTAACAAATACCAACATTATTATTATTATTATTATTAGGCGTGGGGGTGAGAAGGTAGGGTTGTTTAAATCTCCAGATTCCCTTAAAATCATAATTTCTTTTGGAATTGGAGTGAAATGACTTCATACTTCTTAACCATGCTGTCACTTCCAGAGTGACAACGTTTGGGTTTGGGCATAGTCATGTCCACTTAACCTTTTCCATTAAATGTTATAATTCCTCAGATTCAGGCTGCGGGTTGGGAGCTAGCTTTCTGTTGACGATTTTGGGTGGAGCTATTTGAGGGTTAATCAAAGCCTTCAGCTTTCACCCAAGGGATCGTACAAAGCAGTCTGATCTGACAGACTGCACGCCTGACTGACACCAAGAGTTAATGCAGGACGGCTTTCTGAATTTAGTATGGTGTGGCCTCAGGGGTGTGGCTGAGAGGGAAGCCAGACTTCGGCAGGAAAGAATCTTTAAAAAAAAAAATGGAAAGAGTTCCACCCAACAGGAAATCTTAATAAGATCCGCGAAATCCTCCCAGAATTAATCCACCTCATCACCCGAGGGCAAGCGGCAACTTCTTGGAAACATTTAACGTGCAAGTGCTGCCGCTTTGGGGCTGATAGAAAGAAAATGTGAAGGCATTGGCCTTTATTCAAGGTCCCAGGATGTCTATTATCCATCCTACAGAACTACAGAGATCAGCATGGAGTAGTGGATAGAGCACGGGCCTGGGAGTCAGAAGTAATGGGTTTTAATTCCAACTTTGCCATTTGTCTGCTGTATTCTCAAACAAGTCACTTCACTTATCTGTACCTCAGTTGTCTCATCTGCAAAATAGGGAATGAGACTGTGAGCCCCAGATGGGACAGGGACTGTTCCAACCTGATTTGCTTGCTTCTACCCTAGTACAGTGGCCTGGAACATAGTAAATACTCAACAAATACCACAGTTATCATTATTATTATTGGAATATACATCTCTCTGGTAGACAGGGCATTTGCTGGAATAAGAGTCCACACCCTCCTCTTTCATTTGGTTGGTTTGGATGGTGGCGAAGAACAGGTTTGGTTACAGGCCTGGAAAGTTATATATATGTATATATATAGACCCCTTGGTTCTTTTATGATGATCTTCTTCAGGCCCAAAAAATGACGTTCTCTTAATAATATTATTGTCTTTTGTGGTATTTGAACCCTGAGGGTGGTAGGGTGGTGGTTTAATTGGAAGATGATGCTGCCAGCAGTGATATGGAGTCCCTGACAATCATGATACTACTACTAGTAAAGTGGTATTCGTTAAGTGCTTGCTGAGTGCTAAGCATTATCCTAAGTAGATACAAGAATAATCAGGTCAGACACAATCCCTGTCCCATATGGGACTCACAGCCTAAGATGGAGGGAGAACGGGTATTGAATTCCCAAAATGTGGATGAGGAAACTGAGGCACAGAGAAGTTAAGTGATTTTCCCAAGGCCACATGACAGGCAAGTGGGAGAACTGGGACCAATCTCTCTGCGAAAAGACTTTGGAAGCAGGCTGAATTGATCTGCCTCCTAAAATTTTTGCTCTCTAGGCTTCTCGTCCTTTATTTAGAATATGCCTTATATTATCAAGAGAAATTCATTTGGAAACCTTTAGTCAGACCCGTTAGAAAAAAGAGACTAGTATTTTGTCTTTTATGCTAATTTCTGAGTCCCAGTGACATTAGTCTTCATCTAAAGTCACACTCATTTGTGATGAAGGTTGTTTGCTGCTCCTTTGCTGCCGATAAATGCTAGAATCACAACAAGCCTTGGGGCGAGGGGAAGCAGTAAAATGAGTACAGGAATGTGACCAATGCAATCAGCCTTCAACCAATTATTTTTCTGCCAGTGGTCTACACCTGAAATAGTCAGGTTGGGTAAGCCAATATCTCCAAGCCCACATACTGAATGTGGTATTGGCTGGAAATGCCTGAATCTGAGGTGAAGGATGTTGTGTTGATGGGCTTTTAAGGAGATTGGTCATTCCAGGAGCTTTCTTAAAGGGCAGCAAAGCAAAGAATACTCTGGCCAGGGGTGTGATTCTCTCCCCAGAGGGCAGCTCCTAATTCCCTTGGCTGCAAGGATGCTAGGATTTGAGTGCAAACATATATCAAAACCCTGAAAACTGTGCAATTGCTTTGGAACCTCTCCAGCACACGACTGAGACTTTCTCAGCACCCGCAGTAATTTTTTCTGATTTTGGAGTGTGCCAAGATTTTATGGCTCTTTGGTTATCTTATCCACCCAGCTGGTTAGCATTAATTTAGACTAATTTAAGCCTGGAAAACCTCATCCCTCTTGGTGCTGGAGCGGCATGAAATAAAAAGTCTGAAGGAATCTTAATATACCAACAACCTTCTGAGGGGTCGGAGGAGTAGTGCTAGAATCTGGCATCTGCTCAATGCCAGATGCAGACCAAGCCTTTAGGATTTGGTTTTGAACCTTGCTGGGCGGAAAGTTCACTTCAAACATAAAATAAAAGAGGGTTCTGTGGTCCAGGGTTTCCTCTCACTCTGAGGAATAATAATAATAAAAATAAAATAATAATAATTGTGGTATTGCTTAAGTACTTACTGTGTGGCGACCACTGAGCTAAACACTGGAGAAGATACAAGATAATCAGGTCAGACATAGTCTAAGGGGAAAGAGGAACAGGTATTAAATCCCCAGTTTATAGATGAGGAAACTAAAACCCAGAGAACTTGCTCAACCAATCAATAGTTTCATTGAGCATTTACTATGTGCAGAGCACTGTATTAAGCACTTGGGAGAGCACAATAAGATTGAGTTGGTAAAAAGACCCTTGCCCACAAGGAGGTTATAGTTTAGAGAGGGAGACCAGCATTAAAATAAATTACAGATAGGAGAAATGGCTAAGTATAAGGATATGCACATAAGTGCTGGAGGGCATTAGTGCTTAAGTGAATCTTAAGTGACTTGTTTAAGGACACAAGGTAGACTAGAAGAGAAGTGGTCCCTGATGAGGGAAGCAGCAGGCAGAGCAGAGCCTGGATTCCTTCCGGGTAGCAGGACCAAGGGTGGGATCCAGCCCCCTCCTCCAACCCCCACCGAGGGCCCCATCTGGAGCCAGGTTTCTGCCTGCAGCAGGTGTCTTGGTAGGGTCACGAGGGCTCGGTTTCCCCCAAAGGTAGCGGAGCACCAACAGCTTGCAAAAGGCCAAAAGAGCTAGGGCCTGCAGAGATTGACTGTCGGTAGTTGGCCGGAAAGTGAGGAGCACAGGAGAGGTAGGGAATTTTTGTTGTTTGTTTTTTCACTAGTTTTGACATTTTGTCTGCACTTGGATTTGTCCCTTTGGGTTCCTGGTATTCACCCCACCTTCAGCCCCACAGCACCCATGTTCATATCTGTAAAGTAAGCTCGTGTGGCCAGGGAATGTGTCTACCAACCCTGTTGCATTTTACTCTCCTAAGTGCTCTGCACATAGTAAGTGCTCAATAACTATCATTGATTGATTGATCATTTGCACTGGCATTAAAGATTTTTGTTCTATAGGTTTTCTGGCCTTTAATCATTAAAGTTCTTGTGGGCAGGGAATGTGGCTACCACCTGAATTGTATTGTACTCTCCCAAACGCTTAGTACAGTGCTCTGCATACAGTAAACACAATAATTATCAGGGATGAATTGACTGCTATTAAGAACTTTCACAGTAACGAAGTAGTTTGGCTGGTCCTCGGAGGAAGAGAAATGCCAACTGGACTTGGAATTTTGCCGGTGGGCTGATGGGTTGGCCACAAATCACTTTAGGATACAGTAACCACAGAAATGAATCAGAAGTTCTTTTGCAGAGCAGCCTAGTGGCCTGTGGTGTTTATTTTCTTTGTTTATCTTCCCCTCAAACTTTGGAAGCATGATGTATGAGTCTGAGACAGTGGAGCGTAGGCTTAGGAAAGGAATCGGACAAGAATTTTTGTAGACTGAAGATAATAATAATAATAATGGTATTTGTTAAGCGCTTGCTATGTGCAGAGCACTGTTCTCAGCGCTGGGGTAGATACAGGGTAATCAGGTTGTCCCACGTGAGGCTCGCAGTTAATCCCCATTTTACAGATGAGGTAACTGAGGCACAGAGAAGTTAAGTGACTTGCCCACAGTCACACAGCTGACAAGTGGCAGAGCCGGGAGTCAAACCCATGACCTCTAACTCCGAAGCCCACGCTCTTTCCACTGAGCCACGCTGCTTCTCTAAATTGATTAAATTGTAATCTTAGAGGTGGGCAAGTAGCTCATCCTATTGTATTATGTGTGTGTGTGTGTAGTGTGTAGTGTGTGGTGTTAATTGGTGTCTGAATCTTTCATTCTGTGTGCTCCAAATGGGGCCTTCTTAGCCTAGTGTATGCAGTAATTACACAACACCCTGAACTGTGGCCTCATCAAGAAATCCATGTAGGTTCATTTAGCCCAGAGCACCCAAGAAATTAGACTAAACCTGAAAAAAAACCAAACCTACAAGTGTCAAAGATATAAGAACATTAATACAAATAATATAAATTGGAGCAAAAGCTTAAAACTTTTAGGCTACTGTTGCTCACTAGTAATCAGCCAAAGATGCATCATTGCTGTGTCATCGGAGAGTGTGGGAAGGACTGGGAAAATTTTTTGTCATATTAGGATCAGAGAATGAATTTGCAAAGCTGAATTAGAAACACAGAAACATCTCCCTCCCTTGAAACATATTTGGCTCCCAATTTCCCTCACATAAAACCAAGCCCCTGCCAATCAGCATCCAGAATTCTGCCCACGTGGAGTTTTACAGTCTATAGTGGTAGACAGACATTAAAATGAACTACAACAGCACTATTTACATGCAGCATCCCTCAGCATTTATGTACACATCTTTATATCCTGCCATCTGCATTCATGTCAGTGTCTGTCTTCCCTTATTAACTGTAAACTCCTTGTAGGCAGGGACCGTCAACTCTATTGTATTGACTCTCCCAAGTTCTTAATATAATGCATTCCAAACAGTAAGTGCTCAATAAATATCATTGATTGAATATTGTCAAGCTTCCTTCTAGCCTTCTTTTTTCCTGGCGAAACAACCCCAATTTCTTTAGCCTTTCCTCCTAGATCTGTTTCCCACCATTTCAGTGACTTTTGTGACTTTCACTTGGTCTTTTCCGATTTCTCTTCACTGATTTTGAAGGGCGAATGCCCAAGCTCCACAAAGGACTATCTCCTCAAGAACTAGCCAATAACGAAAATAGACGAATCCATCAGTGGTATTTAATGAGCACTTAAAGTTTGAAGAGCGCTGTACTAAGCACTTGGGCGAGAATATAATAGGTGAAGGACCGTTTCCAGTCGTGATTAATAGCAATGTTAATTGTGGTATTTAAGTGCTTATTTCATTCCCAATTGTGTTAAACTTTGGGGTAGAGGCAATGCAATCAGATCACACATTGTCTGTGGCCTAACATGGAACACACAGTTCAAGGGGAAGGGAGGACAGATGTTTACTTCCAATTTTACAGATGAGGAAATTGAAGCACAGAGAAGTTAAATGACTTACCCAAGGTCACACTGCAGGCTGGTGATGGAACCAGGTCTCTCCTCTTGTAAATGCTTCCCAATACCACCCTGTGTCACAAAATCATTCAGGGTCCATACAGTCTACCCGAGGACCCTGATGACTGGGACATTTCAGTCAGACCTGTAGAAATCTGCCTTCAAATATTTCACTGTTAAGGTTCATGGATTTGGCTGTATAAATGGATGTTGAGTTTCTTTAGAGGAAAAATATTTGGTTTTAACTATCCATCACCCATATCTCCTGCAACTCAATTGCAGGGTTTCCTTCCACTATTTCAGTTTTCCATAACCATAAAAAGTAACCCCCAGGGTAGATTCCATGCTTGCTCCCCTTGTATCCAGACAGTGTTTTCCCTTCTCATGCAGGGAAATTGCTGTTCTGCCTTGATATAGCGATGTGATGTGGCTGAGTGATCATGACCGCTGGGGCCATATTTTTACATTCCAGGCTCCCATGCCGGTACTAGTTGGCCAGGACATTACATTAATGTGGCGGTGTCATCTGCACTTCATTTCCCTGTTGTTATTTTAAAGGGGAACTGGGGAAGCAGTAAGTGATTCCACAGAAAGATGGAGGAACCAAATGTCTGTGATGAGAAAGAGAAGGACTATCGTTCAGGTCATGTGGGGATTTAAATGGTTGTCTCCATAGGGAAGGTACATATTTTGAAATAAATCTTCCAATAGAAAATTCCACCTGGGGGCCCATTCACCACACAGACAACCTAACATTAGGCTCACACATAAAGATTAGGCAAACTTTCGAGTCCCCGGGGACTCTGGTGATGGATTCCACCCCATTGACAATTGACATTTTGAATTTTTCTTTTAAGGGCAGGCTAGCATTGAGGTAGGGGTAGGGGAGGTTCCGCAATCTCAGGCAGCAACTGTCGATCAGGACAATTCTTGGGCCAATCAGAAGGCACAATGAGGACACTCCCTTGTCTGGACCCGCTCAGCCCACTGGTGAGACTTGTGATAATGGTATTAATGTCAAGTCTTCCTAGTGCTGGCTGGGTAAAATGTGAGTTATCATTAAGATCTCCAGAAACTCAAGGATTTTGTGAAAGTTTTTCAAGCTGCCATTAGGTTTTCCTCAGGGGGACTTGACCGCTGTTTCATTCTTGGAGCAAATTCAGGTGTGTTTACGAGATTGGGTATGTTTCCAGATACCCATATGTTTAGAGAGAAACACACAGTGCATGTTGAAATCCTCATCATCTGTATTTGAGGGTCTCCTTTGTGCAGAGTACTCTATGAGGTACTTAGAAATATACACTAAAGTAAAAACAGTCTCTGGGGCCCAGTCTAATGGGAGAAAGCTGCAGGCACAAAAAGAATGGATACGATGGAAACAAGTGGAAAGTAATGTATTTATCAGCAAGACTTACTGTGGATGAGCCTGTTGGAACTGAATTTGCCTATTTTCAAACTTCCTCACTGCAAACACAGTGCCAACCAGACCTGAATTTCTAAATGGATGCCAATTTGAATGAGGCTCTCACCCGTCCACAGCTGGAAAAATGGGGGAGGGAAGACACATCGTCATTTAATCCATCAATGATATTTATTCAGCACTTGCTGTGTGCAGAGCATTGTACTAAGCACTTGGGAGAGTAGGGTATAACAGAGTTGGTAGACATGCACCCTGCCCACATTTGAAGTTGTGACAACTTAAGTGGAGAAATGGAATTTTGCCGAGTTTTCTAAGAAAATCATTTCTTACTATTCATTCAATAGTATTTATTGAGCGCTTACTATGTGCAGAGCACTGTACTAAGCGCTTGGAATGAACAAGTCGGCAACAGATAGAGACAGTCCCTGCCATTTGACGGGCTTACAGTCTAATCGGGGGAGACAGACAAGAACAATGGCAATAAATAGAGTCAAGGGGAAGAACATCTCGTAAAAACAATAGCTTCTTGAGAGGTTTCAGATAGCCTAATTTCAGTTTGGAAGTTCACCTTCCTGGAAAGGTATAAAGCCTCTGAGATTAGTGCTTTACAATGGAAGGCTTCCCTCAACCCCTCTCACAGTGACCAGAGACTAGCGTCTTGAAGGTTGGTAAAGATTCTGCCAGCAAAGTTCATTTATAATTCTGTGCTCTGTTTCGCTGGTTTTCTTCTGGCCTGAAAGCCACCTCATTCTCCAGGGAGATCCCTTTAGGTGCATACGAATGGATCTGCTACAGTGAAGACTTTGAAACAAGGTGGACCCCACGTCTTGCACACACCCAGGATTTCAAATCACTTATATATGCTGGAGCTGTAGGCTCCTCTAGAGGGTAAGCTTGCCCTCTACACTGTAAGCTCATTATGGGCAGGGAATGTGTCTACCCAGTCTGTTATATTGTTCTCTGCCAAGCATTTAGTACAGTGCTCTGCACACAGTAAGTGCTTAATAAATAATAATAATAAATAAGATTGATTAATTGAGCTAGAGTGGGGTCCACATGGGACATGATTTGAGCGTGTCCATCTGGTTCCTAGAGGGTGTTCCTGCCACAAAATGTTACCACTCTAGTCAGTACTCTCTGGCATTTAGAGACTAGGGGTACTTAGGGGCTAAGAAATTGTTTCCTTCAAAGGGGAGCTACCTCAGGCTAGGTGTGCCTTTGGAGGTAGGGGGAAACTGCAATAGGTCTGCATGTGCTCAACTGAATTTAATCACTGGGGAAACGGTAGATCTACAGAGCTCAAAGCTTCCATTTTGGCCCTTGATTGGAAGTAAATAAGCAGACAGCAAAGGTGGGAAAGGCCCAGAATCCTAGAAGTAGGTTGGAAGTAAGATTGAGAGAGGTTAATGTGAAGTTCCTAGGCTCATTGTGGGCAAGTTATGTGTCTGATGTATTGTTATATTGTACTCTCCCAAGTGTTCAGTACAATGCTCTGCACTCAGTAATCACTCAGTAAATATGATTACTGACCTACTGATGTTTTACTGATGAGGAACCTGAGGCACAGAGAAGTTAAGTGACTTGTCCAAGGTCATACAGCAGGAAAGTGGCGGAGTCAGGATTAGAACCCAGGTCCTATGATTCCCGGGCCCATTCTCTTTTCATTAGGTCAAGCTGCTTCCTAGAAGGTCTATCAGCTTTTTGCAGCATTTTCTGTAGTCCCGCCGAGATCCACATATGCTCGGCTTACATTGATTTATGGAGGTTTTTCTGAGAGGATTTGTAAAGGGACATCAAAGTAGAGTCATGTTTATGGAGGAATGATTATCGGCAGCAACGATAGGGTATGCACTGGATCATTCTGTTTCATGTTCAAAAATGGAAGATTTAAACTCATTTTTAGCCAGGATTTCCAGAGGGTTTTCTTGTCTTCGAGTTCAGTCTGTTGATGCTTCACTTCATGATTAAGGGGATTTTACTTCTTGGCCATAAGTTCCTATTTGGAATGAATAATAGTGTAGAAAAAATAATCTATTAAGCGCAGTGGCAACATCTCATTTATTTAAGTTGAAGCTCAGCCACAATTCTCCTTTCATTGGTGCCTGTTATGGTTATACCACATATACAGGTAACTTAAAATGGGCTGCCTTACAATGAAGTCATATTTACAATCTGCCGGGAACAGTAGGTTGAGCTGTGAAGCTAAGCAAATGAATAACATGATTGGAAGCATAAATACAAAGACGCTGTTGTATAAATAAATGATTTGACACTCTGCATTCTGGCAAGGGTGTGTGCTTGGGGAAGGGAAGGCATTTATTTTGCCTCTGCATGAGGGGTCAGTTTTAATTCATACAATGTAATGTAAGATCCTCAGAGAATCCCTTGAAGGAATGTTAAATAACCATCTGCGTTTTTCTCTCTCAGTGCAAAAAGCCCCTTGTTGTAGGTTTGTAACGTTGTCCATGCCCTCTCCTCAGAGCCCTTCTAGCTCCCTTTAAATGATGACAGAGATTGGGTTTGGGGTATTGTCCTTCCAAAGGGAGTGAACATCTCCTGAAGGCTCAGACCTTCTTGGACTCTGAGTGAACATTTTTCCTCTTGTCTCCTCGTTAAGTTTTTTGGGGGTTCTGCTACATCTCCTGGCCAAGTTTCAGTAAGCCACATGTAAAATGAGCCCCTTCCTTTCAAAAGCAAACTGATCAGCAGAAACTGAAAGACCCCAGTATAGCCAAGGTGATAGGTTGCCACAAAATGCCTATACGTTAAAACATAAACAGTTTAAGTTTACAGGGGTGGTGCCCTTTGGTGTGGTCTAAGCGATCCTTCTTTCTACTTACTAAACTCAGATTCTCAACTTCAAGTGTGGTTAACCTTCAAGGGCTGGAACTTGTTTCCAAGTAGTTCCTCTTTTTGTTCTCAACCTCCTCTCTGGGATCGTTTAAATACCATTGGATGGGGGACACAAGAAAGGGTAATTTCCAGTAAAGGTGATTAAAGAGTGAAATGTAATATCCCTTGATTATGTGGAACTTCCCAGAAAACCTCTAGGAACAGGGTAGGCTCCAATCAGTCCAGTTTAGTTAACGTGCTAAACGGCTAGGAGGCACAAAAGGTTATTTTTTTGCAGAAAATTCCAGTGCTGTCTCTTGTGTCCTGCCTGCTCTCTCCAGACAATAACCCTTTAGAAGCATTAAACTCTGCCCCACTTTATCAGAGAAGTTTTCTTCCATTCATCTCTCTAGTCCATCAGCCCAGGCAAGCAAGTTACCCTGTGGGCAAAAGGAGGGGCTGAGAGGAATCAATAATGGAACCCAGCAGCACTGCTTGCTCTTGTGATTGAATGTGGATGAAGCTCATCCTCAATTATCAAGTCAGATCATCCCTTGGGCTTCCAGAGTGCCTGATCCATGACTTTTACCAACTGCTTTATCTCCTCGGTTGCCTTGGTGATAGATTTATTGATGCTCTCAGGAGAGGTTGGTCCAGAAATGCACTCCTGCGGGAGGTCTTTGATCCAGGAAGCTGAAATAGCATTGCGCAAACCTCCATCTCCTTATCTTAAACATCTGGGTGACTCTTCCCCCATAGCATGTAAGCGCAACGTGGTTGGGGAACGTATCAGCCAACTCAGTTTTCTCGTAGTCTCCCAAGTGTTTAGTGTAGTGCTCTGCACACACTAAGTGCTCAATAAATGCCATTGATGGTGAGCATTAATGATAAGCTCCCTCTGGGCAGGAATTGGTTCTACCAACTCTGTGGTACTGTACTCTTCTAAATGCTTAGCACTGTGCCCTGCACACATTAGATGCTCAATAAATACCATTGATCGATTGTTATAGTTCAAGAAAGGACCACTTTCAGGAAGGCCAGTTCCTGAGCTACTGAATATTTCTCTGGGGAGGCATGGATTACAATAATGGCCTTAGAAATATAAATTGCTCTTCAGGGATTTCTGGGGATGACACAGAAAAAGGCCTTCAGAACCCCTCTCTCCTTTGACTATGGCTGATAGAACAGTTTTGTGAACTCATCAGTAACTCAGCGACTTCTTTCCGGGGCACTGGGGTAGTCAGGAGCACTGGCTTTCACTCCTTCCTTGCCCATCACTCCTGCTCTCCCTTGGTTGCTGATTGCTGATTGAAGCAGACGGCACGGCTCAGATCAGGATTCCTGACTGGGACTGAGAGTTCTGGATGGGTAACACATTTTCACGGCAGAATCGTCCCTCTGGGTTTGTAGTTCTCCCTCTCCCCAGTCTCCCACCCTCTGGCCCCTGCTTTTGGACACTTGGGATGGCAGCGGGGAGAGTGGTGGGGAGAAGGGGGAGGAACATACCAGATGGCGAGGGGTGGAGGGGGGGTGGACAACAGAAGGGTGACTCTCGCAGCTTATCCACTCTCCTGGCTAGTTATACAAACAAGGGTTTCATTTCTCTGTCTCATGGATGGCTGATCACAGCAGGATGGGAAGCCCTTCATCTCTCATAGGCATTACCCAGTGCAGTCCAACCTCATTTCACTGGTGACAGTTCATTCGATGTAACTTACACGCAGCTTGTTACCCAAACCGGTTTAGACCAAGGCGAGGTCAGATGATCGAACATTTTTAAATGGGTTTGGCTATCTTGGGCAGTCACTCTCACAATTTTGTTTGGTTTTTCCATCCTTTATTTTCTCTGATTATCCAAATTAGACTTGGTTCAGATAACTGGTTGTTTGGGTGTCCAAGGATTGAATAATCAGCTTTCTGCTGTAGTGGGTAATTCTAAGCAACTGCAAGCTGCTCTCCTCCAGCTGTCTAAATGCTCACTGATTTAGTTGTTTTTATTTTATTTTATTTTTTTGGTAACCAAAAAAAAAAGAAAATTCAAACATGATTAATTAAGAGTTCTTTTTTCAGTCCTTTGCATTTCAAAAGAACAAAATTTGACTCTCTTGGCACCTATAACTAAAACCTAAAACAAGAGGTTCAAGTGCACAGCTTGAAAATGAAGTGGAATGAAGTAATTTGAGAATCAACTAGGAAGTAATGTCATATTTTAGCCCGGTATATGAACTTTTAAGGACAGAATTGTCTTCTGTGTTAAAAAAAAAAAAACAAGATGAACACCCAAATTGCTTAAGGAGAAAGGGTACCAGGTAAGGTTCTGGTCACGTGAGTTCTAAGGAAGAAAAGTCAGTGATCCTAAGGATATGGGGAATTCCTTTTCAGATCACTTAGGATTGCAAAGGGGCGAAGTTTTATGCAACCCTGGGTTCCAGATTGCAGTGGGGGGTGGATATTTGTTCTGGGGACCAGATTGATTCAGCTATTATGCCTATGAAGAAATGTTTTCATATTAAGATGTGAGCCCAATTATGGACAAGACACATGGTGAGAATATTGCAGATAGAATTTGAATTTTTTGGTCTGTGCTTTCCAACATTTGGCTTTCTTAGTGTTCTCTACCCATCTGTCCTTTCACTTCGGAGGCTGATTGAGCACCTGCCAATCATGGTTCATGGATCTTCCTAGCAAGATCTGCCCGGGATTGGATGAATTCATTTCTTATAATATCTAAATGAGGAAGTCCAAATGGTAGTTAAAGCACTACAGAAAAATCTGCTAATGTGTGCCTCAGTGATATTCTGCAGCCTTCTTGTCTAGTTCTTTGCAAAAGAGTCTCCTTCCACTGGCCACCATAGACTCATCCTAATTTCTTCATAATCAGGTTGGACTGTATTGATTCAATTTTTGCAAATTGTTCCAGATTTTTATTTCTCTTCTCACTGAGTCTTGTTCAAAGAATAGGAAGCAGCATGGGGGTCCCTTTATGGCTAGATTTTGCTCAATTATTTGATTCTTTTTTTCCCCATTCCTCTGGCATGGATTCCAACTGTTTGGGTTTTCCATCACACAACCAGAATCACAGCACAAGAGACAGAAGAATTTTGTCTTACAAAGACATCATCTTGGAAAGGAAGGATTCTGGGAGGCAGGAAAGGACATGAAATATAGGTAGGCTAGTGAATAAACCTAATTAGCAGAAGGTTGTAATCTCCCCAGATAAATCTCAGGAGGATGGTGCTGTTTTGAATCCTTATACCTTCTATGGAGAGGAGGGGTCTGTAGAAATCCTATGAGTCAGGAATGATAATAACAATAATAAATGTGGTATTTAAGCCCTTACTCTGTGCCAAGAACTGTACTAAGGCTGGAGTAGATGCAAGGCAATCAGATCACAGTTTAAGCAGGAGGGAAAACAGACATCGAATTCCCATTTTGCAGATGAGGGAACTGAGACATAGAGAAGTTAAGCTACTTGCCCAAGGTCACCCGGCAGGCAAGTGGCAGAGCCGGAATTAGAACCCAGGTCCTTCTTCCAGGCCCAGGCTCTTTTCACTAGGCCAGGCTGCTTCTCATCTGTGATTCCTTTATCATCCTTCAGGTATTCTAAGGTTATGTCTGCCTGAGTCAAACCTGAAAACGGCTGAAAATTTTTTATAAATCCACATGGTTCTTGAAGCAATCAAGAACCTCTCATTGGCCAGTTAACAGTCCGTAGTCCAGGTGAGCCAGTGGGACCTAGAGATGGTAGAATTAAATATTATTTCCGTGGGATCATGTCCTCAGGGGAGACTGACCACAGGAAAGAAGCTTTCAACCCAAACAACCCTGTCTCACATAGACACTGTGCAGTTCTTCACAAGATTCTTGGAGGGAATACTGGACAAAGTGTACCTATTTCACAGACAAATTGGCCTGTGCTCTCTGCTCTGATTACACTAAATAAACAAATATTCTGGGAACGATTAGTTGTTGCATTAGGGTCTGAGCGTTCTTTAATCAATCAGTAGTTTTTATTGGGTGCTTACTCTATGCAAGAGGAAAGTGTAATTGAGTTAGTAGACATGATCCTTGCCCTCAAGAAGCTTACAGTCTAGGTGGAAGGAAATAGACAATGAATTAAAGGCAGGAGGAGCAATCGAGTAGATAGATATGTACATAAGTGATACCGGAAGGGTGAAGGTTTTCTTGCTGTGACTGGTTCTTCCCTACAGAGTATTAAGCCCTACTGAGGGAAGTTTTCCATTCCAAAGCTTTAGAATTGCTTGTCAGTGTGCCTCATCGCAGCCCTACTGTCTTGCTCAAATAAGCAAATCATATGGGGGTATGTTATGGGCAGGGAATGTGGCTCCTAATTCTCTCTCCCAAGCATTTAGTACAGTGCTCTGCACATAGTAAGCACTCAATAAATATGATTGATTGATTATGAGGAATTGGGAACTCAATACATTTTTCTTGAAAATTGCTTCTCTCTGTGTTGGATAAAAGAACTGTCTTAGGTTTGATCAGGGTGAAAGACCGGGGCAATAATTTTATTATTTCTGGATAAAAATTTTTTTTAAAAGATCCGTTTTAGCGGACAAAACCCCGACTAATTTTTTTTTAAAGGTATTTGTTAAGCCAGGCACTGTACTAAGCACTGGGGTAGATACAAACTAATCAGGTTGGACGCAGTCCATGTCCCACATGGGGCTAACTGTCTTAATCCCCACTTTACAGATGAGGTCACTGAGACACAGAGAAGCAAAGTGACTTGCGCAAGTTCACCAAACAGACAATTGGTAGAGTCGGGATTAGACCCCAGGTCTTCTGACTCTCAGGCCCATGCTCTTTCCATTAGGCCAAGCTGCTAAAATTTAATTTTAATCCTTTAATGTTATCATTTTTAAAAGCCTGTCAGTGTGCAATTTTGAAATGTTTCAAACCTGCTTGTATTTGTTAAATATGTGAACTTTTCCCCAGCACTAACTTGTGAGGCAGGACAGGGTATAGACTGGAAAACAGCTTGACTTCCCTGGCCAAGCAATGATTGGAAGGGTGACGGTAATGCTGAATACATTAGTTCAGCCCAAGGAAGGTCTAAGAAGGATGTGGGCATTTTATGCAAGAAAAAACCTAAAATATTTGCTCTAAGCACCTTAAACATTTCGTTCTATCAAGTAGAGAGAATTAAATTGAATCATTAGTACTGGACATTTCCTCAATTTATTCTTTGAAACAGTTCTGGGTCAAGAGACTATCACCTCTTGAAATGTAATTTCACCTTCATTGTACTTTCCAAGTGGTTTCAGAAATTACTTGGATGAGCTTGATTTTTAGAAGATTTATTTACTGATTTATAAAAGAGTTTCTTGATTTATTAAATCCCAGCATCTTTTTGGTATGCCAAGATTCCCTGTGAATTGTTATCTCTCGGAGTGAAATGCTGGTAAATAAACAAACACTTAATAAAGCCTGCAAGAATTATATCGGAGTTTTGATCCATTCTCCGTCTGTCATCCTGAAGCACCTGGCAAACTGCCTCCTGGCCAGTGTAGAAAAAGGAATCAGAATTATTCCTCTTTTCCTCTGCTCAGAATAAACAACCGGGCTCATTTCTGGTGTGTTCTTCACATGCAATGTCCCTATCAATCTTGGAAGAACTGAGGACAATGGCAAACTATTTATAACTGAATCCATCATAGTGAAAAAAGAGAGAAGCCCGATTCTACTTTTATCTGTCCCCCATGCCATTTGTTTTCCTGAACCCACAAGGGTAAATGCAAGATGAACTGAGACTGAGAAAACCCATCGACCAACTGCAGCGTGGAGTTGGATTTTTAAACTTGAAAAATGGCCCATGGATGAGACATGATAGAAATTGACTTCTGGGAATCATCAGTGTTGCAAATTGGGTTGTGGAATGTCTCTGTTTTAGACTAAGAAGGTTTGGGGACATTTTGTGTGTGTGTGTGTGTGTGTGTGTGTGTGTGTGTGTGCGTGCATGCCTGTTCACCTGCTGTTTACCAAGCGTAAAAGACAAGCAATGTCTAAGACTCAGTAACAATCTAAGGGAAAAACTAGTGTGGATTTGGGGTGTTTTCTATGTAGAGATACTGTGAAAGGAAAGAGGGAGGAGGATCCCTTCAGACTGGTCAGTGCAAAGTAGCCTGGCCTATTGGAAAGAGCACAGGCCTTGGAGTCAGAGGACCTGGGTTCTAATCCTGCTCCATCACTTGTTTTCTTTGCGATCTTGGGCCAGTCACTGTACTTCTCTGTGCCTCAGTTTCCTCTTCTGAAAAATGGGGATTAAATCTTACTCCCTCCTACTTAGACCGTGAAGCCCCGTGTGGGACAGGGACTGTGTGCAACCTGAATGTTTTGAATCTACAGCAGCATTTAGAAGAGTGCGTGACACATAGTGAGCATTTGACAAATAGCTTAATTATGAATTTTTAATGAATTGATTCATTCAATCATATTTACTGAGCACTTATTGTGTCCAGAGCACTGTACTAAGCGCTTGGAAAATACAATTCGGCAACAGATAGAGACAGTCCCTACCCAACAACGGGCATATGGCTCCCATCTGCCGAGGCTTTCCTGAAAGGGGCCCTCAACCTCAGAGGAGTCCTCTAAACTGTAAGCTCATTGTGGGTAGGGAATGTGTTTGTTTATTGTTAGATTGTACTCTCCCAAGCGCTTAGTACCATGTTTTACACACAGTGCTCAGTAGAGAAGCAGCGTGGCGCAGTGGAAAGAGCACGGGCTTTGGAGTCAGGGCTCATGAGTTCGAATCCCAGCTCTGCCACTTGTCAGCTGTGTGACTGTGGGCAAGTCACTTAACTTCTCTGTGCCTCAGTTCCCTCATCTGTAAAATGGGGATTAAGACTTTGAGCCCCACGTGGGACAACCTGATTCCCCTGTGTTTACCCCAGCGCTTAGAACAGTGCTCTGCACATAGTAAGCGCTTAACAAATACCAACATTAACATTAAATATGATTGAATGAAGTGAATGAATAGAACAAAGTGCGAATACTGGCCCCCCCCGCCCTCCCAGGGCCAGTTCAACTCTGGTTTAGTGAGGGTGGCTGGGGAAGTGAAACACAATTGACAAGTAGGTGCTAACTCAGAAAACCATTAGCTGCCAGAGCCTGGCTGCAGGAAGCAGCCCCCATTCCTCCCGCCCCCACCGACCACCACCTTGCCCCATCCCCACCTCCCTTCATTTGTCGTAGTCTCGGAAACAGACATCATCACCCTGTAAAACTTACCCCAGTACACAAATGCCTCTTTGCTCCCTGCTGAATGAATGGGGGCACTTTCTCCCAATTTATGGGGTGATGCCAATTTGAGTCGGGGACTGATGTGCCAGAGCAGTGCTACTGAGTGGGCCTTGTTCAGGTTCTGAATCTTTGCAACTCGAAAGCTTTCCTTTCTTGTTTGGGCGGTGGGGTTCTCGTAAGGGACAATCTTCCATTGTTCCATGTCAGCAAGTCTCCCCGCTTCCCCTTCTGGTGCCCCTCAAGGGAAAAAAAGCGGGGGCTGGGGGGAGACGATGGGGAGGGCGGGAGGGACAGCGAACCACCTCGGTGAAGGAATGCAGCTTCTAGTGGCTGGTCTTGGCTTTTGAGGACACGGTGTAAATGTGTAGCACACAGTATATCCTTCTCAGGGATTTCCTGGCAGCCAAGGAGAATAAATAACGCCTTGTAAAATAACATGCCCAGTGTGTACTGTGAGGTCAGCCCAGCCAAATACATTGGGTGATTGTGGCTTCTGATTTTCCATGAAGACACACCTCAAAACCCCAAAACCCCACAAGGCATTTAGGGGCCCCAGTTGACCAAATTTATTCAGTTTTTTTGATTGGCATATCATGGAGGCACTCTACATTTACTGTTGAGAGCCACTCTTTCAAACAAGGAATCTCTCTCTTTCTCTCTCTCTCTCTCTCCTCTCCCCCCAGCCTCCATCAGGCAAAGGGGAGACTCCAGAGCCTGGTCAGGAAGAGGATTGCCGGGCTTGGGGGACCTTCTGCCATGGGACGGGAAGGACTCCTGGGGCTGTGAGGGGAAGGGAGGAGCTGGCCAAGAGCAGCCCTGTCCCTGACAGTCTCCCCTTCTAAATTATACGCGCTTTCGTTCATTATAGTATTTGTTAAGCAGTTACTATGTGACAAACACTGTTCTAAACACTGGGGTAGATACAAATTGATCAAGTTGGGCACAGACCCTGTCCCACATGGGGCTTCCAGTCTAAGAAGAAGGGAGAGCAGTTATTTCATCCACACTTTCCAGTTGAGGTAACCGAAGCACAGAGAAGTTAAGTGACTTGTCCAGAGTCACAAAGCAGACAGTGGTAGAGCAGGGATAAGAACCCAGATCCTCTGACTTCCAGTCCCGTGCTCTTTCTGCTAGACCATGCTGTTTCCCTGCTTCTTGTCGGCCGCTCTGGTAAAATCTTTGGGCCGCCCCAAAGCCATGTATAAACAAAGTAGATCTCATAGCTACCAACCAGCTCCTCTACTTCCTTCCCTTTAGGACATGGGGTTTTTTCCATAGCCCATTGTGGTATACTGAGACTATTAAGTGTTTAGTGGCCTTTCTGTAACTCACTATCAGTGACTGTGATTTGCGTACTTTCCCAAGTGCTTTTCACCCAGTACACACTCAGTGTATACCATTCCTGCTACTTCATGTTAATAACAATAATAATAATAATGTTGGTATTTGTTAAGCGCTTACTATGTGCAGAGCACTGTTCTAAGCGCTGGAAGGATACAGGGGAATGAGGTTGTCCCACGTGAGGCTCACAGTCTTCACCCTCATTTTACAGATGAGGAAATTGAGGCACAGAGAAGTGAAGTGACTTGCCCACAGTCACACAGCTGACAAGGGGCAGAGTTGGGATGTTACTGCTACCATCAGCTTCCTTTGTCCTAAATTACCTTTATCAAGAGAGGGAAATATTACTCTGTGTTTAGAAGCTTCTTCAAGGATTGATCCGTTTCCCCCTTGCTCTGTCAAACCAGGGGACCACAAAGTGCCTAAACCCGAGCTCCTCAAGTCTCATTGTTGACAAATTCCAATCCTGAGTATTTCTGGAACTCTAACTCAAGATATTGACAACCACAACTGGTAACAAACCTCATTGTATATAAAGCCTAGGCATTGATCTAAGATTAGGAGAATTATTAAAGAACTGGGTTTCTTTAAGGCGATGCTAAGGGTTGGATTAGCAAGAATTGTCAAAGATTCATTATATGACTTAACGTGTATTCATCAATTTATTGCAATAAATGTCTCAAACTCCCCAACTCCCTTTGAGAGCAGAGCCATAGTTAGCAAAAGGGTTTCAGAAGTTCCACTGGAAAGCCATATGATTCAGTGACATTCATAGAGCACACCCCAACTCTTTTCTATAGCACCAAATCCCTCACAGAGCTGGAGTGTTTCAAGGTAAAGCCCTCGGTTCTTTAGCTTAGATGTTTTCAGCTGTGCCTTTTCCTTGCCTCTTATTGACAGTTTGGAAAACTTTTCATAGCAGGTGTCACTCATCAAGTGTCATCATAGAATGCTCATCTGGAGCTAATGAAAGCCAGACTCCTGGGGGAAGAGTCAGACAGGAAAAAGAACTGCAGAATAGCACATTTTGGGCCTTCTTTGTTACTCATTCATCTTTCATTTCTTCTTGTTTACCCATAATCCTTCAGTTTGTCTGGGAGTAGGCAATTTCAGACTTCACGGGAAACAACCAGGAGAGCAGTTAAGTAAAAAAACAAAAAACAAAAAAAACCCTAATAACAGAAGATGGAGGACTGAATTTCTCCCCCATGCTCTTCTGCCAGTATTTCCTTAGTCTTGCTTTCATATTCCCTAATTTATCTCCATCTCGGTTTTAGCTCCTCCTTCTCCTCTCCATTCCTTTTTCTCCTTTTTCTCCTTCATCCTCCTCCTCTCTTCTCCTCCGTCAATTTATTTCTTCCCCTGAGACTTCTGACCCAAACTTATGTTTTCCGGAACTACCAGCGGGACTCCGGAGACCCTCCCTGTTTGATCTCTCAGAGCTCATGGGACTTGCAGTGGGGCCTTGTACAGAAGCATTGAGATGGTTCTATTCACCTAGAAATGGGAAATGCAGTGCATGCAGCAAAACGAGAGAGAGAAAATACAGTGAGCATCTAAGAGGCCTGTTGGCTTCTTAATGAGAAATTTATTCATCCAGTCGTTCATTCAGTTGTACTTATTGGGCACTTGAGTATGCAGAGCACTGTAGTAAGTGCTTGGGAGACTACAATATAACAATAAACAGACACATTCCATGCTCAAAACAAGCTCACTACATTCTAGAGAGAGAGTCAGACATTAATGCAAATTTTAAAATTACAGATATGTACATAAGCACTATGGGGTTGGGGGGAGAGGATGAATAAGGGAGTGGGAGAAGAGGAAAGGAGAGCTTAGTCAGAGAAGGCCTCCTGAAGGAGGTGTGCCTTCTATAAGGCTTTGGGGGGTGCGGGGAGAGAGAGAATAATTGTCGATTATGAGGACAGAGGACATTCCAGGCCAATCCTGGATAAAACAGGGAAGGTCTCCTGACCTATTACTCATTCAGGGAAGCCTTGCACAGGCCTGATAGATTCATTCTATTGTATTTATGGAACGCTTACTGTGTGCAGAGCAGTATACTAAGTGCTCGGGGGAATATTACAATAAACAGACACGTTCCCTACCCATAATGATCTTACAGTCTATAGTCTAGATAGATGTTACAGGAATGTGCGGCTGGGAGTGTCCTCAGTCAGGAAGGGCAACCCGGTCGATGGAATCTGACTCAAAGAGCTGCTGATATCTGCAGTGAGCAGGACCATGAGAGCATCTTATCATTTGGGTTTAATCAGACAATGATATTTATTGAGTGCTTACTGTGTTAAACACGTGGGAGAGTACCGTACAATAGAGTTGGTAGATATGATCCCTGCCCACAAGGAGTTTACATTTCAAACACTTAAAACATTCTTGCGTGCTCTCTGAACCCCCCACCCCTCTTCCTGGACACCGATTATTCACTGAGCAAAACAAAAATGGGAGATTTCTAGCCAAAGGGTTGGGATGGGAAATTAGATGACAAATTAGCCCAAACTCAAGGTCAGGAGAACGTTTGCTGACAGCGGAGGAAATGAAGGCTTGTTTACTGTTCTTTTAACCCCTGGGCAAAAAAGAACATTTAACACACTCAGAGGAAGCAGCGTGACAGGATTGCCCAGTGGATGGCGCGCAGGACAGGGAGTCGAGAGACGAGAGGTCTAATCCCGGCTCCACAACTTTCCTGCTTTGTGAGGCACTTCTCTATAAAATAGGGAATTAATTCCTGTTCTCCCTCCACCTTAGACTGTGAGCCCTGTGTGGGTCAGGGACTGATTATCCGCAAATCTACCCCAACGCTTAGCACAGTGCTTGACATATAATGACGGAGGTATTTGTTAGGTACTTACTATGGACCTAGACCTGTACTAAGTGCTGGCTAGCTACAAGATAATTAGGTCAAACACAGTCCCTTTCCTACATGGGGCTCACAATCTAAGTGAGAAGGAGCATAGCCTAGTGAATAGAGCACAGGCCTGGGAGTCAGAAGGACCTGGGTTCTATTCCCAGCTTTACCACTTGTCTGCTGGGGGACCTTGGGCAAATCAGTTAACTTCTCTGGGACTCAATTTACCTCATCTGTAAAACTGTGAGTCCCCTGTAGGACATGGACTGTACCCAACTCGATCACTTCGTATCTGCCCTGATGCTTAGAACAGTGCTTGGCACATAGTAAGCACTTAACAAATACCATAGGGGAAAAAAAGTAGAAGAGAAAGCAGGCTTTAGGTCCCAGCTCTGTAGATGAGGGAATTGAGGCACAGAGAAGTTAAGTGACTTGCCCAAGGTCACACAGCAGGTAAGTGGCCTATAGTAAGCATTTAGCAAATATTACTCTTAATTTTGTTGCCATCTAGGATTCTTAGCTCAGGAGAGACCAAACAGAAAATTGGCAACACAAACCCAGGTCAGTGGGAAAAGGAGCAGGCCAACAGTTCAAAACACATGTCAGTGGGAAAAGGAGCAGGCCAATGGTTCAAAACACCCACCCTGTGAACTTACAGGTATCTGAGGGACATCTGATCCCAGTTAGTTTGGACGGGAGACTTTCACCCTAGGAGGCTTGGCCTATGCTTGGATATGAACTGCTCCATTTCAGCCCCCAGGACATAGCCTGATTTGTGGGTGAGACTTCTGGCCTTGGCTGAGTTAGGAACTGCTGTCCTAGGCCGACTGGTCTAGTTCAACAGCAAGACTGGTGTCATGAGCCTTTTAGCTGGGTGGAGGGGCGGTGAATGAGAGTTGGAGCTGAGCCGTGGCCTTTGTGAAAATTCTCCAGTTAAGCTGTGGTTAGGTTAGACGGGCCCTGAGAAGTCCGATTGCTCGGCTTTGCAAACTCTAGAGATGACCCTGGATGTCTCCTAAACTGGGTTGAGTGGTAACAGTATGTATTGAGTCCCACTGAGTATTTAGTGCCTGGGAGAGCACTGAAGAAGTGAAAAAAGTGCTAACGGTTTAACGGGCTTTCCGGTTTCTGAGTCATATGTGGTTGAGCTCCATTAGTATTTTGTACTTATACCCTGGATGCCTCCTTTAAACATCCTTAAGTGATGCTCACTAGCTGCCCTGCCCTCGATCTCTAAAGAGCATAGACGGTGGGACTTCAGTCACACCAAGCCAGAGTCAATCAGTGGCATTTATTGAGTGCTTACTGGGTTCTCTGTGCTATAATAAGCTCTTGGGAGAGTACAGTCAACAGAGTTGGTAGACATGTTCACTGCCCACAAGGAGCTTCAATCTAGAACCTGGAGAGGGTAGTGGTTTGGTAAATTCCACACTGGAATGGGTTGTGGAAATCTTTAATCCTGAAGATCTTTCAAAGTGAAAGCAACATCCATTTGTCTCGAGTGGTATCGGTTCAGCTCCATCTGGAAGTTGGGGGAGCCTGTCCCAGCACTGAGATTTTATGATTTAATTTTCACCCCGGTGGCATTCGGTTTTCTGGGTTACCCTGGAAAGGACTCACTGAAAGGAGCTTTATGATCCAGGGGGACTGTCCTTTTCACAGTCCATCTGCTTCTCTGGTGCCAGAATCATCCTTACAGTGTGTAGCAGAGTTTCCCTGCTATTTTCCTGTTATTTTGGAAGCCAATACATTTTCCATTATCCACCGTTTCAAGGTGACTTTGTTATCACGAAGGGGCACTTTGGGATGCATGGTTACCGACTCTAGTCCTTGCTGCGGGTCACTGGAGATACCTGGGAGACCAGTGGAAGAGATCTTGCAGTAAGAATGTTTCCCCTCCAGGAAATGCTACTGTAGCTGATACCAGTCTGAGGAAATTACTTATGGCATCAATGCTGTCCTCTTTCCCCTCTCCCCTCCCATCTCTATTGTTCTTCGGGCCTTTCATTTGGCTTTACGCACCCTTAAAAATGGAAATTGCAAGAAATGGCTTTGGCTCATATATCATCGGAATTTGCAGTCAAGCATTATGAGATGGGTTAACTGACTGGGATCTGGGCAGCTTCTGTGTGATGCCATAATATTATTCATAGCGGTCTGGCAGGCAATGACTTAGAGCCCACACTCTCTCACACGGCCCATCAATCACCCGATTCCAATCCCGCCTTATCCAAGGCCACCCTGTTCCATCACTGCTCGGTCTGGCCCCCTTTTCCTGGTTGGAAAGCGGAGTTCCCGCAGTGAAGTGCCAGCATGTTTATGGCTGACTCGTCCGGTTAATGCCGAGGTTTCTGGATTCACCCCCAACCCTACCCTCCTCCCCTGACCAGCCCCACTAAACTACTGTTGTCTCAGCGGTTAGAACAGTGCTTGGCACATAGTAAGTGCTTAACAAATACCATAATAGTAATAATCACTAAGGGTCAGTCCCAACCAAATCTATTCCAGATTTGATTTGTTGGCTTTTTTTTTGAAGTTTAGAGTAAGCCAGGTTTTTTAGAGGAGCCTAAAGGGTGACTTGGGTTAAATTTCTGATTATTGGCACAATAGATGCATGTATTTTTTACCCTGAAGCTCAACAATGTCTATTACAAGCTCAATAGATTGGTCAATCAATCAGTCAATTAGTGGCATTTATTGAGCTTTTACTGGGTGCAGAGTACTGTTTTAAGTGCTAACTGGCCATATGGTGGAATTTCAGAGATGAAGTCATTCTCTTTGTTGCAGAGAGAGAGGGATTTAGGGAGTGAGACTTGGGGACTCTGAGAATGAGGGCAAATCCTGCGACTGAAGCCCCTTTGAGGTTTGGAGATGAGCAGAGTTAACTTGTCCCAGAACTCAGATAAAAACCCTCTGCCCTATTCAAGGACTCCATCTTAATTTTCTTGAACTTTCCTTCCAAGTTATTCTCCCCAAAGATAGCATTAACATTTTCCCAAATTAAAGATGAGAGACTGAAGACTTGAGAAGCAGTATGCCTAGTGGACAGAGCACGGGCCTGGGAGTCAGAAGGACCTAGGTCCTAATCCTGCTTTACCACTTGTCTGCTGGGCGACTTTGGGCAAGTCAGTTAACTTTTCTGTGCCTGTTGCCTCATCTGTAAAATGAGAATTAAGACTGCGAGCCTCATGTGGGACATAGACTGTGTACAACATGATTAGCTTGTATCTACCCCAGGGCTTAGTACATGTCAGGCACATAGTAAGTGCTTAACAAATACCATTTTTAAAAATTGGGCTTTCCTAGGATACTAGCTAAGTTGCCATTGTTGTTTGCAATCCCACCTATTTTTTCCCTGGCAAAGGAGGAAAATGATACCAAATTTTTGGGCTATGTCAGCACTGACACCGTTAGTTGAAACAGATCGAAAGAAGGCACCCTCTTGGGAGGAGGAGACTGCATTTTCCAATTTCCGTCGGAGATGAATGACTGTAACTACTAATTTCAAACAGCATTAAGTAAAGTGGGAAGCAGCCAAGATTAAACAAATGTGAGGCCTTTGAGGGAGACAGCAGAGAGAGCTTGTCTTTTGATTCCCATGTTCAGTTAAAAAGCTCTCGAGACACTCAGTGAGCAGTCACTGAATTTGGAGAAGGAGCAAATGAACAAGAACTGAGATCAGTTGTTGCCGATGCACTGAAGGGTTAAAAAAATTCTTTCCTTGCCTTGGTTAGATGAGCACTTTAATAGGCTTGAGAGATTTAACGAAGAAGGATAAATTACGGAAAGGAATTTATCTTTGATGTTGCTGCTCTTTGACTTAAGAAATCACTCACCCTCTCCCCCGATTTCTTTCTCCATTCGATGAAACTCAATCACAATCCTGCACTCTCCCCGCTGCCCCACTTACAGAATTATTTTTAAGATTAGTTTTTTACTTTTGCAAAGCCCTGTCTGAGAACCTGGGAAATCAAATGGCCCAGGCGCTCTACTCAGTGCTGAGGTAGAAACAAGATAATCAGGGTGGACACAGTCCCTGTGCACATGAGGCTTACAGTTTAAGTAGGAGGGAGTCGGATTTAATTCCATTTTACAGGTAAGAAAAATGAGGCACAGAGAAGTTAAACGACTTGTCCAAGATCACACACCAGACAAGTGGCAGGGCTGGGATTAGAAGCCAGATCCTCTGACTCCCAGGCCCATACTATTTCCACTGGACAACACTGTTTCCCATGCTGCCTACCACACTGACTGCTCCTTCCTTATGTTTATCTCCATCCATCCTTTCTGGTGGCTTTACTAGCTTCCACCCTCCTTTGGAGCTCAGTCTCACTGTCAAATGCTGCCCCCCACCCAGAATATTAATTGTTAATGTTCCAAGTGCTGGGGTAGATACAGGATAATGAGGTTGGACACAGTCCCTGTCCCACTTGGGCTTCCCAGTCTAAGTAGGTGGGAGAACAGGTTTTGAAACCCCGCTTTACGATGAGGAAACTAAAGGCAAAGAAAAGTTAAGTGACTTGCCCAAGATCACACAGCAGGCACATGACAGAGCCAGAATTAAAATCCAGGTCCTCTGACTCCTAGGCCAGTGCTCTTTCCATTATTCATTCAATAGTATTTATTGAGCGCTTACTATGTGCAGAGCACTGTACTAAGCGCTTGGGATGAACAAGTCGGCAACAGATACAGTCCCTGCCGTTTGACGGGCTTACAGTCTAATCAGGGGGCTTACAGTCTAATCGGGGATGGCAACAGTGTCTCCATGAGAACTCTCCAGGAGCTCATTAACTAAATGAAGAGGAGAGAGAAAAGGAGCTGCTGCCAATCATCTGTTCCATTTCCCCTGGTACTTAGTAGTCCCCTGCCCTTGTTAGCTCTCTTCACTTACTGCCTGCACCAGCCATGAGGGAGTAAACTAGAGGAAGGAAAGTCTGGACATCTTTGAAGCCACGATGAGAATTGTTGGAGTGAACGATTGACTTCCCAGTCCCCTAAGCCTTAGAAACCCATACTCTCATTATAGCATTTTTTATTTTTAGTGGTTTTTGTTAAATGCTCACTATGTGCCAGGTAGTGTGTTAAGGGCTGAGGTAGATACAGGCTAATCAGGTTGGACACAGTCTCTGTCCCATATGGGTCATGAGTTTTAATCCGGGCTCTGCCGCTTGTCAGCTGGGTGACTTTGGGCAAGTAACTTCACTTCTCTATGCCTCAGTTCCCTCATCTGTAAAATGGGGATTAAGACTGTGAGCCCCACGTGGGACAATCTGATCACCTTGTATCCCTTCCAGCGCTTAGAACAGTGCTTTGCACATAGTAAGCGCTTAACAAATGCCATTATTATTATTATATGGGGCTTACGGTCTTAATCTCCATTTTACTAATGAGGTGATTGAGGCTCAGAGAAGTTAAATTACTTGTCCAAGATCACAGAGCAATTGAGTGGCAGAACCAGGATTAGAACCCAGGTCTTCTGATTTCCAAGCCTGTGCTCCTTCCACTAGGCCATGCCACTTTACTTAGGGACATATATTTTTCTATCCTCAGTGCACTGATATATCTGTTTATTCAATTATTTATTTTAATTACTCCTATAAATATTTTTGATCTGTCTCCCCGATTAGTGTAAGCTCTTTGTGGGTAAAGAACCTGTTACTTTATTCCGTATTTGCCAGACACCTAGTAGAAGACACTGCATCAAATGGGCACTCAATTTGGGCACATGCTACAACTGCTACTTACTCCTTTATCTTGCCTCATCTCCTGAAGCTTTGTTTTTTGGTGGTTTTTTGGTTTTTTTGCTAGTAGTATTCAGCACTTGGGGAACCCCCTCACCATAGGGTATAGTAAGTTGACATCTCAGCCCAACTTGTGTCTCTGGAGAGACCTCCTTGTTTTGTCCTCTCTCCGGAATCTCGGGTGCTCCCAGTGAGACAAGCAAGCTGTGTGATACTTCTCAGAAATTTATAGAAGGCAAATTTGGGGCTGACTTAAGGAGTCCAGGGTTTGACATTCTGACAGGGGAAGGCACCGGCCTGTTCCTCCACCCTTCTGTGCCACCTTATTTTCGCTTTGTTTAAAAAGGGCAGATTTAGCAAATCACATCTTGTGCTGCGACCAGAGTTGGAGACCTTAATTCCCATCTGGCAGTACACTGTAGGCCTTTCATACCAAGGGATCCCGGTTCATGGTCGTATTCAACACAGAGGCTTTGTTGAAAAGAACCCAAGTCTTCTATCAATGAAATGCTATTCTCCAGCTAAACATTTGTGTTTGGTTCAGAACCTTTGAACCTCAGGAGCTGAAGGGGAATCCTGTTGGAACGGGCAGCCAGACCGAGGTCCCTGGCCACAAGCCGCCCCCAGAAAGGTGTTCATTTTCCACAGGGCGAAAAAGAGGCCGATCCCAGTCGCACTCCAATCTTGTCTTTATTATGGAGAATGTTCCATTTCCTCAATCAGTCAATTGTATTTATTGAACACTTACTGCATGCAGAGCACTCTCCTAAGTGCTTGGGGGAGACCAATATAATAATACAACAGACATATTCCCTGCCCAACTAGCTTACACTCTAGAGGGGGAGACAGTCTACACAGTTGATTCTTTAACTTTCCCTAATATTTGTACCATAATAATAATAACAATTATGGTATTGTTAAACACTTATTATGTGCCAGGCACTGTTCTAAGCACTGGGGTAGATAGTAGATAATTGGGTTGGACAGAGTCCCTGGCCCACATAGTGGTCACCATCTTAAACCCCATTTTATAGATGAGGGAACTGAGGCACAGAGAAGTTAAGTGACTTGCCCAAGGTCACACAGAAGACAAGTGGCCAAGCTGGGATTAGAACCCAGGTCCTTTCTGATTCCTAGGCTCATTTCTATCCACTAGGCCATGCTGCTTGGGAGAGCTGGCAGACACATTCCCTACCCACAATAAATTTAGAGTCTAGAGTACAGTCTTATGAGCAGGAAAGAAGAGAACAGTCAAACTTCCAAGAACTAATTAGAGGTTGGGGAAAGAGGGCAGTGTCTCTCAGAAGCTCCCACCCCATATAGCTTTCTCCAGAGAGCTCCGCTTTCACTGGCATGTCCCACTGGAACGCTAGAGACGTGTTGGGTTTCCGATTTATAGCCGGACTGCAGAGTCTGAGGCAGTGCCAGCTTGAGCAGCATAATGGAATGCTGACAGTCACAGGAATTGATCTGTGGAAGAGATGGATACAAGTCACTGCTCATAATGAATAAAGATTGGTAGAGTGTGTATAAAAAGGTAAGGTGTAGGAGTGAATGCATCCCTTTCTATTTTCTTGTCTTGAAGTTTGGATGCAGATCCTAAATACACACCAGCTGGTTTCTCCGATAAACATGCTCCTTCCCTTAGATCAAACTCTAGGGAGCCCTGCACAGACGAACAGGATGCTAACAACCCCTGATTGTCTTCAGGGTCTGCCCAAAAGTAGCTTTAAGGTTTCAGGATAATCCCTGCTCTTGGACCTAGTGTGGGTTTCTTGCGTGGTTGCGCAGAAGATCGACAGGGGACCCCCATCTTAAAGCAGAACCTGGGGATGGACCTGCCCTTTGAAGAGAGATGAGGGACTCTCCGACCTGAATGAGTTACCTTCCACATTTTGTGAGATGGGGTGGTGATATTACTTTCCTCGCTAGGTACTATGGGACTTTAACAGACCATTCCAGAATGAGTTATATGACTACAACTTATAACAGAGTTGAAGGGTACAAAACGTTGGGGGGCTTTGTCGTATGAAAGTCCGTTGTATACAGTTCTTTAGAAAATGTATTAAATCACACATGGGGCTGGGACCCATGAAAACTTTGTTGTATGGGAGCTTATTATACAGAAGCTTGTGGTCGAGACATTTTGTTGCATCTTGGGCTTGTAAAAAAAAAATCCTCTGACTGGTATAAGAATTGTATTTTACAAATGCCCATTTTTAAATAGAATGTGGGTCTGTGGCAGAATGTTCTTTCATTCAATAGTATTTATTTAGCACTTACTGTGTGCAGAGCACTGTACTAAGTGTTTGGATGAGTACAATTTAACAATAAACAGACATATTCCCTGCCCACAATGAACAGCAAGCATAGCAGCAGTTTGAGCTTTCGTCTCTGTCACTCCCCGAAAGGGCCAGGTTGACTCGGCCATCAGAGAGCAGTGTGGGATCTAAAGACATTCCTAAATGGTTTTAACTGGGCAGGGCAACATGAGGCATTTTGGCTTAAGAATCTGCTAAGTGTGGGAAGTCAGATGCAGACTGCCAGGAATATAATTGAACCTAATTGTGTGTTCCACAAAAAGTCTAGTGCCTCCTCTGAAATAAAAAAGGAAATATGCAATCAAGGAAACAAACTATTTGCTTCCCCTCCCAACTGAAAGGTCAGAGACAACTTTGGCCTATCTCGCTTGCCGACGAGCCACTGGGATGGAGAAGATCCTGAATCATGTGGCCTCTTCTTAAGTCTGAAGCTCGGTGATTCGAGTGACAACATAATTTATCACCAGGTGCAGCTGGAGCTCTGCTCAAGCCAGCAGAGGAAAGTCATGCTCCTGTCAGCATATGTTGCGGGGGAGAAAATAACCAATTTCAAATGAAAAGGCAATGGACTGGTAATTAAAGGGTGGCACGACCACCTGAGATGCCCAAATCTGATCTTTCCTTCTTGGTACCCGACCTTGCTAACTTTGTAATGAGAAGAATGTGGCTCACCAGAGGTCACGTGACCGGGCTCAGGTATTAAGGGATTCCCTATGGGAACCGTTCCTTTGGCCTCTGGCTGGGAAGATAGATTGGTTGGGCATTCTTGGATCAAGGTGATAGGAGCTTCCCACCTTTCCTTTTCCACTGGAGGACAGGCATTTCAGTTCAAGTGTGCCAAGGGGTAGGGGCTGAGAACTGGCTTAGCAGCCAGAGAGAGTTTTTTCAGAGCAAAGGTTCAGGGGAAGGGAGAGCAGAAATGGTTCAAGGAGCAACTGAAGAACTTCGGCACACCCATTCCCCCTCGGAAGGGTTCAGAGGGAAGAGTCATGACAACCGTACTTTAGCCGATGGCTGAGGAAACTGGGAACCAGAAAGGTTGTGCCTTTTAATGATACCTGACCAGTCTTTCTTCATGCTTTATCAGCCTAAAAGTTATGGACTGTAGGCCCTGTCTCCCCTCACTAAACTCTACCTGAGAATTCCCACAGGAGAGAATGACCAGGGATGTACAGAAAGCTCTGCAGGGAGGCAGCCAATCCAGCAGGTTTCCTTGCCTTCTTCCCCTTGAGGTGTCTGACCTGCGCCCAAATTGAAATCTCCTGATTGACCCCGGAACTCATCAACCAATCAGTGGTATTTATTGAGCGCTTACAGAGCACTGTACTAAGCCCTTCGGAGAGTACGATATAACAGAGCAGGTAGACGTGCGCCCTCTCCTCAGGAGAATACAGTCTAGAGGGAACTCATGGAATGCTTCCCTGCAAAGAGTGAGCTGGGGGTGGCTGGGCAGGACTTCCCCTGTTTCAGTAGTCTGTCTCTACACCCTGAGGATTGGGCCAAAATCTGCCCTGGAACGAGGAGGGTGAGCTGGAATGACGGCCTGCTAAGACACTGACTCTTTAATGTCAGACCTCGGGCAGAAGGGGATGGGTATCTGGTGCATTGTTGTGGTTTCTGGGGTCAGCTTGTTCTCCGTCTGACATTGCGGTCTCGATGGAAACGATTAAGGAAAAATCGCACGGACTGAAGAGTCGGGGATGAGTCTTGCTGGAAGAGCTGATTCTTTTGCAGCATTGAGGGGGTTGGTAAAGGGGAGGTTGAGTTGAAAGAATGAAAGAGAAAAATGGTGATTAATTCATTTTTTTGGCCTGGTAGGCTAGAAAGTTTTTCCCAAACCCCAAATTCTTCCGTATGTAATAAAAAAGTAATCCATCAGGATTGTATGAGGATGACAACATAGAAATGACCAATGTCTAGGCTTGACATTGTTTTTTGTTTATAAAAAGTCTGGAAGATGTTGTGTCTTCTTAGTCAGCACCAGCAGGGCATTTCCAACTTTCTCTGATCACAGATCTAACTCATTAAAGCAGTTCCTTTGAAACGATCAGAGGTGGCTTAGCTTAATTTTAATCAGAATTTACTAAAATGTCTTTGATTCACAAACCTTCCCATAATTTGCCTCCAAACTTCCACCAAGCATCAAATAACTGAAAGGCATAGCCTAAAATAAGCAACATAGATAGACGAGAGGGGAAATTCAGTTCAGACAAAACCAACATACTGCAGTGTGGCTCAGTGGAAAGAGCACGGGCTTAGGAGTCAGAGGTCATGGGTTCTAATCCCAGCTCCGCCACCTCTCAGCTGTGTGACTTTGGGCAAGTCACAACTTCTTGGTGCCTCTGTTACTTCATCTGTAAAATGGAGATTAAGACTGTGAGACTCATGTGGGACAACCTGATTACCCTGTATCTATCCCAGCGCTTAGAACAGTGCTCGGCACATAGTAAGCACTTAACAAATACCAACATTATTATTATTTAGCTGTTTCACATTAAACAGCAATTATTCAGCACCAGAGCTCTCCTTGAAATAGTTTTTTGCCTCCTAGCTGACTTGGAGGAGTCCCTGAGCTGGCTTTGCCCTCCCACCCTCCGCCACCAGGCAAGTGAATTCCGGAAGTCTCCAGGCCCAGTGGTTAACTATTCCAAGTGGAGAGAGCATGGGCCTGGGAACCAGAGGATTGGGATCCCAGAGGCCTGGGAACCAGAGGTGACCTTGGGTCCGGCCGGATCGCCTCCCTCTCGCCCACATCCTGCCCCTGGCCTGGATTGCCCTCTCCCTCCATATCCCCAGTCAATCATCCTCTCCTCCTTCAAAGCCTTACCAAGATCACATTTCCTCCAAGAGGCCTTCCCCGACTAAGCCTTCATTTCTCCTATTCCTCTCCCTTCTGCATCACCCATGAACTTGGATTTGCAACCTTTATTCACCCTACCCTTGGCCCCAGAGCACTTATGTATTTATCTGTAATTTATTTATTTATATATATTAATGTCTACCTCTCCCTATAGACTGTAAACTCCTTGTGAACAGGGAACATGTCTACCACCTCTGTTATATTGTACTCTCCCAAGTGTTTAGTACAGTGTCCTGCACACAGTACGCACTCAGTAAATGATGGCCCGATTGATCCCCCAGGCCCTCAAACTCCAAACAGGCACTGGCACTTTTCCAGAAATGGACAAAAATGTGAGAACCATGTGTGGTTCAGCCTTGTATGATGATGAGCCCCAGCTAGCCCTCACTGAAAAAAACATAAATCTGTGGGCCCGTTAGTGGGAAACTCACAGGAGGAATCTCAGTCACTTCTTTCTGCCTTGGTCTGTGAGTCATATGGTCTCCAATCTTAAGTCCTTAAAAGGGAATTAAATTAAGGCTCTGGGTGATCAATCTACAGTCACATTCTCCCTCTCCCCTGCTCCTCCCTTTTCCCCCCCACAACCCTGCCTTATCATGGGTTGTGGCCCCTTCTCCCTAAGCAAGTGGTCCTTTATTTCTGAAGAGGGCACAATTGGCAGTGAGATCAGAGCCGTGCATTTGTGGGCATCCTGGAGGGTTGCAGCATGCCCAATAAATACTCCCTAAGTAACAATCACTGTGCCCAGTACCCTACTAAGCATCGGGATAGTTAAAAGACATCAGGCACTCTCCTCATTCCACATCAGGCTCACAGTCCAAGTAGGAGGGAGAGCAGTTATTGAATCCCCATTTTACAGATGAGAAAGTTGAAGCACAGAGAAGTTACGTGACTTGTCTCTGGTTATCCAGCAGGCAAGGGGCAGAGCTGGGATCAGAACCCGGGTCCTCTGTCTCCCGGGCCCGTTCTCCTTCCACTAGACCATGCTGCTTTATTTTGCATTGCAAGGGTAAAGTTCACAAGACTCAGAATGCTAGACAGCTGTGTCTTTTGACTCCTTTAGATCACCTTTGTGCTTTGTTTGGCCAATAATGACACCAATGTTGAGCCCTAATAATAATTGTTGTGGTATTTACTATGTGCTTATTGTGCGAAGTGCTGGAGGTAGATACAATATAATTAGAAAGGACACAGTTCCTGGCCCACGTGGAGCTCACAATGTAAGGAAGAGGGAGAAAAGACATTGGATACCCATTTTACAGATAAGGAACCTGAGGCATTGAGAAGTTAACTGATTTGCCCAAGATCACAGAGTAGGCAGTGGTGGAGCCAGGATTGAATAAATGCTTTATTATTGTTATTTATTCATAATGATGACGATAATACTAATGAAGTGGAAGCTTTCTCTTAAAGTGAGCTGGGACCTCCCTGGAATAACTGGGAATTTGGGCACAGATGGCAATTATCAGAGCCATTACAACTGGTAGCCGCTTACTAGTGGCCCAAGGTAGGAGACCAGGGCCTCCTGAGCCCTTAAGCCACCCCCCACCGCCCCCCAAGCTCTTTTTTTTAAGGTATTTGTGGTATTTGATAAGCATTTACTATGTGCCAGATACTGTACTAAGTCCTGGGGTAGATGCAAGCCCTACATGCAGTTTGGACAGTGTCTCTGTCCCACATTTTACAGTTGAGGTAACTGAGAAGTTAACTGACTTGCTGGAGCTCAACAGCAGAAAAGTGGCGGAGCTGGGATTAGAACCCAGGTCCTTCTGATTTCCAGGCCTATATTCTATCTACTAGGGCATGATGCTTTTCTGCTTACAGAATAAAGGGGAGACTGCTCAGTCCTTCTTTACCTTGGGCAAATTAGTCAGCCACTAAGGATCCATTTTCACAACTAACGGGTGTGATAATGCCTGACACTTCCTACTTCACAAGACCCAACAAAATCATTGAAAGGTAAAGTAAGGTAAGTAATAGTCCAAGGCAGTAGCGATACTTTATTTAAGAGGATCTGAAAGGGAAAAGTGGCATGTGGTGTATGAATATGATTACTGGAAGCGGGTTTAAACCATCGCTGCATAAATCAACCTTCATCTCATGCAGGCAGAATATATCCAGGAAAGATAGGGGAAAAGATGCCAAATCAATTGTTCAGTGCCAGGCTATATGATGGGCTCCCCCGTGCTGACAGCATTACTTTGAGTTTTCCGGCACTGGGGAGTGCCGGCCCCTGTAGCAACTTGGGGGTTCCTCCAGCACCCCACAAATGCCAAGGTGATCTTAGTGGACTCTCTCCAGACTGCAGATTATAAATGAAGCTCCCCGGTCCACGTAAGATGGATTAACAATCAATCAATCATATTTACTGAGCACTTACTTGTGCAGAGCACTGTACTAAGTGTTTGGGAGAGTACAATATGACAAATTCCATTGACATGTTCCCTGCGCATAATGAACTTACAGACTAGAGAGGGAGACAAGCATCGACAGACATCAACAGACTTTGAACTATTTGGTAGCAGTTCCGTGTCAATGCGTGCAGGTAGCAGTTCCGTGTCCCTTGCGTGCAGTCTCTGTCGGTAAATACAGTTGAACCTTCTTCACTCATACGGTTACCCTTCCTTCATCATCCCTCCGCTGGTGCCTGCTTTTAAGGGAAATTTTAGACAAAGCTACTTTGCTCTTTCTAAAGCCCGTTTCAGCTCCTGCACTGTTTTCTTTAAAGTGCAAAAAGTTGGATGTGCATGTCTCTCTGTAAGAAACAACATTACCTTTTACAAGACCTAGACCAGCCCCCTGCTGCTCAGGGGTTTAGGTGCTAAGCTCCCCAAGGATAGGACTGTTATCTAATTCCCAGTTGTGTATTCTTTCCCAGCATTTAGTTCAGCGCTCTGCGTACAGTAAGCACTTAATAAATATTATCATTATTACTACAACTAAGACGCAGTGAGGCCTCGTGGAAAGAGCACAGGCCTGGGAGTCAGAGGACGTGGGTTCTAATCTCGACGCTGTCACGTGTCTGCTATGTTTACTTGGACAAGTCTCTTAACTTCTCTGGGCCTCAGCTATCTCATCTGTAAAATGGGAGTGAAGACTGTGAGCCCCATGTGGGACAGGGACTGTGTCCAACCTTATTACCTCATATTTAGCCCAGTGCTTAGAACGGTGCTTGGTACATAGTAAGCACTTAGCAAATACCATAATTATTATTATTATTGAAAATTAGTGCCGAAGTTATATTGTTTCTCTCTATAGTATTAGCACGAGGAGTGCCATTCAGACCACACTCACCAAGTGATATTTCACCTAAGGCCCTAGGGGAACTAGTGTAGTGTTTGATTTACCAAGGTGGTAAAATGTGTTCGCTTAAAGGATTTTAGCTCTTTCTGATGTAATGAGAAGCAGCAGGGCTTGGTAAAGAAAGACAACTGCCTAAGATTGGCGCGAGTTGAGCCAGGGCTGTGAGGTGAGTAGATGAGGAGGAGAGGGAAATCAGTTAGGATATCTGTCCAGCTCTCCTTGGAATCGAGGAGAGCAGCCTAATGTAAGGCAGGAAACAGTTGTCACGAGGACTGAAAATCACTTGGCAAAATGTAGAACTGATGATTTTATTTTATGTCTTTCGATCTCTAGACAGGGAGGAAGATCTTGGAGAAGATTGGGTGGGCCAGGTCTGGGATTCAGAGCTAAAGGGACAGCACGTTGGTGGTTGGGCCACAATTTCCGGAAAATTATCCCTGGGATTTTTAAGACTGAAGATTGGACAATGGAATTTTCTCACCTAAGCCTTGACAGTGACTGTTTTATCAGACTGTACGTCTGAGCTATAACTTATCCCGGTTGCTGTGGACTTAAAAGGAAGAAATTCTAACACCTGACAGCAGATTTAATGCTTTGTTTAAAATAATAATAGTGGCATTCATTACTATAATTATTATCATATATATAATGTATTATAATAATATTAGTTAAGCACTTACTATGTGTCATGCTCTGTAATTAGCGCTGGGGTCGATACAAGATAATCATGTCAGATACAGTTCCTGTTCCATATGGTGCTCACAGTCTATATTGGAGGGAGGGCAGATATTGAATCCCCATTTTGTGATGAGGAAACCGAGCACAGAGAAGTTGTGACTTGCCCAAGTTCCCGCATAGCAGGCAAGTGGCGGAGCCGGGGTTAGAACCCAGGTCTCCTGACTCCCGATCTTGTACTCTTAGCCAAATTGCTTCCAACCCCCCCAGAAAATGGTCAATTTGGCAGAAATGTAGACCTCTTGAATGCAGCAACTGGATTCTTTCCTTCTAGATGGGCTCAGAAGGGGAACCAACGTAGGATAGCTTTGTGGGGGTCAGAGAGGCAGACTCGGAATTTCCTTCAGTGTCCACTGCTCTGTGCCTTGCGAGCGGATGATATTCACTGATGATGGTCTGGTCTTCTTTCCTCTCTATCTTTCCTACTCCCCTCTCTCAGCCCTTAACTCAAGTCATCAAGGCTTCTCTCTCTGGAGCAGCACCAGAGAGGGAGGTTTGAGGTGTTTAGGAGACATCTTGTGAGCCTATGGTTACTCTTTTAGAGGAAACAAGAAGGAAAGAACAAAACCCCACCGGCCCTCTCTAGCGGCAGGAGATGTGCTTTGTGTGTCTCTGTCGAGATGGCGGGACTCTGGCTCGTGCCAGGGGAGGGGCAGTGAAAAATCGCAAGGAGGGAGAGAAGCGGGCCGGTGGGCAGTAGTGCCAGGAACCCTTTCTCCCAACGGAAGCCAGAGGCGGTCTGCTGCCCACGCTTGCAAATGGGAATCTTTGTGCTTGGAACTGAGCCGCCCTGAAGGGAGCTTGAGGTTTCCAAAAAAAGTAATGGTATCAGCTCCCATCCCTTGGTTTTCTGGTCCCATCAGCTCATTGCCCTGGCTTAGAAAATATCACTTCCCGTGGAAGAAAAAGTTAGACAAACAGTACTCGCTCTCGACTAGTATAATTATGTCTGAGCCGTTTCCTTTGTGCCCACGACGGTCTACAGGGAGGGACGGCTCTGGCCCGGCCTTGATGGATGGCCCTTTTGCAGGGCGGGGGAGGGGGTGCAGGGCTGTGACTGCATCACCCTTTGTGCTGGGCACACAACAGAAGCTCCAGCGGCTCAAAAAGGGGACCAGTTTCCTTCTACTATGGCTGTGGGCAGAGGGCAGCTGTGCCAATCAGTTACCTGCCCTCCATCCTGTCTGCCCAAGGCGAGCTCCCAATGGAGCCCTCTCATCAGCAGGCCCTCCTTCAAACCTGTGAAGCAGCAGCACTGAAAATTCCATTCTCCATGCCCTGGTGATCCAGTTGTCTGCAGAATCCTAGCTCCTCCCCTCTTTCCTCTGTCCTACTGCTTACCTGCTCAGCATTCATTCATTCATTCATTCATTCAATCGTATTTATTGAGGGCTTACTGTGTGCAGAGCACTGTACTAAGCACTTGGAAAGTACAATTCAGGAATAAAGAGAAACAATCCCTGCCCACAACAGACTTCCACTCTTTCCCTGTGGGTACCCGGTTCTAGCTCCAGAAGATGACCTTGAGACTAACAGTAGATGGGAGTCAGGATTTATTTAGCACCAACTTGGTGCCAGGGGCTATTACGAGAAAGGCATCAAACTCCCCGTCCTTGAGAAGCTTGTGTGGAAGAGGAGTGGTTATGATCACAGAGAGGAATGGGTGAAATATTGATGAGGAATAATCGTTAGGATGTGGTGATGAATTGGATGTACGGGCTAGTGAGAGAGAGGAGTCAGAGCTGACTCTGCGGGGGCGAGCAAGTGGGTCGTGAAGGATGGTGGGATTGTCGACAGTAATGGGAAGTTAGGACGAGACGATTTCGGTGGGATAATGAGTTCAGTTTGGGCCATATTTCTTTAAGATTTAAGGTCTGGAATGAGACGTCCGACAGGCGGAAGGTATTGTTCCTACTCTCTCTCTACCAGCAACGCATCCCCATTCTTTTAATAAAACAATAGTAATAATAATAATGATAGAGCTTGCTAGGCACTTACTATATGTTAAGCGTTGTACTAAGTGCTGGGGTAGATACAAGATCATTAGGTCAGACATAGTCCCTGTCCCATGAGGAGCTTACAGTCTAAGAAAGGAGAGCAGGTATGAGAAGCAGGATGACATAGTGGATAGAGCATGGACCTATGAGGCAGAAAGTCGTGGGTTCTAATCCTGACTCCGCCACTTGTCTGCTGTGTGACCTTGGGCAAGTCAGTTAACTTCTCTGTGCCCTCAGTTACCTCATCTGGAAAATGGGGATTGAGACTGTGAGCCCCATGTGAGACAAGACAGATACTGTGTCCAACCCGATTTGCTTGTATCCACCCCACTGCTTAGTACAGTCCTGGCACATAGTAAGTACTTAACAAATACCATAATTATTATTATTATTAGGTATTAAACACCTATTTTAGAGATGAGGAGACTGAGGCATGGAGAAATGAACTGATTTGTCCAAGACACACAGCAGGCAAGTGTCAGAGCAGAATTGGAACCCAGGTCCTCTAACTCCCAGACCCAGCTTCTTTCCACCAGGCCTCGCTGTTCCACGAAACAATTACCAGGGTTCTGCTGGTGCTGAAAGTGGCCTGGCCTGGGAGATATCTCTATTGGGTTTGGGGCCTTGATACCAGGACAAAAGAGAAAGGAAGGTTTATTTTTCAGAGGGTTTCGTTTGGGAGAGAGAAGTGGCAGAGATGACTCAATGGCTGTGAAGAGGACCGTGACTCCTTATTGAGCTCTTTAGTTTCATCACCATATATGGGCCGAAAGTGGACAGCACAGTGAAAGGGCCACTAGACAGTCTTGATTCTTCCAAATGTAATGTTACTCGTAAGTAGCTGAAACCACATCATTTGTGTGTGTCTGAGCACTGCTCTAGTTGAAGTGTTGTATCAAGCTTGGAAAGGAATTGAAAGAGAAAACCAACATCCAGGCCCTGCTTTTGAGGCACTGTCAGACTCCTCTAGACTATAAGATACTTGTGGGCAGGGAACATGTTATATTGGTATTCTCCCAAGTCAGTGCTCAATAATATGATGGATTGATGATGCGCTAACAGTCATGGGTGAGAAGGAGACTAGGGAACCTAAACCACAAGCAGTGTGGCCTAATGGAAAGAGCACAGGCCTGGGCGTCAAAGGCCTGGGATTCTAATCCCAGCTCTGCCACTTGCCTGTTGTGTGACCTTGGGCAAGTCACTTAACTTCTCTGTACCTCAGTTTCCTCATCTGTAAAATGAAGATTCAGTATTTCCTACTTAGATTGTGCATTTTCTGATTATTCGTACCTACCCCAGTACTTAGTCCAGTACAGTGTTTGGTATGTAATGAGCACTCAACAAATAACATTATCATCATCATCATCACAAACACTAAGGAGGGATAGAGAGGCAACCTAACCAAATCACTATACCTCCATTGAGGTAGCTGGATGAGAACCAGGGCCTTCCATGGGTGTTAAATTCCTGTCGGGCAGTAACGGCTTTTAGCGGGTTTAATATTTGGGCTGATTTATGGCAGTTCTCATAGAATGAGCCAGAAGTGGACATATCTGCTTGTCATTTTGTCCTCTTTTTGTCCAAGCCCATCCAAGTCCCCCACACTATTGCATCCAACTTCATTTCCTCTTCATTTTCCCCATTTCTGTTCCAAGAAACAGTTTAAAGGATGGCTATTTAGATTACAGGCACTTAGCCTAGGCCTCTTCCTCTCTCTGTGTTCTCTGCTGTTTGGCCTCAGCTGTGGATCTTCAGAAATACAAGTAATGGTTTTGCATTCCAGATCAGGTCTGACCCAAACGGAAAATACAAGGCTAAAAACTGTGGTGAATGCCAGTTGCTCACGACACCAGCCCCTCCCTTGTGCATATTGGCTGGTGGTGCCAAGATTGACATAAAGATTCCTTCTCTGTATTTCGTTGGCAGTTCCTGGCCTGGCCAGATGAATTGGAAATCTCAGCTTCTTCTTTTGACAGGCTGTCTTAGAATCTCATGGTGTCAGTGCACGCTCTTTCCTTAGTCTAAAAATCTAAGCATTTCCTTCCTTTTCCTGCCCTTACCAGCCAGCATATCTCTGACTCGGTGTATAATGCTTCTTGGAAGCTTGTGGGTTTCAAAGTTTCAGTCACTGAGATCTGTAGTCTTGCCTGTCCATATTAACCAACTCAGGCTAGCTTCAGAGGCACGGAACCCATCAGACCTCCCAAGCTATGAAGGGTCAGTTTGGGGCATTACTGTCCTCAAGGTGAAGTTTTATTATTAATAATAATATTTGTTAAACACATACTATGTGTCAAGCACTGTTCTAAGCACCAGGGTAGATACAAGCTAATCAGGTTTGCATAGTCCCTGTCCCACTTGGGGCTCACAGTCTTGATCCCCATTTAACAGATGAGGTGACTGAGGCACAGAGAAGTTAAGTGACTGGTGGCAGAGCTGGGATTAGAACTCAGATCCTTCTGACTCCCAGGCCTGTGCTCTATCCACTAAAGCCAGGCTGCTTCCTGGATCAGCCAGGAGTCTCTGACTATATGGTTAATGTCTACCGACTGGGTTATATCATACTCTCCCAAGTGCTCAGTACAGTGCTCTGCACAGAGTAAGTGCTCAATAAATACCATTGAATGAATGAAAAGAAGAAATGTTAAGAATGTTAGGGGGCAAGCTAACATTTTAGAAGAATCAAGAAAGGTTTACGGTGGGCTACTAGAGGAGAAACTTTGTAATGTTAGAAGGTAGAACCAGGAAGTTGGATGTCAAGGTGTCATCCCTCGCATTCCTCTAAGCATCTGTGGTGGCCATTATCAGAGGCAGAATGCAACATTCATTCTCAGTAATCTTTGTTGTACTCTTACTGTGTGCAGAGCACTGTACTAGATAGGCTGTTGGGAGAATACAGTTTACAGGTGATCCTGTACTGGCATTGCTAGATTGTAAACTCCACAAGGGTGTAAGACACTCAAGGGCAGGGATCTTGTCCATCAACTCTATTGTACTCTCCCAAGCACTTAGTACAGTGCTCTGCACACAAGCGTTCAATGAATACTGTTGATTGAGTACTAAGTGCTTGGAATGTACAAAACAGAGAAGTGACATGTTCCCTGCCCACAAGGAGCTTATACTCTAACGGGGGAAGCAACATATGTAATTGACTGTACAGGAAAGGGGGAAGAAGGATCAGAGAGTCACTGGAAAATTTTTATCAGATTACCCATGGCCAGTGGTTTGCAAAACATTTGTTTGAATTCAGTTCAGCAAGTCCACATTCCTCTTTCACTGAAAGCCAGTCCACTCTGGTTTTCCAAAGGCAGTAAAAGGACTCAGCCACAACCCCCAAAGGGCCCCCAAAGGATTGGAGAAGAAAAGGTGATGAATATGGTCCAAGGGGGTAATGGGGAGGTGGTGGGGGAAGGTGATCCAAGGGTACTTTACAGGAAAGTAATCTGGTTTTCAAGCAGACACATAAGTCTGTGCATTCTCTTCTCCCTCCCAGTGTTCGATGACCCGAATACCTCTCCCATCTCATTTGACTTAGCTCTGTTTACATTAGATGTGGATTCACAATCAAGAAGTCAGTGGTTGACATTTCTCTAATTTTCCAGGGAGCTTTCTAACTCAGTGACCCATCCCATGGGCTGTTCACCCTGGCGGATTTAATTGTTTTCATACCACAGAAACCCGATTAGAAACACAAAGGGAGGTGAAATGAGCAAGACCAAAAGCTCCTTATTTTCAAACTGGTAGATCTTCAAACACTCAAATCTATTTTTCATGATATGTATTTGTGTGTCTATTTAGTAGTCTCTCCATCTCAGGCTGTGACGGTGGACCTGTCAGTCTGCTCCTAGTTAGGCTCTGTCCGGTTCAGGCTCTCGTGTCTGAGCGCAATTGCAAACTCGACAGGAGATGTTTTGGTTTAAAGGGAACCGGTTTTCTTGCTTTAGAAAAAGCCTATTAAAGTTTTTACAGACTCCTCAAAAACAGTCCTTAAAAGTGGCACTTAAATCAATTACCATTGCCTTTTAAAAATACCAAATTAAAAATAGACATCTCAAAGAGGAGAAAAAAATATAGGAGCTCTTTGGAAGTGGAGACTGGAGTCTGCAAGCGATATTTGACTTTTCCTGAAATCAGCCCTTGTCTGGCATAATTTATACGTACAAGAGATCAAAGGAAGGCAGGGAGAAAAAAAAATCCTAGAAATATCTGCCGGCAGATGGCAAACCTGCTATTCAGGGGGTTATGTGTTCTGTAATTAAGGAAATATGTGAATCAGGAGATATTTAGATTATAGTCATTTCCTCATTTTTGAACAGATTGATAATATCTGGGGAAAATCCAAACCTTGAGAGAAACATTTGGGATGAAAAGAAACAGGAAGGTAATGTGCTCTCTCTTAAGCTCTGCCTGCTGGATCGTTGGATGGTTCCCAAACCTCAGGATCTCAAGAACTTGGGCGGTAAGGACTCTGTCCATTGAGGTGAGCACAAAGTCTTCACCTTGATGGACACAATCCATCCATCAATGGTATTTACTGAGTACTTACTGTGTGCAGAGCTTTGTACTAAGTGATTGGGAGAATACAGTATACTGCCCCCCAGGAGCTTACAGTCTAGAGAGGGACACAGATATTACAACAAATTACAATTATTTTCATAAGTGCTGTGGGACTGAGGGTGGGGTGAATTTCAAGTGCTTAAAGGGTACAGATCCAATTGCACAGGCCAAGCAGAAGGGAGCCGGAGTAGGGGAAATTAGGGCTTAGTTGGGGAAGGCCTCTTGGAGGACATGTTATTTTAATAAGGCTTTGAAGGAGGGGAGGGTGGCGGTCTTTTGGATATGAAGGCGGAGAGAGTTTTATGGCATTTTTTAAGCACTATGTGTTGAGCACTGTTCTAAGCGCTGGTGTTCCAGATTAGAAGGAGGACTTGGGCAAAGGGTGGGCATGAGATAGGTGAGATTGGGGTGAGTACGTGGGCATTTGAGGAGCAAAGTGTGCAGGTTGGATTATAGCAGGAAGGTAGTGAGGTCAGGTAGGAGGGGGAGAGCTGGTATAGTGTTCTGCTTTACTACTCCCCGGCATTGTTTCTGCCTCCCACCTTAGATTCAACCCCACTCATCCCCTCTCTCCCCTCCCAACAAATCAAAGTCGGATGAGAGCCACCCAAAATCAGTCAATCACATTCAATCAATCAGTCACATTTATTGAGCACTCACAGTATGCACAGCACTACTGAGTGTTTGGGAGACTGCACTACAACCGTTTAACAGACGCATTCCCTGCCCACAATGAGCTTACAGTCTAGTAAAGAAAAGAAAATGTTCTAAACCTGGAAATATTGAGAAGCTTTGTGGCCTAGTGGAGAGAGCATGGGCCTAGGATCAGAAGGACCTGGTTTCTAATCCTGGCTCTGCCAACTGCTTTGGCAGTTATGAGAAGCAGCGTGGCTCAGTGGAAAGAGCATGGGCTTTGGAGTCAGAGGTCATGAGTTCGAATCCCAGCTCTGCCACTTGTCAGCTGTGTGACTGTGGGCAAGTCACTTAACTTCTCTGTGCCTCAGTTCCCTCATCTGTAAAATGGGGATTAAGACTGTGAGCCCCACGTGGGACAGCCTGATTCCCCTGTGTCTACCCCAGCGCTTAGAACAGTGCTCTGCACATAGTAAGCGCTTAACAAATACCAAAAAAAAAAAAACAAAAAAAAAACTGCTTGCTCCGTGACCTTGGGCAAGCCACTTCACTTCTCTGCACCTCAGTTTCCTCTACTGTAAAATAGAGATACTTCTCCCTCCTGCTTAGACTGTGAGCCCCATGCAGGACTGGGACGGTGTCCAACCTAATAAACTTATACCTACCCCAGCATTTAAAACAGTGTTTATCACATAGTAAATAGTTAACAAATACCTTAAAAACAATGTTATAGATTTGCTTGCCTTTAGCTTTTCACCTCCATTTAACTCCTCTAACTAAAACCAACTCTTTGTGGAGTGAAGAAGGGAATCTCGCCTTGCCTAAATATTGTACAGAACAGTGTCTGACAGTAGAAGGGGCGCAGTAAATAGTACCAGGGCATGATGGTCTAAAATGTGTGTTTCTAGTGGAAAATCTCAATGCCATACCTCTACTGATGGGGAAAAGATGAGATTTTCCTGCCTTTGAATAGGGGCTTCTGCTTTTCCAGGAACAGTTTCTAGGACTGGAATTCGTACATTTCTTGCTAAACCGGATAATGGCTTTAGCTTCCTAAACTACAGCTCTGTCCGTACTGAGGGAAAATGATAGAAATATCTCAGGTTTCTCATCTTTGCGGTCATGGTGACCCCCCCCCCCCCCGCATTTCCAGTTAGTGATAAAATTAAACTGTATTGCTGTGTGTACTTGTGATGAGACGCAGACAATGGTAGCTGCAGACAGCTTCCACAGCTGTGACATCGTGAACTCAGAGGGCTTGAAAATTGTGTCCAACTGAAAAGAGCCGAAATGATGGCCAATCACCTTGTTCTTGTAGTGAACTGGCCCTCAGGAATTGACTCTCTTCAAAGCCTACCTTTGCAATTCAAATAGGTTAAACGGGCAGAACTTCTTTCGCGTCCTCCTCCCATTTTCTTTCAAGTAAATTTTCTAAAAAGCAACAGTAAATGCCCCGAAGTGCTGGTACTTTCTGTCCCCGGAATACTGACTAAATATTAATGTGGAAAAGTGGAAAAAGGATCGTTTGCTTAGTCGCCTTAAGCATTAATTTAATGTGGAATTCACCCGTAGTATATCCTTGTTATTTCCAGCAATTAACTCCTATTAATTACCCATCTTAATCCCTGTTAAGTGTGGTGATTGTTAGAGAGCCCGATGAATTTGGCATTTGCAAAGCTCAGCTGTGTTTTCATTACCCTGGGGTACCATTTGGTGTTAGATGAATGCTATTACTGCCCTCAGTGTAACTACTACCTGGAATTTGAATAATGCATTACTCTGTAGATATTTTTACCCTCTCTGCTGTTAGAATGTAAGCTTTTTGTGGGCAGGGAATGTACCGTATGCCTCTGTTGTACTTTCTGAAATGGATTTTTGCAGTGCATTGCCTCTGGGGGGGCACACAATAAATATCCATAAAGGGCACTTATTGAGTGCTTACTGTGTGCAGACCCCTGTACTAAACACTTTGGAGAGTACAAGAGAGTTGGTAGATATGATCCCCTGCCTTTAAGGATGTTACAATCTAAAGGGAGGAGTTTAAATGTAGTGTAAATTTACTATTACCCGCTATTTGGTCTGTCCCAAGCTTCGGTTGGTTTTTCCTCGTCAGCATTTCCAGGATCCACACCTTCCTTCCCATCCAAATGGCCGCCACACTGGTCCAAGCACTTGTCGTATCCCTGATTTAACTACTGCATCGGCCTCCTCACTGGCCTCCATGCCTTCAGTCTCTCTCCATTCCAGTCCACTTTGCTGCACTGACCTCCCCACTAGTTAGAAATCTTCTGTAGTTTCCTATTCTTCTTTGAGCTGAGCATAAGTTCCTAACCATTGCCTTTAAGGTGCTGAATCTGCTCTCTCCTTCGTACTTATCCGCTCTCTTCAGTCAGTCGATCGATAGTATTTATTGAGTGGGTACTGTGTGCATAGCACAGTACTAAATATTTGGGAGAGTATAATACACTGGAGTTGGTAGACACGTTCCCTCCCCACAAGGAGCTTACAGTCTAGAGGATAATAATAATGATGATGGTATTTGTTAAGTGCTTACTATGTGCCAGGTACAGTACTAAGCACTGGGCCGGTGGGGGGGGGGGGAATACAAGCAAATTGAGTTGGACACAGTCCCTGTCCCATGTGAGGCTCACAGTCTCAATCCCCATTTTACAGATGAGGTAACTGGGACATAGAAAAGTGAAGTGACTTGCCCAAGGTCACACAGCAGACAAGTTGCGGAGCAGGGATTAGAACCCATGACCTTCTGACTCCCAGGCCTGTGCTCTATCCACTATGTCATGTGGCTTATTTTTTTTAGGCTGTATGATTTTAAATGATTTTGAGAGAGCTGAGGGGGCTGACATAAAAAAATTGTACATGGGTGTATATATAGCATTATGTACAGAGGTAATGATTTTGAAGAGCAGTGACTATATTCTTCAACATATTTAGAGAAGAGAGTACAAATTTCTAAAGTGAATTTTTTGCAGAAAGAACACTTTCTGCCAACTGTCATGGGATCCATAACTGCATTTAAATATTCATCTCACAAGAGTCCCTGCCATTTGACTTGACTAGGAAACATAGAGCAAATTTTTCATTTGGCTTTCCCTTTCCACAGCTGTAACATAAAACCGAATTTAGAATGTGCCTGGCAATCATTAAAAGCCAGGGATTCGGAGGATATGATCCGATTGGGCGATACATTGAGCTTCTGCCCTCCTATGAACAGTGCACAAAGTCCTGATAATAATAATTATGGTATTTGTTAAGTGCTTACTATGTGCCAAGCACTGTTCTGAGCACTGGGATAGATACAAGGTAATCAGGTTGTCCCACATGGGGCTCACAGTCTTCATCCCCATTTTCCAGATGAGGTAACTGAGGCACAGAGAAGTGAAGTGGCTTGCCCAAGGTCACACAGCTGATAAGTGGCAGGGCCAGGATTAGAACCCATGACCTCTGACTGCCAAGCCCGTGCTCTCTCCACTAAGCCACGCTGCTGCCATCTTCATCTGGGCAGGGAAATCGATGGAGGGAAGGGAGATGTTAGGGTGGGCATTGACCCACATTAAATAGCAACATCCCCAACCCCCACCCCCACATCCCAGCCAGAAACAGGATCAGGGAGAGTGGAGAGAAAAGCTATATGAACTTGTTTTTGTTCATCAAGGGATGCCCCCCTCCACATCCCAACCTCCCGGAGTGGGGGTTGTAGTATGAGAGGCAGAGAGTTTTGAGAATCACCGTGGCCTAACGGAAAGACCATGGGCCTGATCTAATTTTGGCTCTGCCACCTATCTGCTGTATGACCTTGGGCAAGTTACTGTACTTCTCTGTGCTGCAGTTACCTTATTTGTAAAATGAGGATTAAATAATAATAATAATGTTGGCATTTGTTAAGCATTTACTATGTGCAGAGCACTGTTCTAAGCACTGGGGGAGATACAGGGTAATCAGGTCATCCCACGTGAGGCTCACAGTTAGTTCCCATTTTACAGATGAGGGAACTGAGGCACAGAGAAGTTAAGTGACTTGCCCACAGTCACACAGCTGACAAGTGGCAGAGCCGGGAGTCGAACCCATGACCTCTGACTCCGAAGCCCAGGCTCTTTTCCACTGACCCACGCTGCTTCCCCTATTGCTACTGCCTCCTACTTAGGCTGCGAGTCCCACGTGGGACAGGGCCTGTGTCCATCCCAATTAACTCGTATCTACCCCGGCGCTTAGAACAGTGTTGAACACATACCGTTTAAATACCATTAAAAAAAAAAAGGTACCATAATTTTTTTTTCAATTAGCAGCAGTGGTATTTATTGAATGCCCAATGGAGGGCCAGACACTGTGCTAAGCACTTAGGAGAGGACAAAAGAGGCACAGGGCCTATTCCCAATCCACCAGGACTGTACACTCCAATATTTTGATCTTTCAGGGGTGCAAAGTAACATGCTTCCTTAGGGTCTTCTTGTCCATGAATTTACCCAACCCGACTATGAACCTACAGATCTTTCCAGCCTCTACCACTTTCTGGGGGAGGGACAGGGAAGTGAATCCAGAAAGGGAAAGAATCATGTGGGCCTCTGCTCTTCACTCGGAGAGATCAGTCAAGGACTACCACCTTGTAGCCTCATTCCAGGTTGTATCAAAGAGCAAGGGAACACGGAGTAGGCGGAAACCCACCGGCTAGGCTTGCAGGCATCTGGAAGGCAATGACCGCTTTTGTAACAACTCGGCGCTCCGCCCAGAGGCGGGGGCGTCTGGTCATGACCCAAGTTGATGGTTGGGATCACTGAGGTAATCGGGGAAGCGAACCTTCCCAGGTTGGGCCGGGCAACTCCTCCTTGTGCCATACAGCACGTCTAGACGGTCACCGCAGGTGACGGTGTCCCCAAAACCCCCAACCGGTAATCTTGAATCAGAGCGGGATTTTATTTTTCAAAAATCCTCCTTCCCTCCAAAGCTGGTGAGTTCACCCATCCTAATGAGAAGCAGCGTGGCTCAGTGGAAAGAGCGTGGGCTTTGGAGTCAGAGGTCATGAGTTTGAATCCCGGCTCTGCCACTTGTCAGCTGTGTGACTGTGGGCAAGTCACTTAACTTCTCTGTGCCTCAGTTACCTCATCTGTAAAATGGGGATTGACTGTGAGCCCCACGTGGGACAACCTGATTCCCCTGTGTCTACCCTAGCGCTTAGAACAGTGCTCTGCACATAGTAAGCGCTTAACAAATACCAGCATTAATATTTATAGGGGAGTGGAGGGAACAGGGATTGTTTCCAATCTGATCATCTTTCGGTAGGTGAAATGTCCAACGGTGGAAAAACGGAAGTTCACGTTTGTCCGTGTCTCTCCACAGCTCGAGCTGTCGAACACGGCGATCCTCCACCAGATGAGGAGAGACCAGGTCACGGACACCTGTCGGGCCAACAGCGTGTCCAGCAGGAAACGCCGCGTGCTGACTCCGAATGACCTCCGGCACCTGGTGGTGGATGAAGATCACGAGCTCATCTACTGCTACGTGCCCAAAGTGGCTTGCACCAACTGGAAGAGAGTCATGATGGTCTTAACGGGCCGGGGAAAATACAGCGATCCCATGGAGATTCCAGCCAATGAAGCCCACATCTCTTCCAACCTGAAGACCCTCAACCAGTACAGCATCCCAGAGATCAATCACCGCTTGAAAAGCTACATGAAGTTTCTGTTCGTCCGCGAGCCCTTCGAGAGACTTGTGTCGGCCTACAGGAACAAATTCACCCAGAAGTACAACACCTCCTTTCACAAGCGCTATGGCACAAAGATTGTCAAGCGCCAGAGGAAGAACGCCACCCAGGAGGCCCTGCGCAGAGGGGATGACGTGAAATTTGAGGAGTTCGTGGCCTATCTCATTGACCCCCACACCCAGAGAGAGGAGCCGTTCAACGAACACTGGCAAACCGTGTACTCCCTCTGCCATCCCTGCCACATCCATTATGACCTCGTGGGCAAATATGAGACGCTCGAAGAGGATTCCAATTACATCCTTCAGCTGGCGGGAGTAGGCAGCTACCTGAAGTTCCCCACCTATGCAAAGTCTACGCGAACTACTGATGAAATGACCACGGAATTCTTCCAGAATATCAGTTCGGAGCATCAGACACAGCTGTTCGAGGTGTACAAACTTGATTTTTTAATGTTCAATTACTCAGTGCCAAGCTACCTGAAACTGGAATGAAGAGAGAGCGGGAATGACGCCTGTTTTATTTAAGATTTTTATTTGTCCAAATGAATATATGGGTACTGGGTTATTTTGTAAATTAAGATTTCTTTTTGAATGATGCTGCGAGCAGCACAGTGAGAATTATTTAATTCATTTGTAGGGAAGGACAGCTCTCTTGGCAGGCTAACAGAATGGTGATGTCCTCGTTTTAGAAATGAATACTGCAACATTGTTTCAAACTTTAATTGCGTTCTGGTGAATTTCATTTAATCGTGCATTCTTCAACTTCTGCCTAATGTTATTTATAGCTATTTAAACGTGGTCTCTGGGTAGCGGCAGCAGAATTCTAGTGCTTTGCCAAAAGAAATATGTTTTATACTTTATTGGATGGAGCCCAAGTTGGGCCACTACTGTCTTCGGTATTAACCTCCGATGGAGCCGATGGGTAACAATTGTTGAAAAATATTTATTGAGTCTGCAATTTTGGAAATTCCGGGAGCAATAAAAAGGTTGATACTGCACTCCAAAAAGATGACGAGCCTTCCAACTCTGAAGAGGAAGGATTAAGAGCAGATTTGTAATAGGACTTTATAGAGATCCCTGATGGAGACAAATGTGAAAACTTGTAACCCAAGGCGAGGAAAAAGCCTTAGTGTTTGTGTTTGTTGAAGGCGGCCAAGGGCCGTCCCTAGCAGATTCCAAAAGGATTCTAAGTTAGGTGACGGGTGAAGTGTCCGTTGCTAGAGATTGATTTATGTTCTGTATCGCCATAGGTGGGAACTGTAAGGGCCGACCCCCAAAACCCCCAGAAGGATGATAGGGAGAAATGGCCCGTGTGATCACGCTCTCTTCCTAAGTGGCAATATCCTATTCCCTTCTCAAGAATTGTTGCCTTCACAGCCTCTTTTCCCCTAGCCTAGTGATACTTTCTATTTATTGTTCCTCATTAACACTCAGTCTGTGCTTCTGATTTTGCACCATTTCCTATTACACCAGGAGTAGAGTATGAGACACGTCCCTTTTCTAGAAGGTGAGTGTGGAGGTAGCAGCCGTTTGTCTTTCTGTATATAACGAGAATTTGCGGTGGGTTTTTGTTTTGTTGTCTTAAGGCAACATCTAGTGCTGGAATGAATACAGACTTTCCAAACAGACTGGATAATTTATTCACAGAAACTATTAAAAGTGTATTATAAGATGCCTAGAAAGCTCAGTGAGCAAGCAGTAGCGGCATCTCCAAGTGATCGACTGTCTATATCTAACGGGAGACCTGAAGCCGTAGCCACGGTTGAAATACTATTTGTGAAATGTGACAGATCTTCTACCAGGTTGCCTCGTTCAGGGAAGACGGCGCCGAGAACAAAGTCATTGTAGCTCTAGAGATGTAAAAATGGACAGTCTATTTTACAGGGCCTATTTGCCTCGGGCTCAACCGGAATAGTGGAGGTCAGCCCTCTCCGTTTCCTCCTTCTGCCATACAGCACGTCTAGACGGGCACCACAGGTGACGGCGTCCCTAAACCCACAACTGGTGATCTTGAATCAGAGCGGGATTTTGTTTTTCAAAAATCCTCCTTCCCTCCAAATCCGGTGAGTTCACCCATCCTAATATTTATAGGGGAGTGGAGGGAACAGGGATCGTTTCCAATCTGATTATCTTTTATAATAAATATGGCATTGGCTAAGCGCTTACTCTGTGCCCAGCACTGCACTGTTTTATCTACCCCAGCGCTTAGCACATAGTAAACATTGAACAAATACCAAGTCATCATCATAATGATTATTATTACCTAGAGGATCCTACAGACATGTAGCTGAGGAGGAAAGAGGGGAAAGGAAGGGTGGGCTAATTGGCTGCTTCCTGCCTTGCTTTTGGGTTTTGCCAAGCAGTTAGCTTGCCCACGAGAATTTTCCTTGAAAGTTGTATGTCCTGTAGAAGTTGATGGCATTGTCACAGAGCCTATCCCAGTCATCTGGCCATTGGTATGTATTTTGGCTTTGAACAAGGTGCTCATGCGGGCTGGGATCGCCTCTGCCAACTCTGTTATATTGTTCTTTCCCAGTATACTGCTCTGCACACGGTATAAACACTCAAATACCACTGATTGATCCCCCTGAGCTGCAAGTTCTTCCACAAGTTACTAATGGGTTGAATGTGCATGCTCTGTGTTCAGCATCAGTCAGGTTTGGGCCCAGCTTTCTTACATTTCACCCGTGTGTACACCTAAGAAATGAGCGTTTTCATGAAAGAGCTAACACTGCTGTATGGCTTTAAAGCCAGGTCACCTGGGTCTCCCAGAGTTTTGTTTTGCTCTTAAAATGTTTTCCTTTCCTTTTGAAGTGTTGTCTTTTGATTTGACGCAACTGCTTTGTGATAAGAGAAAATGGAGATGGATGGGTGAAAATGCATCTGGAAAAAAGAGGAAGCCTGCCACTTGAAAAGGAAAGGAACAGAAGTGGTACTGTTTTGAAAAACAGAATATAAAGCAAGGCTGTAGATCCTCTTTCATATATTTCTGAGAGTTGATTACATAGGATATCTGTCATGTTCTAGTTCCACCCTCTTCGAGGGGTCATGATCTCTCTAAACAAGGAAGAATTGGCAGGTGATGTGCAAATTTCTCCATCCCTCTATTTAAAGTAACCAGGTTCTGCTGCCTGATCAGTTAAGTGATGCAACATCTGGTATTTATTAAGTACTTACTGTGTGCAGGCAAGTGCTTGGGAGGGTAGAATATGACAGAGTTGGTAGATGCGGTCCCTGGCCTCAAGGAGCTCACGATCAGCTCTTTCTATTGGAATCAGCAGAGTGTCCCGGATCCCAACATCCCCTCTGGCTTCTCTGTCCTTAAGACACCATTCCTGGTTTAGGACAAATCTAAAAGCCTTCAAAAATAAACTCCTAGAGAGGATCAGAGTCCAAGACTCACCACCTTCTTGTCCTGCCTTCCCACACAGGATTAAGTGCTTTGTCCTCTGGAGCTCGCAGAAGCCAGGGAATCCCAAACCATACCCCCACTAAAGTGAAACCCAAGCTCTTTCCCAAATCAAGAAGGCAGCCAAGGCTAGTGCAAACAACCCAGAAACCACAGGGGAAGAGCAAATTTCATTCTACCGGTCATCACAAAGTACACAATTTTACCTTCACCAGCAGGCGATACTGGGTACTCAGGACTTGGAAATTTCAGGTACCTTTTTCCCATCTCACATGGAAACTTTATTTGACGTTCCAGTTTCTAACTGTTTTTCTTGATTACACACCTTCCCGCTCCACCCCTAGCTCACCTCAAGGATGCCCGTGGTTTCCCCAGCAAGGCTGTTTCAAGAGCTAGCTGTCAAGTCTCATCCACTGCAACAAAGAGTGAATTTTTCCACAGGTTAAGAGAGCTTCTTCAAGTAGGCTGGACCTTTGATGTTGTAAGGTGAATTGTGGCCTGCTGCACTTTTTCAGGTACAAAAGGGACTGTCTTTACGATTACTCTTGTTACAGAGAGTGTTATTTTCTTACGTGCATGCACAGTATATATTATGTACATATAATTTAACATCTATGTGGGTTTGGATTTTTTTTTTACCTATTTGTATGCAGTAGAAGGCTTGTTGTAGAAAACTCCTCGTATCTTAATGTACTGTTAAAGAAAGAAGCTGAATTATTAGATTGCCAACAAAAGCGTAAAATGTCCATGAACCTTCCTCAAAAAAAAAAGCCATTCAAGCCTGATTATTTTTCTAAGTAACTTCAATTAAATTGAAGAAAGAAAAAATGTTCTGTGTGTGGAGGTGTGGTTTATTCATGACTGGGAAAAGGTTCTGGGTTGGCTTGGTGACATCCGTGACCTTCACCTACACCGGTACGGGGGCTCTGCCAAGGCAGATGGGGCTGCTAAGGGCTAAGCCTTTTCTCGGTGTAATAGTACAAGGCGTTCCCAATGAAGGAGGGATTGTCTCCCAACTCTTGGGTTGAATTTTCATGGCAGTAGGAAGCCACCTACCAGAACAAATGAAGGTGGGTGAGGAACAGGTCCTGGACAACCTGGACTTTTCATTATATTGTCCCATTACTAGGGAAAGGAGTCAGAGACCTGTTCAGGTGGAATGCAACTCAAACCCAAATGTGAGATTGCCATGAGAGAGTTGTTAGATACCAAGGAAATAGCTTAGGGTGAGAGCAAAAAATTTACCTTTTCTGGCAGGGTCTCAGGGAAACAGGTGAGCAGCACACATTCCAGACAACAGAAGCAGTGTGGCTCAGTGGAAAGAGCATGGCTTGGGAGTCAAAGGTCATGGATTCTAATCCTGACTCTGCCACTTGTCAGCTATCTGACTTTGGGCAAGTCACTTAGCTTCTCTGTGCCTCAGTTGCCTCATCTGTAAAATGGGGATTAAGACTGTGAGCCCCATGTGGGACAACCTGATTACCTTTTATCTCCCCCAGTGCTTAGAACAGTGCTTGGCACATACTAAGCACTTAAATGCCATTATTATTACTATTAATAATAATAATAACAGGAAATGTTCAACTGACTTCCGCTCTGCTCCTAGATCTTTGCCCTGCCCTGGATCTTACCCTTTAGGAAGTTCTGCTGTCCCTGCCAGTGTTCCTTTCTCTCTCTCCTTGAAAGTGAAAATGAATACTTAACAGAATTGATGAGACTATTTAGCAGAGTTTGATGGACAAGAGAGAGAAGCAGCATGGCTCTGTGGAAAGAGCATGGGCTTGAGAGTCAGAGGTCATGAGTTCGAATCCCGGCTCTGCCACTTGTTGGCTGTTTGACTGTGGGCAAGTCACTTAACTTCTCTGTGCCTCAGTTCCCTCATCTGTAAAATGGGGATTAAGACTGTGAGCCCCACGTGGGACAACCTGATTACCTTGTATCTGTCCCAGCGCTTAGAACAGTGCTTGGCACATAGTAAGTGCTTAACAAATACCATTATTATCATCAATAGTAATAATATTAAATGGATTCGTCCATGGGATACAATTTGCTATTCTTCCTGAGGTATTTATCCAGAGTTTTTTGGTCAATTTGTGAAAAAAAACCAATGGCAGGACACATGTTACCTGGACTGGGTGACCCCCCCAACAGCCGTGACAAAGATGTGCTTTAGCCCAGGGACTTTTAGTCCCAGCAAGAGCTCACTCCAGGTGGGACCTCTCTACCCCAAAGAACATACCTCTTCAACCCTCAGACTCCTTGACTGGTCACTCCCTGGAAATACCAAGGGCCTTCTGCAATACAGCAGACTTGATCCTTGGAGGGGGGTCGGAGTCCCTATCAACCAACAACTTGGGCCTATCCAAGAATACGCTGAAATGCCTGCCCTAAGACAAGCTGTGGGTGCAGCAGGCATTTGGAGAAATGAAAGGGAATAAACTAAAGGTAGGAGAATTAACTGACCTTCATATTTGCAATCGTTGCAATTATCAAACTGAGACGTCATTGACTTCAATTTTTCCCCCGCATGTGTCGACCGATGGCTTGGCCAGGATTACATTCCTGAACAGTGTGGTGGTGGGCCCAGACAGTTCATGGGTCAGACTCTGGAAATGTCTTTGAATTTCAATAGCGTTAACGGTCAGAAAGACATTGATATTGTGAAAGGAATGAAAGCTAGGAAAATCTTTTCGGAGTATCAGTGATTACATAAACCATCTAGCATATTATTATTCATCACATACAGTAATCTTTATCAGACTGTAGCAGTCGCCAAAAAAACAGTTCTTAATTTAAAATAAGCAGACTGCATTTAAGAACATTTCTTTCCTACAGTGAAAGACATTCAGAACTCTAGCCACAGAGACTAGACTCATTATTCACTGGGGCCAGTCTTCAGTTTCAGTCAGAAACCCACCTGAAGAGGATATTGGGTTAGGGCTCAGGAAACAGCAAGAATGGGACCTTTCCATTTTTGCAAACTGTAGAAATTGTCTTTACAAACCCCTCATTTACGGAGCAAAGAACACTGCGGAACAGGAAGGAATTATGAAAATTCTGCTTTGCTGTCCTCTGACTCCCAAGCCCAGGCTCTAGCCACTAAGCCATCCGGCTTCTCTATATGAAGAGTTAAATCCCCACCAAGATCAATGGTATTTATTGAGTACTTACTATGTTCAGAGTACAGTACTAAGCGCTTGGGAGAGTACACTACAACAGAGTTGGTAGACACGTTCTCTGCCCATGAGGTAGGTGGGTGATTTCTTATCTTGTGAGTGGGATTCTAGAGCTCGCTGTGAGCAGGGAATGTGTCTGCTTATTGTTGTATTGTGCTTTCCCCAGCAATTAGTACAATGCTCTGCACACAGTAAGCGCTCAATAAATATTATTGACTGACTACAGCGTGGCAGACAGATCTAGTCTCCTATGGATCTTTTCTAACTTTGCTTTCCCTAAGGTTTCCGGGCTTGCATTGTGCCTCATTACATTGTAAGCCCGATGGCACTAGATTTAATTTTGTACCTTGTACTCCACCTTCCTGCTTGGTTGGTAATCAACAAATGGTGGTTATTATTAATAATACTCATACTAATGATTCTAGTCCTTTTGGAAACAGAATCACAACACACAACAAACACATCAGCCGAAGGAAATCTATTAGATGACAGATGAGGGGGCCAGTTTATAATTAACCATTTCACTTCCTCACTGTTTACTCTCTTAATGCACGAAAAATTAGCCAGTGGACAAAAGAACTTTTCTATGCTCCACTTAGCCTAGACCATAAACTGATCATTATAGTTTCATGGTACCAGATAAAAGTTTCAAATTCATTGAAATTTCTATTAAAATAATCAACAAAAGATCAATTCCTAAAGCTTTTCCAAAGCTCGCAGCTCAAACCTATTTACTATTCAAAAGTTATTCCCATAGCCAGAGGGAAAAACTGGCATAGACAAAATAGGTTAATACTAATTTAAATTATAAAATGAGATGCACGGCTTTTTTTTTTTCACAACCAATGTTTGGAACCATATTCTATAAAGAGACTGTAGTAGCTCAAATCAGTTAAAAAGATTTCTCATGACTGAGAGAAGTGATAATTTGCAATACTGTAACCAGGCATGAATTATTCCATCGCTTTTTATGACTGAAGGCAAATGTCACAGCAGAGCTGAGCCCTTAATTTACTAAATATACACAGGGTGTATGGTCTGCTTCTTGCTTTTAAATTCTAACCAAAATCCTTGTGTTTCCAGATTGTCCAGTGGGTCTCAGAAATAACTGGCTGACTCACCACCTCCTCATAGTTTTGTTCTGGGTGTTTTTGTTTTTTGTTTTTGCATTTGTTAAGCACTTACTCTGTGCCAGGCACTCTACTAAGTGCTGAGGCAGATTCAAGTTTATCAGCTTGGACAAAATCCATATCGCTCATGGGGATCCAGTGTTAATCCCCATTTTACAGCTGAAGTAACAGGCACAGAGCAGTTAAGTGACTTGCCCAGGATTACACAGCAGACAAGCAGCAGAACTGGAATTAGAAGCCTTGGGCTCTGCCTCCCAGGCCCGTGCTCCTTCCAGTAAGCCGTACTGCATTTGTTTACCATTTTGCTTCTGGAAATGCAATCCAGTGCTTTATTCACTTACCATTTGGCCAATGTCTTTTTGTGTCTCTTTTTCTGGAGAAACCCACTGGAATGGTGTTCTGGTGTCTCTGTTCACTGGGGCGAAAGGGAGTCCTCAGAGCACCCAGTCATGAGTCTGAAGGTTTTTGTGGAAAGAATTTCTAAAGAAGAAAATTCTTGTGATTTAAATCTGTACAGAACACAGCTCTATTGGTGTCAGCCCCCTGACCCTTGAAGGGAGAACAGCAGGAGGATGAGACTAATTTTTGTGGAGCCAGGTACCTCTAAATGTAAATAGCACTAAATGTAAATGCAAATTCCTTTGGAAACTTGGCAAATGGTGAGGCCGGTCCTCTGAGTCCCAGGCCCTTGCTCTTTCCATTAGTTAACATTGGGGGTGTGTGGGGGGTGGATGGGGTGCATGTGCATACACAGGCATATACTGTACTCTCCCAAGTGCTTAGTATAGGGCTCCGCACTGAATAAGAACTCAAAAATACAACTGATTAATAAAGAGCAACTGGGGAATGACTTGTGGAGGGTCAGAGAGATGAATTCCTGCTCCTACATACTAATCCATCACAGGTGTAAATATTGAGTCCTGAATAAGAGTTACAGCTTTTATATATGAAAAGACTTGACTGAGTTTTTCTTAGGAGAATTTAATTGATCTTCAAATCATTAAAGATAAAAATGACAACCTAATTCACCACTCCTACTTCAGACTTTTAAATTACTGAATGGAAATCCAAAGAGGCATGACTAGGTGTGAAATTGTACTGAAAGTAACACCTGTTTATAAACAGCAGTGCTGAAGATGTTTAAACATTCTCGATAAAAAGTCACATATATGTATTTGGAGTATTCCTGTTTTCTCTATTGTTTCCTGGGATAAATCTTCTTTCCCCTCTGGAATTACAGCACTGATGGACAAAATCTGGCAGGCTTTAGAGATGAAAGGGTGTGGAATCAATTAAAAAATGTTTTATTCTGTTTAATGATTAAATCTAATATTTAAATAATTTAACATTATTATTAATTTCTGATGAGGTTTTTGCCTCAAAAGACTGAAATTAGGTCTGCTTTTCTGTGTACCCCCTTAGTAGGGCTGAAATTATCCATCCTGCATTAGAATTATTAAAGGAAGTTATAGAATAAAGAATTCCATCCAGAGTGTAGTTGCATGGTTAGCTCAGGCCTGGCTCAATCAGATACCCAAAAAAGATAATGATGATCAAAACTGGGATTTAATCAATGCCAAAAAACAGAAAAGGATGTAGAAAAAACTGAAGTTGAAGTTTACCAGATATTACTTAAAGACCCTCTGGTTCAGCAGTGCCAGGTTCAAGCTGATGATCTACACAACAGCGGTTTGACCTTCTTTGGTTCAGCCATCCAGCTACCTGAGATCTTGTTTAGGAAAATGACTGAAAACCGGGTTCAATCCAGGAAACTCCCAAAATTAACTTCACTTTGACCTTTGGTATAGCTCATGCCAAAAGGCATACTTTACTGCATGGTGATCTCTTTTGCCTAGATCTCCAGAAAGCAGGCAGACATAGCACCAAACTGACAGCCTTTTCCTATTCCCTCCCCGAAGAAAACTTAGCCTTGTCCCCCAAAGGGATAGGATATTCCTACTATTGGCATAGGGGCCAATCTCCTTCCAGAACAACCAAATGGATTATGGGAAACGTAGGCAGAACTGGCCACTTTGCATCCCGGCGTTTCCGTTCCATGCTCCCTTCTCTACAAACCTGCTCACCATTTTAAATTACTTTTCACTGGCTGTGGGAAACACTTAAAAACTGCAAAGGGCAGATATAGATGCACTTTAAAATGTTAATGAAGAAACAATAGCTAACAGTTCCTTTTGACCAGAGATCTAGGAGAGTCTCATACAAAATCAACTTAATGCTAATACCATAACCCAATGAAATCTAGCTAATTATGCTCCTAATGAATTACATGCATAGTTAAACAAGGAGGGGGAAAACAGCATCATAAGGTCCATCATGGCTTTGGCAGTCTAAAAGACAGATTTTGATGACAATGAGCCATTAAGTTCCATACCATATTGAAGGTAATAATGTTGCTATTTGTTAAGTGCTTACTATGTGCCGAGCACTGTTCTACGCGCTGGGGGAGATACAGGGTAATCAGGTTGTCCCACGTGAGGCTCACAGTTAATCCCCGTTTTACAGATGAGGGAACTGAGGCACAGAGAAGTGAAGTGACTTGCCCACAGTCACACAGCTGACAAGTGGCAGAGCCGGGAGTCGAACTCATGAGCTCTGACTCTGAAGCCCAGGCTCTTTTCCACTAAGCCACGCTGCTTCCCCATAAGTCTATAAGATTGTTCAGCTCTCCAACCTTCTCTAAGGATGGGAGGTACCAAGACCCCATGTCTGTTTATTGTTATATTGTACTCTCCCAAGCGCTTAATAGTCCTCTACGCACAGTAAGCACTGAATAAATACGACTGACCGACCGACCAACCTCCTAAAGAAGACCCAGCCAGCTTCTGGGGAAGTTTAATCAGTAACAGGGTCGTGGAGGGCAGTCAGCAGCCCAGTATTTAGGCAATGTCTGCAGCAATACAACTTCCCAGGGCAGGGTGTGTGAACGGACTACCTCCCAAGCGCTTAGTACAGTTCACTGCACATAGTAAGTGCTCAATAAATACGACTGATTGACAGGAGGGTAACAAAGCATCTGCTTTACGGTGAACTGAAACGACTCACAGACCTCTGCAGTCCATGGACCAGCCTGGAGGGCGGCAATTCCGAGAGGGGTTGCTCTCCTCAAACAGAGGCTTGACAGAGACAAGGATAACAGGAAGACAGGCTTGAAAAAACATCAGCATGGTAAGGATCAATCTTATCTGAGTTTGGGCAAAGAATATACTTATTAAAACTATACTAAATTGTTAAAATACATGTCTGGATGCTGATATGCTAAGTCCCTGCAGGTGACTCATGAGGCTTTTAGAAGACTGTTAGGTACTTGATAATATAAATAGTAATGTGGCATTTGTTAAACACTCACTGTGTGCCTTGCACTGGGGTAAATAGGATACAGTCAGTTTGGACACAGTCTCTGTCCCTCACAGGGATCAGAGCATCTTTGTACTCTCCAAAGCAGTTAGTGCTGGGCATGGGAGCTTAATAAAAACAACTACTCCGTAATTACTGTTGCTAGATTATAAAAGGGACAGCTGAAAGAACTTTATGAACGGGCCATCATATCTAACTGAAGAACTCTGAAAATATGCCAGAATCCAAACAGGTAGTCAAGATGTTCTTCAGCCCCCACTATAAGAACTCTAGTTTTCCACCTTTTTCTCCCACAAGTCTTTGTGCAATTATTTTTAATTCCTTTTAATGGAATGATTTACTTCCTCAGTCTAACTGCATTTAAATAGATGTTGATATCTTGTTTGGGTTTAAAATTCTGCATGCTCAACACTCTAATCAGGTGTGGGTTTACATATTTAGTGGATACATTTATATTCATTATCCTATTGCTTCACTGCCAGAAATAAATATTGGCAAATGACCCAAGACTGTATGTCATACTTCATCTGGGAATTTAACTTTCCTTTTAGACTCTAATAGCTTAACTGAGAAGTCATGTGCCATTAAAAGAATCGGTGACTACATTGCTCACTGGGAGACTTTTGGGCTACTTGAGGGCTTGAAAGTGGAGTGAGGGGAGGGAGGTGTGTTAGCTCTATTTGGAAGTGTTCCACTAAATCAGCAAAAAACACTCACAATTTGTGCAAAGAGAAGCAGCAATATAGGCAAATGTTGAGCTGGAGAAAACCACTGACAGAAACAGAAAGTAAGTAATGTGATTTTGGATGAACTGGTGAATACAATTCAGTGAGAAGCAAACATCAAAGAGGAGGAAACATTTGCTCCCACCCAAAATAAATGCAGCAAAAATTAATCATTCCCCAGCTCTTTAGTCTTGTTTGGGCAATTAAGTCCTGACATCACAGTGAGTCCTGGATGGTGAGGGGAGTTGTGGCTTTTACTAGCTACCCCTTCCCTACTATTGTTTAGTAATTTAACAATCCCAATATCAGTACAGTATATGTTTTCATCAACAATTAACTGCATTCATGGCCCAACCTAATCTGTCTCCTAAAACCCTGATTTGTGCCTTCAGGTTTAAATGCACAGTCTGAACAAAGAAGTTAAACACCCTCCACAATGCAGAGTGCTCCCTGCTGACACAGGTAATCAGCTTTCCTCTCTCTAGGGACCAAGCCTGGTGATGAATTTGCCATTCCCTTAACTCAGGCTTAAAATCCACTGAGCAAGGAAAATCTCTTCCTGCAATAGGAAAGTGACAGCAATATAGTCTCATGAATGAAGTCATCCGGACTGGAGTCGGGACATGAAATTTTAATGCCATCTCTGACACCAAAATGGTATTTGGCCATGGACAACCTCCAAGTGGTCTAATCTTATTCCCACAAGGGGAACTACTTAGCAAGGATTTGGTAAAGATTCACATGCTAATAAATATCTCAAATGATCCTTACAACTTAGGCCATTGTTATTATTAACAAATACTTATTATAGTTTCATATTTAACAAACCATCAGAGACAACAAGGCTATCCCAAAGCTAGCTGGATTTGATAACGATACTCACTGAAGACTCTGACATGGTACTTTATCAGCTTCTAAAAGGCCATAAAAAGAAATAGCTAAGGCTTTTAGAATCAAAGTGTTAGCAATCTGCTTTTCTTTAGACCACAGTATAATAATAAAAATATTATAGAAATAGCTACAAGATACTAACATGTGCATTTATAGTGTTTAGTAACTAGGAGATTACATTGCCTCTTAGAGCCTTGATTGTACTATGTCACAGTTATCCAATCCTACTGGCCGCACAACAAGATTTACTGACAGACTGCAAATGCCTTGGAGCTTGGTCAAATAACACAAATGCAAGATCCATATACCTTCATTTTCAGTATCAGTTACTTCATATTTCATATTCTGTATTCAGTGGGGATTTTTCTTGTTTTCACATTCCATTTTGTTCTGCCTTACCGAATCCTTAGTTGTTCCATGCTATTTATCTTCAACTACAATCTTTATCTTGTATCTACCACAGTGTTTAATGTAGTGCTTGGCACACAATAAGTGCTTAACAAGAACAATAATTACTATGGCAAATAGACTGATTTTAACAATACACTACTTTGACAAAAGAACCCAATTTTGCAATCCAATAAAAATACATAACACTCAAGCCTCACTAACAATTGATTTTTAAAGCTTTATTGAAGAGCAACATTAAAATTTTAGGGCTCTGACTGATTAAGCCTTTTCATTCATGTCTCAGATTGCAGTATGCCCTGGTGTAAATTGGCATTATTTGATCTTTCAGGTTGACGAACAGAAGTCTGGGATAGTCTTTCAACTATCTTGATATACGGCAGTGAATTCTCCAAATTTTAAATAATTTTATGCTTTTTTTTGCCCTTGGATCCTCAGAAGAGTTTTATCTTTTTTTATAAAAATAGCTTCAAGTAAAACCTAATCCAAAACGCAACCAAGACACACCCTTCTTGAAGTCAATATGATTCAGATTTAAATTAGTGGGTCTACTGAGTATAAATGAATCATTTCATAATTACAGGCTACTTATTCATGTCTTTATGATTAAGGCTTCTCTGGGCATTAGTAATTAGAATCAGTGAACCTCTAAAAGTATCTTACTTCCATGTTAGCTTTTATAACTGCTCGAAGTTCCCAATTTACTTCCCGAAATCAGCTTATGCATTGAGAAACACCACTAACCTAAAATGCAATTCTGGTTTTCTTGCAATTTTATGTCAGTCTTGGAAAAATATCTCATTCTTATGGATTATGGACAGTCTTCTTAAACTATCAAGTCTGAAAAGTGAATTGAGGCCCAAATCATTTGGGTTAAAGTCCCTCTGTTGTGTAGAATTTATATCTTATGTGACCATTTAGAAAGAAAATTCCAGGAGGTGCTGGAAGTCAAAATAACTCTCATAATGTTTTAAAATTTGTCATTCTCAATTTACTTCAAGTCTGTATTCAGAATCCTGCTTAAAACAAATGGTAGATTTCTAAAACAGACTGAAGACAGAGGTGTTTACGGTTCTGTATTAACTTATTCTAAAGAAAGAAATCTCAGCCTTCAGATTTTGTCCTTGAGATAAGAGGGGAATAGGTTTTCTCATGGGAAATTACATTTCCCAATTTAAATATTCCTATGACTACACTAACTAGTATTGATTAGTGAGGGCTTTTTTGAAGGAAGAAAAGGGATTTTTACCCAATAGAATAATACAATTTATCTTAGATTGCCAAAAGCTGTGAAATCTCAAATAGAAAAAGTTCTGCAGTTTGAGTAAAGCAGATTAGGGAGAAACAAGTTAATTTTAACTTTTCAATGAAACTTCATATTCTAACATCACCTGCCATACCAGGCACCCAATTAATGATGATGCAATTATTTCAATCTACAAATGCATATCAGCAAAGAAATTAGGAGCATTTTTCTAGCAAGTTCTCCCTGAAATTGGACTAGTTCATGCCTACAGCTTCATTCTTATAACAACGGTCCCGTAACTAGAGTGCGACAGAAGAAAAAAAATCTCTGAACAATATATCACTGTTTAATAAATGTCTCCTTATTTAAAACTGTTTGAAAAAAATATATCAATGTCCACTAACATTAATTAAATGAAAACCTAAATACTGTAAGTCATAAAAGACTTTCATAGCAGATGTCATAGGAAAATTTTGTATAGGAATGCATTTTACCCTGTTTTTCCCCATCTCCATTTAGAAAGAGCGTGGACTTAAGCAAAATTAACCATTTGTCCAAACATTATTCATTTATTCTGTTTTATAGAAAAAAAACTTAGAAAATATTTGTTATTCTGTATTCTCATTTCCCCCCTTATTGGCTTGCAAAATCTGGTAAATAAAATACCAAATGAATTAATTCACCAAATTGTAGAATCTGTTGAACAATTAACCTTAAGACATCTCAAAACACAACTGCAATAGCTATGAACAAGATTAGAATATATATTACATACAAGTATATAATCACACAACATACTGAGCCAGAATCCATAGAGAATCATCAATTTCAGTGGGAATTTCACCCAAGACTGAGAATTCGAATGCAGAAGATGCCCATTATAAAGGAGCTCACTGGGCCGTGTATCCCAACTCATAAACCCTAGCTCAGGGCGACCCATGGTCCAGCGGGACGTACTGAGGGTAATGTTTACTTTGGCACTGGACTCTCCCTGCTCCTACAGCCACTGCCACCCCACCTCAACAGAGGTAACTGATGCCCCGCTTGCCAGTGTGCGATTCCCTGTGGCATTTGCCCAGTGGCCTGTGAAATTAGCTGCCCATTCTGTTCTTTAACAGAGTGGGGAAACGTGAAGCTGCAGTACCTCTGGCCCATCCCTAACTTTGCCACATATGTCCTCCTCCCTCTATCTAACCTTGCCCCGTGATATGTCCCACTGCACAGCACCAGTCTAGAGACTGGTGGAAAGCAGCACGGGCCTGGAAGTCAGAGGACGAGGGTTCTACTCCCAGCTCTGCCACATGTCTGCTGTGTGACCTTGGGCAAGTCACTTAACTTCTCTGTGCCTCAGTTACCTCATCTGTAAAATGGGGATCAATCCTGTGAGCCCCTTATGGGACAGGGACTGTGTCCAAACTTGATTTGTTTGTATCCACCCCAGCGCTTAGTACAGTGCCTGGCACATAGTAAGTGCTTAACAAATAACACACATTATATTATTATTAGATGCCCATGACATCAAAGAAATATGCTCAGCACTGTACTAAGCACTTGGAATGTACAATTCGGCAACAGATAGAGACAATCCCTGCCCATTGACGGACTTACAGTCTAATCGGGGGAGACAGACAGACAAGAACAATGGCAATAAATAGAATCAAGGGGAATAACATCTCATTAAAACAATAGCAAATAAATAGTATCAAGGTGATGTACATCTCATTAACGAAATAAATAGGGTAATAAAAATATATACAAATGAGCGGACGAGCACAGTGCTGAGGGGAGGAGAGGGGAAGGGAGAGGGGGAGGAGCAGAGGGAAGTGGGGGGGGAAGGGGGCTTAACTGAGGGGAGGTGAAGGGGGGAGCAGAGAGGGAGCATAGGGAAAAGGGGAAGCTCTTTCATTCATTCATTCAATAGTATTTATTGAGCGCTTACTATGTGCAGAGCACTGTACTAAGCGCTGGGAATGTACAAATCTGTCTGGGAAGGCCTCTTGGAGGAGGTGAGCTCTCAGTAGGGCTTTGAAGAGGGGAAGAGGATTAGTTTGGCGGAGGTGAGGAGGGAGGGCATTCCAGGACAGCGGGAATACGAGGGCCAGGAAAATAAGAATCTAAGAGTATAAGGTAAGCAGGAATAATCAGAATACCTAATTTACATCATACAGCATCTCTGTAGGAACATCAGGTCTGTTTAGTGGAGAACGAGGCTAAAAGTGAGAAAGTTTACACTAGAATGAATGAAGTGTAAGTTTGGAATTTACCTGTAAATCTTTCATGCAGAGTTTCAATAGGGACCAGGAAATTTCTTAATTTCAAATCCATGAGGAGGTTTGACTATGACCAATAGTATAAAAACATTTTACTTCCCTCTTATAGTCAACTTAATTATCCAGGAGCTAGTTGTGCAATCTGCAGATTAACCAGGACTCTTGCAGCCTTTCTCTCTTCTACTTCTCTAACTTTTGACTATTTCCCTACTCATTAAAATCTCTATGGAAATATAGCCTTGGCTCCAAGTTTTGAAGAAGCCACTGCTGCAGAAAAAATAACAAAAACTGTTAAAGCACTGGGATCTGATGGCATACCTGTAGCAATATATAAACAGATGAGGAAGATAAGCCTTAGACATCTGCTGAAAAACTTACCATACGGAAGCAGCATGGCCTAATGGATAGAACTCGGTTCTGGGAGTCGGAAGGACCTAGGTTCTGACCCTGGCTCCGCCACTTGTCTGCTATGTGACTTTGGGCAAGTTACTTAACTTCTCTGTGCCTCAGTTACCTGCTTCATCTGTAAAATGGGGATTAAGACTGTGAGCCCCATGTGGGACACCGACTGTGCGAACCTGATTATTCTAGTATCTACCCCAGCACTTAGTACAGTGTCTGGCACTTAGCAAATCGGTAGCCATGATCCCTTGTCGTTGCTATGATTCTAGCCAGAAGCCTTCCGGATAGACTACTTAAGAATGTAGTCAACCATGCAACTACCTGGAGAGTAGTGGATTTGTACCAGAATGCAGCACAGCAGGCATGTATTGTCTTACACATGGAAAACCACACACGACAAAAGATTTTTCCCTGGCTATCCTGAACTTAACGCTGTCAAAGAATTCTGCTGCTTGGCAACATACTTTCCAACAAATTCGCGGCTAGACAGAGAAGTAGAAAACAGAACGATAAAGTCCGTCACGGCTTCGGGCAGTTTGACGGAGTCTGGCATCAAACTTCATTCCAAATTGAAGGGCTATAAAGCTGTGCCGGAGTCTAACCTTCTGTATGTTGGTCAGACCAGGACAGAGCCCTTCAGAAGGCACATACAGCTTCTCGAACAGCTGGGCAACTCCCAAAGCAGACAAGACCAGCCGGATGGGCAGCAATCAGGAGAGGGGTTGTTCTCCTTGAATGATGGCTTTGTGAAAATTGAGATACCAAGAAGCGATCGTGAAAATTGAGATACCAAGAAGCGATCTTGAAAATGGAGACAGACCCTCTCAGGGATGACAAGGAAGCATAGGGAAAGAACATGGGGCAGAGCATCGGAATATCTGGGGTCTCGTTCCAGCTTTGCCAAAGGCTTGCTGTGTGACACTGAACAGGTCGCTTAACTTCTCTGTGCCACAGTTTTCTCTTCTAAAAATGGAGATGAGGTACCTGCTCTCCCTTTCTCTGGGATTGTAGGATAAGGAATGGGATCTGATCTTCCCTCAGTGTTTAGCACAGTGCTTGGGCACACAGAGTTTTTACTAAATGTCATAATTACTATTCGTAAGCACGCAATACGGAATAACGACAATAGCAAAGTTGTTTTTTCACCCATACCTGTACACCAAGGCAGAATTTCACTATCAATGGTGTCATTTTTGAAAACAAAGGTTAAGGTATATAAAATTAAATCTTTACTAAAAGATTAGCAAATAAAAAGGGTGAAACTCAAATCAGTCCATTTAGTAATTTGCTAACAACACTGGTAAAATAAAAAAGTTTGATGAAGGATGAACATGTCTAAAATGGTGTATTTGGATTAACTCTGGATCTTGTTTATCCATACCCCTTCTCTGGGGACATGGATCGTTGAGAGTTGATTTTGCATTCCTTCTTAGTTAGATTACATTTAAGATTTATTTTTCAACCTTGCAAATGAGTTGCACTGTTTCAGGAAGCGGGTTCCTACAGCTGCAGGGAAACCCCAAACCCACAAGTTGGGAAACTGGCTGGGTCCTGAAAAAGAAACTACCTGTAAAATGCTGTGGTTTGGGGCTTTCCTTTTTTCATCTCCAAATCAACCCAAATAAAATGAAGTGGCAATTTAGGTTTACATGTGAGTTCTTTTAACAGCTACAAGAATAATACAGTCCCAACATACACTGGCATTTCCTATCACTTTACAATAAAATCAAAGAAACCACGAATAGAATTTTTGATTAAAAAATTTGCCATTAAATACTGTATTAATGCATATTTAATATTTTGTCATTTATAAAAATGATTACTATACAACACTGTGACTTTCCAAAGGAGCAATTTGACAATTAAATCTCCTATCTGTTCTGATAGTCTACATCACAAAGAAGAGAAGTGGCATAATTTAAATAAAAAAAATAGCATATTACTTTGAACCAAGTTTTACTCGTTTCAAGAATGCTTTCCACAACATAGTTATATACAAGCAATCATTTTTAAATAACAACTCTGTAATGTTTACCAGAGATTCAAAATAAATGTGGAACTTCATGTTTATAACTGAGCATTAAAGTAAAGCTGCAGTTTCCAGACTTGAGCAGTTCCCTTGGAGCTTATTCAGGCCATAGATTAATTAGGCATTTATGATTTAATAAAAAACCGTGATTTCAAATAATTAGCTTTGTTCATGTAAATAGGAATTTAGGATGGGAACAGCATTTAAGCCCAAGGCCTTGGGTTTAGGAGGGTCTTGGCAACCCCCTCCCCAGTTGCGCACCCTGTTAGCTTCACCAAATGTCACCACTGCTTGTGGCATTATGAAGATGTTCTTCTCAAACGGTCCCCACAAGGGGATGTGGCTATTTAAATTGCACGGAATCCCGCAGCAAGGGAGAGAAGTTGGATGCCCTGGAGTTCACTCCAGGGGAGTTTGAGGCAGCTCCTTTAAGATCTTTATAGCCTCAACCTCCTCTTTCTCTTGGGGTAGTGACTAACCCAAATAGAAGCTAATCACCAGTGCTTATCACTCCCTTGCTCTGAGCTCTTCATTTCCAGGAGGAACTTGGTTCGGTCTGTGGTAGAGGAACATCATTAACAGAGAAGAGGGAAAAGTGCATTTGGGGTTTCAAGGGAAGTTAGGGGATTAAAAGGATTGCCAGAAGTCTCTGTGTGGGCCTATTTTTGGGGGGGGGGGTTGGGGGTAAGGGGGCAGGAAGTTGAGTGCGTGTGTTTTATCAAGGGCTGTTGCCCTTCTGGGGGTGTCACTATGAAGTGGGGGAAAAGAGAGATTCATCACCAACTCTATTTGTACCCCACCCCAACCTCCCCACTCTGCAGTGGTATTTGGAAGAGCAAGGCATAGGGTGAGTCATGGAGAGGAAAAGGGGTGCATCAGGAAATGCCACTTGATCACGGCAGGGATCCCCTGGATTACTGCTCCCCAGCTTCTCCCTTCCCAACCAGATAAAAGGCTTTCCTGCCCCAGCTGCTGAGGCCACCCTCCAGCCCCCATTTCTCTGCCACCAGTCTCACTGTTTGCCCAGTGACCTCACCAAAGGTCAACTGGGGGGGGGGGGGGGAAACTATCGGACATTCCAGCATGAACCCAAACTTCAGTTAGTGTAACCCTGATTGTGAACGTACCCTAGTTACTTTATTAAAATGACAATTCTCAGAATTTAGAGTCTTAAAATATAAACATTAAACACTAGACCATTTTCCCACGGTCATGGGTTGTTGTAGCAAAACTGAAACTGGAACATCGTGGTGTTTGTGTGTGTTGGTGGCAACTTTGTTCCTTGCAATTTCACAAAGATGAACATGATTCGCTCTTCAAAATACTGGAGAATTAATCTTATTAACTTTAGTCACTCATAAATAACATTATACTCCCAATATTATAATAGCACTGTAAACATTACTCCTAGAAACTTATCTTTAATTTCCAAATGATTTTTTTTCTAGAAAAAAAGATTCTTACACCACCTTGGCCTCACAAATTCTTCTCAGTTCATCATGCATTTGATTTCACCTCTACTTTTAAAACAAGCCAAAATCAATGCCCTATAAGAACCTAATCATTTTTCTTCAAGAACCTCACTAAATCATCTTTGATTTGAAAGGTTAACAACCTTTAGATTTTGTCAATAGTAAGCACAGTTAGAAATAAATCAGAGGTGATTATAATAAACAATCTAATACAGTCATATGTTGACCCTAAGTGACACCAGACTAAAATTGGGTTGTACATTATTAATTTTCAGACCTGGTTCATTTTTTTTTTGAGTGCTAAGAAAAAAGAGCCCAGAAAGTGTGCCCTCAACAGTCATGAACTTGGAATGTACATCCGATTTGGGAGAAATGAAAGAGTAAAGCACTGATTTGTTCTCCTCCATTTTCCATTCCCAATTAAGGGTCCATAAAGTGCAGTTCTGGTTTGTACCACATTGCAAAAAATTATACACATTTTCAATCTTTTTTTCCTATTCACAAAACTAGTCAAGAATGAATCCCCAACTCTTTCACAGTCAATGTAGATATCTTTTGTTCAAATTTTCCACATAAATCCAGATTAAGAAATGTTTAAGGCCATTTAATCATACCAATGCCAATTAAAAATACCCTGACAGAATCAAACCGTTTTTCATGATCCTCAAGATGGAACTGGGAGCAGTTGCCTTTTACTTTTCCCTTGATCTTCTGAAAAAGTTACGATCCAATAGATGGGATTAATCTCCAACATCTCCATCTCGATCACCAATAAGCCACAGAAAATGAAAACTAATGGCTAACAAGGCAGTACCAAGTAGATCCCCTAAAGCAGTTAGATAAGGGATAGAAAAACTGTCAGGATCTTTTCCTTTTCGCCAAAAATGATGAACCATCCAGTCAGCAATCCACAACAAGGTAAACACCTAGAACGAGTAAAGAGAACATCATTTACAGACTATCCAAGCCAATTTCTACTGCATTAGAGATTCGTTGAACAAGTTCAAACCACTTATTTCTGCTAGCTTCAGCATGAGAACCAAAACGAATGAAACTGAAGTAAACATAGTGATTCCTTAGTTCTTTCATAAAATTCAGAACCTGAATTTAGAAAATCTGCCCTTCTTAGCTCAAATCAATATATTTCCCTTTAATTATACCAACACGGCAGGGAATGTGGTTGGTTATTAGAACTTCCTGTGGTGGCTCCCATCCTTCTTCTCTCCCTAAGTACTATTCTCAATTACTCACTCTCTGATGGCTTCTTCCCCACTGCCTTAAAACATTGTCAACTCTTCTATAGTCTATAAAAGGCTTCTCTGGATCACACTGTACCCTCTAGCTACTGTCACATTTCCGGGCTCCTATTTCTCTGCAAATTTCTTGAACAGGTTGTATACACAGGTTGTATCCTCTAGGCTATAAACTTGTTGTGGGCAGGAAAGACGTCTAACCACTCTGTTATACTGTACGTTCCCAGGCGCTACATATAGTACTCTGTACCCAGTAAGTGCTCAATAAATACAAATGATTGTTTGGTACAAACGTTGCCTCTATGCACAAGAGTTTCTGCCAAATTCCACAAGAATCAGAAGAGCCATCATGGCCGAGAAACTGTCACTGTGGCAGAGTGAAACCATTAGCTTTGCTCTCAGAGCACTTTGGGCAGCTGGTACTAGTCTCTCCTAATCTTTGGAACCAAAGTCAGGAAGTAGAGATGCCAAGAAAGTGGCTCCATTTCCTGTCCGGCCCTCCATACAGCCAGCTGCAGTTACCTGGTGTGGGGTGTTCTGTTAACCACCTGGACTGCAGGGAGAAGAGAAAACTATGACCACAAAATCAGCAGGAAAAGTGCTGCCAAACATTGGTCGTTGCTGTGGCACTTGGGATGCCCGCACATTGGGCCATGGCTGCCTAAAATACGGGTGATGGATGCGTGAAATTAAAAAAAAGATGAGAGGAAAAATGAGGAGGGAGGAAAAGGTAAAGATCAGGATGGAAAGGGTCAAAAGGAGAAGAAAGAAGCAGGCAGAAAATTTTCAGGGAAGGAAATGAAAGATGAGGTAAAAAAAAACAAAGATGGTGTCTAGAAGGAAAACAGACTAGTAGGAAAAGGAAAAACTGGACAAGAGAAAACAGGAGAACAGGATACAAAAACGGGGAAAAGGGCACATTTAAAAATGAAAGGCAGATAAAAGCTGAAAAAAATGAAAGGAACGATGAGGGGGATGAAAAGGAGAAACGTGGAGAGAACTGAAAGATTTTGAGAAAAAGGACTGAGAAGTGAAAGACTAGACAGGTGGTAGAAAAATGTGGGTGGATGTGCCAAAAGTGGCAGAGATATCTCACAGAAAGTGGGTTGGAAATCTCCTGGCGCAGGAGGGAAAGGTGAGCAGGGAGGAAATAAGGAGGTTTTAGTGACACTTTCTAATGACATTTCTTCTTTTACAGACGATAGGTATTGTAACTCATAAAATTGATAAATTACTGGTTATCATTATTTAACCCCCTTGATGATTACATCACCACATCATTTAATTCAGTAAATCCCAAGACATATCTTTATCTACTACCCCAAAATGGTGGGCCAAGCTTGCTAAAGAAATCACTCTCAAAACAATTAAGGGAACCCTTTAAGAGAACCTGGTAAAAAACAAAACAAACCTGCAACAGTCAGAGGGACAAAAATCTCTTAAACAGTAGTGCCCACTATCTTTTCACATATTTTTCCTACTCACTATAGTCAGCATTTTATTTTAACATCTGCTATGTGGAAAGATATTTTGACTGTATATGATTTGTACAACTTGATAATCTGGAGAGGGAGACATACAAATGGGCCAAGTTTTCTACCTTTGTCTGTAGGAATTTTTTTTTCTCCCAAAGGGCTTTCATGCCAGTTATTTTATAGCTACAACATCTCTGTGAGGAACACAAGGATGAATTATTTCCATTTTACAGATGAGGAAATTAAGGTCCAAAGAAGGTAAATGACAACTCAAGACTATGCAACAGGCCATTACAGAACTCAATCTAGACCCCAGGCCCATGCTCTTTCCTCTAGACCACTTTGTCTCCTATTTTAAACCAAACACGCTAGAACCAGTAAGACATAGGTGTGCGAATGGAGATTAGCTTTTGTTTTAAAATGGTATTTGCTAAATGCCAGGCGCTGTACTAAGCGCTAGGTTAGGTACAAGTTAAGCAGGTTAGACAAAGTTCATGTTCCAAATGGGGTTCACAGCCTTAATCCCCACTTTACAGATGAGGTAACTGAGCCACAGAGAAGTCAAGTGACTTGCCCAAGGTCACACAGCAGACAAGTGGCAGAGCCACAATTAAGACCCAGGTCCTTCTGACTTCCAGGCCTGTGCTCTATACGCGAGGCCATGCTGCTTCTCTAACTTTCTAATCATAGTGTGGATTTCTTTAGTTGTTAAACTGGTGCTATTGTAAATGGATGGGAAATAGCTCTGGTATGGATCCTGGAGAGATTCAGGCCACATTTTGAAATTGGGGCATGCAAACATGGAATGTATTTCTCCAGCAACTGAATCTGAACCACACCCCAATCACTTTTTCCAAGCATCCAATCTCTTTGATAGCTTTGGAGAAGAGGCCACTTTATTTGTTTTTGTAAAATCTTGAGATTAAAGTAAAGCCTGGGGATGATGGCTAGGAGCTAAGAGAGAAAGACTAGAGAATTGGGAGGATGGAACTTTGAGCTAAGGGATCCAGTACCACTTATCTGGCATCTACACATGGTTGGGATTAGCTTGTCACTGAGGTTTGCAGGCCTCAATAACAAAGCTTTACAAACATGTACAATAATTTGGAGTTCATAAAAAGTGCAATACCAATTTAGACCTTCCCAAGTACAAAGTTTTAAAATCATAGCTTCAACAGAACACTTACAAATACTCTCCTCAAGTAATCATTTATGAACTTTCCAAGGATCATTTAGTAATGAATATACCCTGCACCAAAGGAACGTATCTGAAATCTAACCACTTTTTGATTTGAGTTTGTAAATACTGTTTGCTCTTTATGAAATATGCATAACCTATTTAAGGTAAATAAATCTTCTGAAAAGGCAACTTTGTAGGCTAAGTTAATTATGCATGTGCTAGGTGAGCTACCTGGAAACCAAACAAACAGTCACAGTATAACAGCCCATGTTTCTTTTGGAAAACTTCGATTCTTTAAGCTAGCTCTTTCGTTACTTGAAAATCCTCTTGGAAGCAGGCACTGCTCAAATGCTCCAGAGGGTTGATTACTGGCATCAGTTACATGCATTTTGTGATCTGAACATACAGGAACTTTAAGGGAAAGACTTTTTGCAGAAATGCTTCAGGAAAGATTTTCAAGAAGAGCAAAGAGACTGGTGTAGTTCTTCCTAACCATGAACTCTTTCTCTTTGGCTAGATCTCAAGAATTTGCCTGATTGTAAAAAGTACCATTCATTACCTTCCAACTCCCACCCAATTCCATGGCATCAGGGGAATTTGCCCAGTTTACCATCACAGTTCATCTCTGTGTTGGACTTGATGAGTTCTGCAGTTCCTCCTCTCGTTTCTATGTGGAGCTGCTCTTCACTCCACTCTAGTAGGATAGGAACTTGTAAATTGCCTAAATTCTATAGAGGAATCAGCACACTCCTTTAACAGTGCATTCAAGCAACTCACAATTTTGACCACCAGAAATTCTACCAAATGTCCAACTACCAAAGTCTTTTGCGATGTTGACATCACCCTTGTTTTTCAGTGAGTCATTACTTTTTCCCTCATCACCACCATCAATATTTATCAGTAATTACAAGAATAATTTTGGAATTTTTAAGCACTTACTCTGTGCCAAGCACTGTACTAATCGCTGCGGTATATTCAACAGAGTCAGATCTGACACTGTCCCAGATGGGGCTCAAGGTCCGAAGGGAAGGAAATTTATTGAGCTTCTTCTCTGTGGACAGCACTGTATTACTTGCTTTGTGGAGATCACAAAAGAGGTTGAAAGTGCTCTCCTTATTTTTGAGGGGCTTAGTTTAATGGGGAGTGCCAACTAATATAAATTGACAAAATAAGTTAAAAAAAAGTGAGGGTAGGTATAATAAACACAAGCCGTACAAGCAGATATATAAATCATCAGCAAATAAACCTTTAAGAGCACAAGAGCAGAGGGGCCAAGGGGATGACCTGAGTGGGAAGATGGGAGGAACTAATTCAGGAATGCTTCTTCGAGGATATGGCTTTTTAGAAAGCACTGAAGAAGACAAGGATGTAAGTTGGAGAAGGTGGGGAGGCGCGTTTCAAGGAGAGACAAAGGCATGAACAATTTGTGGGAACTGGGAGAGAGTCAAGAGTAAGATGGTTATGAGGTTTGCTTGGGAGAAGTGAAGAACACGAACTGGGGTGGCCGGGGGAGGTGTAACAGGAGAAGAGAGGAGATTGGTAGTGCTTAATTTGAACAGAGAAGTGCCAGACCACTTATGCACGCACATATCACAGCCTCCACATGCCCCGGAATAAACTGAATCCCAGCTGCAAGGCTAAGGGGGCGGAGGAAGGAGAGACTAACTGTCATCACTTAGGAGAACAAATGCTGTGGTGTCAGGGTTGGCGTTGTTCCCCCTCTGCTGGAGCAAAGCTGAGTTGTGCAAATTTTGATAAGCTCCTTCTAGAAATTCCTGTCAGAATGTGATTTGCTCTGCTCCCTTTTCATGGAAATTCAGGCCTTCAAGGTACCAGGAATCTGCTCAAAGATGGATGCCAGGGCTCCAACACAGGTCCTAAGACTGAGTCCCAGCGAGTCTTAGAGCAAATAAAGCTTCCTAGAAAGGTGAGAGGGAGCCAGCTGAGGGGGAGCCTTGAAGCCAGTGGTCACATTTTTTTGCTTTATTATTATTTTCATTATTATACTTTGTTTCAGCACTGTTCTAAGCACTGGGGTAGATCCAAGTTAATGAGGTCGGACACAGTCCCTGTCCCACACGGGGCTCACAGTCTAAGTAGGAGGGAGAACAGGCACTAAATTCCCATTTGACAGATGAGGAAACTCAGGAACAAAGTTATGTGACTTGCCCAAGATCACACAGCAGACAACTGGAAGGACTGGGATTCGAAGCTAGATTCCCTGACTCCCTGACTCCCAGGACGCTGCTTCTTTCCCTCTAGGCCACACTGCTCCTCTGCAACAAGAAGCTATAGGGGACTTGAGAGGAGGGGAGTGTTGCGCCTCTGATGGCATTTTTAAAAAGATATGAGCAGGAGTACGTAAGACCAAAAACGGCCGAGGCTGGAGAAAGTAGGGAGGGCAGTAAGGAGGCGACTACAGTTGTCTAAGTGCAAAGTGATGGAAGCTTGTACCACTGAGGTCTTAGTGTATGGAAAGGAAGCGGTGGAACCTTGAAATATAATAAAGGAAACAGCAAGACTGGAGACAGATTCAGTGTGGGAAGTACATGAGAGACAGCATCAAAGACTCATTCATTAAATCGGGTTGGGCGCAGTCCCTTGTCCCACATGGGGTTCACCGTCTTAGTCTGGCAATTTTGCTGATAGTTTGTCTGCTTCTGATCCTTCTGTACCAGCTTAAAAATGTGCTTTAGGGCATTTTTACTGGAGAAAAGAGGGTGTCAACCTAGACCACTTCTCCCCAGGAACTGAGTCTCTACCTCGAGAAGACAACCCTCTGTCAGGTGGAAAATATTAGAGGAGGCAGGGAACTAAGCTCTTCTCTTTTCTGATTCCCAGGGCATATGGTTGCACCTTTAGGGGCTGCGGACAGAAGAGTCAGGTAATATATTCAAACCAATGTTTCTGCCTTGGTTACAAGACTTTTTAGACCAATCAGCATCCAAAAGCAAACACATCATTTGTATGATTCAGGAAGTGGCTGGAAGAACCAGGCTCCCCTTGGCTGTCTCACTCACCAGCCCTCCTGCCTCCACTCCCACAAGCTTCTCCATTTTGGTCCACCCAATTTAGTTCTCCTGCTGCCTCAATTTCTTTGCCTGCTCCTGGGCTGCTATTTTTTCAGGTATTTTTAGAAAGCGAGACTATGCAAATAAGGAGAAAGTAGATTATCCTAATGATGCTCCTTGTGTCTTTCTGGGATCGCAACCACTCCCCAGTAGGTGGGACACGCTCAAAATTTGCAGGTCCCAAAGAAGTAAGCACATTCCTTGTTGAGCAAGGCTACTCTACTCACTCAGCTGACAGCTATCTTTCCAACAAAGGAATTAATGGGACCATAGGTGCTTAGGAGAGTGGTTGGGAATTCATTCTCTTTCTCTCCTCTCTTCCCCTTCCCCACCACTCCCACCCCACAACGTGGATGGTAATAGGCCCCTATCAATTCTGCCTAGTTAAGAGTATTTTTAATTATCCAACTGCCCCTGATCTTAATTAGTTTGGATGAGCTTTTTGACCATATTTGACTTGGAAGCTACACATTTAAAATGCACAGCTAGCTTGTAGGTTTATAAAGATTGGATTTAAAAAGAATAATACAAGTATAAGCCTACTAGCTGGTTTAAACTTATATTATTTGTTTTAAATAATCTAATCTTTATTTATGAGCCCACAATATGGATTAATGCTTTTTGGCATTTCTACATGAAAACATATAGACAGCCAAGGGAAAGGTTTAAGGCAATATCACGCATTCACCATGATAGCGCACAATATGGATTTATTTGGCTGGAATTTAATCTAGCATTCTTCATGAAGCAGCCTGTGCCAAAGCAAGAACTTAAACTTCATTCAGAAGCTATTTCAATTCATTAGGAAACACTTTATTACATTAATAAACACTTGTAAATTTCAATAGGCTTCTAGGGATAGAAGAGTTTCTGTTTTTCTTTTTCCTACAGAGATCTTTTGTGATGCCACAAAGAATATGAATACACTCAATGTATAATCATAATTACCATAATAAAAAGGAAATGCAAATATACATGAACGGATTTTTAAAAATAAAATGACTGTAATGAATAATGGATTAGAAAAGACAAAGCAATATGGATGTTATCAAACCTGCTCACATTTTCAGCAACCCATAACTGATTATTGCCTTTAGGTAACGGAATTTTTTTCTTAGTTGTCTAAGCCTAGTCATTTTGGTTCAGACTTAGTCAATAAAGGCCTTTTGTTGTAGATGTCATCAATGTTTTACACTGCCTTAAACGGCGTGTCTTTCGTGGAGAAAGGAAAAATGGTGACGGTTTCTTACACAAAGAAGAAACGAAAGGCTTTATAATTCATCAGAGAAAATGAACTAGTACTGTTGGATCTTTCATTGCTCAAGAGATTGTTATGCCACTTGTTTGGTTGATAATTGAAATGACAGTAATTAGCTTTGTGGGTTCCCAGTCTTACGGTGCAGGCACATCTTAGAAAAAGTTCCTTGGGAGGAGGACAAAGAGATGAATAAGTAGCCAGAAAACCCTGAATACGATTACACGGCTTGATTCTATACACCTCTGAGGGAAGGCTAGAAGAGACGTAACTCAGCTTGGATGTGCAGGCGAGCACTAGACCAGGGACCCAGATCTTGGGGCCAGCCCAGCCCAAAGTCAAGCCCCAGGAGGACGGAGCTCTATGTGGGCAGCGCCTCACTGCTGGATGGAGGTAGGGCTGGGCCCACCCAGTGAGGCCGCAGGAGCAGTGACAGTCCCTGCTCCCTAAGCTGTCCGTTCATCCAGGCAGCCCAAATTTCAGGTGGCCTCTCCCCAATACCAGACATTTTTAGACACAGTGTCCTCATTTTCAGGACCCAATCTCTCTCCGCTGCATGTCCTGCCGCCTCGTCCCACAGTTTGGACGGGGCATCTGAATTCCCATGGACCTGGGAGAGGAACGCAACAGCTCCAAAATAATTGCAAGTGAAAGCCTGAGAGATCCCTTCCACCTTCCACCCTGGGGGCTGGAGGGTGTCTTCATTTTGCCAGAGGGAATTGATTCCAGATCTCCCTCTCTCACTTGTACTCATCTGCTCATTCTCCTGTCCTGCCTCCAGGGCCAGGCCTGAGGAGGGGATTCTAACAAGTGCCAGTGTGCCTGAGAGAGAGAGGGAAACCTGACAGCAGTCGATCCTTTGGGGACTGTCAGTCCCAGAGTCCAAGCCTTCCCCTCTTCCCTCAGTGGGGCTCCTGGTCCCTCAGAATCCCCCCCAGCCAGTTGACAGCAGATACCAATGCTCTTCTTTGCACCTGGGGAAGGGAAGGGTCTCTGTGGGGGGCAGAAGAAGGACAGATGAGACCTGGCTGCCAGACAAGAGGCCTTCCAATACCCATCCATTCCCTGATGCTGAAAGATGCTTCCTTCCCATTTTCTGATGTGGGTGGGAATCCAGGGGAGCAGAAAGGGGGTGGGGAGAGGGGATATATAAGAGGAATCAGCCTCTGGGTCCTTACGGGGCATAATGGGTCCCTGGAAGTATTCACTGATGGCTGAAGGGAGAGAATGATACCATGAAATTACACGGCCATAAAGATAATTCATAGAAGAGGAAATTAATTGAGCCTATCCATTAGATTGTAAACGACTTGCGTTTCCATAACTGCAAACTCCTTAAGGGTAGGGATCATGTTTTTACTTCTTTGTAGGTTCCCCAAGGACCTAGGTCAGGGCTCTGCAAATAGTAAGCACTCAATAAATATCACTGACAATAACAACGATGATGATGATGATGATATAGTCTTCATATTGGGAAGCAGGAAACTATTATGCATGTGTCTTAAGGGGAGAGTTACTGACACAAATAATTAAGGTTTATATCATAACTGTCAGGAAAAAACAGTGAGATTTAATTACTCTGTTTCTGATTCTTAACTATACAAACTGGTTTTCTTAAAATAAGAGCCTTGTGAATCCAGATTTTATTCATTCATTCATTCAATAGTATTTATTGAGCGCTTACTATGTGCAGAGCACTGTACTAAGCGCTTGGAATGAACAAGTCGGCAACAGATAGAGACAGTCCCTGCCATTTGACGGGCTTACAGTCTAATCGGGGGAGACAGACAAGAACAATGGCAATAAATAGAGTCAAGGGGAAGAACATCTTGTAAAAACAATGGCAACTAAATAGAATCAAGGTGATGTACAATTCATTAAATTCACTGAAAATATATGCAGTGCTGAGGGGACGGGAAGGGAGGGGGGAGGAGCAGAGGGAAATGGGGGGGGAAGAGGGTTACGCTGCAGAGAGGTGAAGTGGGGTGGTAGAGGGAGTAGAGGGAGAAGGGGAGCTCAGTCTGGGAAGGCCTCTTAGAGGAGGTGAGTTTAATGTCCCAGTGGTTAACAAGAAACATAAAAAGGAACAGAAGAAAAGGGAAATGATTTATAATTATTTGGCTGATGGCATCTATCCGACTAGGGTCCTCTGATCAAGGCTGAGTGAAGTGAGAGTTTAAAATAGCTCCTTTTCCACTTTCCTACTAAAATGGAGCTACTCCAGAGTCTCACTTGTCACAACTACGTTCACTCCCTCTTGGCTGGGCCCTAGACATTTTAAAGCACTTTTTTCCCTGCCGGCGGGGCTAGGTAATCCTTGGTTCTCTTCTTATCCTTCTGGCCACTCATTCTCAGTCTCTTTTGCAGGTTCCTCCTCTGTCTCCCACCCCCTAACTGTGAGAGTCCCTCAAAGCTCAGTTATAAGTCCCTTTCTATTCTCCATCTACGCTTCCTCGCTTGGAGAGCTCATTTGCTCTCATGACTTCAACTACCATCTCCAAGCAGATGATTCCCTAATCCACATCTCCAGCTCTGATCTTTCTCCTTGTCTGCAGTCTCACATTTCCTCCTGCCTTCAGAACATCGCTACTTGGATGTCCCATCAGCACCTCAAATTTAACATGGCCAAAACAGAACTCTTCATCCTTCCCACCCAAACCCTGTCCTCCCCGTGACTTTCCCATCACTGTACACAGCACCCCCATCTTCCCTGTCTCACAAGCCTGTAACTTTGGCATTACCTTTGACTCATCTCTCTCATTCAACCTAGATATGCAATCTGTCCCCAAATCCAGTCAGTTCTACATTCACAACACACATTCATTCATTCACAACACTCATTCATTCATTCAATCGCATTTATTGAGCGCTTACTGTGTACAGAGCACTGTATCGCTAAACTATGCCCTTTCCTCTCCATCCAACTGCTACTACATTGATCCAAGCATTTTTCCTAACCTTCCCTGATTACCGCATTATCCTCCTTGCTGACCTCCCTGCCTCCTGACTGTCCTCACTCCAGTCCATACTTTGCTCTGCTGTGGATCATTTCTCTAAAAAACCATTCAGTCCATGTTTCTCCCTACTCCTAAAGAACTTCTACTGTTATCCATCCACTTTCACATCTAACAGAAACTCCTTATCACTGGCTTTCAAGAACTCAATCATGTTGTCTCATCCTATCCTGTTGATTTCCTTCTACACTCCAGCCAGCATACTCATTTTGCTCTTCTAATGCCAACCTATTCACTGTACTTTGATTCATTCAATCGTAGTTATTTTTTTTTAATCTCATCTATCTCCCTGCTGACCCCGCCCCCACATCCTGCCTCTGGCCTGGAACACCCTCCCCCTTCATATCTGATAGACCATCGCTCTCCCCACCCTCAAAGTCTTATTAAAATCACATCTCTTCTCAGAGGCCTTCCCTGACTAAGCTCTCTTTTCCTTTACTCCCTCTCCCTTTGTCCCCTTGTACTTGGATTTGTACCTTATGTACATATCCAAATTTATTTTAAGGTCTGTCATCCTCTCTAGACTGTTATCTCCTTGAAGACAGGGAATATGTCTAACAACTCTGTTATACTGTACTCTCCCAAATGCTTAAAACAGTGCTCAGCACACAGTAAGGATTCTATATATTTGACTGATTGATAGGCCAGGCATTGGTTATTTCGCAAATTACAGCCTACCTCCTCCTGTGGCCTGAAACTATTTATTCTTTTTGAGCTATGAATCATGCCTCGATCATTGGTGTTAATTTTGAAAAGGAAGTTTCTACAGGTTAACCAAAGGCAAAAAACCCACCTCTGATACTGTATTTTTGCTTGAATCTACTGAATACCCAAGCTTCATTTTCTTCCAGCTCTCAGATGTGTTTCTACTTTAACATGCTTGCTATGAAGACAAATTACCCTTAGAAAGTGAGAATGCAATTTCGAACTTGCTAGTTTTGACAGAACCAAAACAATATGATCCTAAAACAAATGGATTTCTCTACTGATACAATATATACCCATTCCAAAGCAACATGATCCTAAAACAAATGGATTTCTCTACAGATACAATATATACCCATTTTGTATTTACATTCGATAGGAAACTCTACATAACTACCCATTTGTATAACTCTTTATACACTTAAGTGCAATAATCAAATATTCATGTAGGAACTTGGAGATTAAAAAAAATTCAGAGATTAAACTTCTTACCTGTAACACAGCAGCAAATAAGAATACTACTATGAAAATTGGAGTCAGAGAAGTGTGACCACTTTTCATTAAATGGATGGTGTAGAGGAAAATTAAATGTCCCGGAATCACCAATAGCAGTAGGACTTGGGCAGATTTATTATTTACTCCTATAACGCAAAACACATAAATGCTTGAAAACGATTATATTTTGGTAAATAATGAATCACAGATATTTTAATGGTGCTTCAATGTCATTTTGTGTTTCATTTTCAATTTAACACATTATTTAACACAGCATTCACTACATTTCAATTTCTTTTTATCTTTTTGAACTGCTATTTACAATCCACTTAATATTTTGAAATACCTACCATAAAAACACTCTCTGGAATATATGATTGACGGGAAGTTATTATGAAAAGCCCCTAGTTATGAGGACACTGACGGCCTTCTTTGTTTTTGGGAGTGCAAAAGGTAGAGGGAGGTTTTAGCTAGCCCCACAAACTCTAAGTGGCTATTGATTAACAATATAATTCTGAACACTTGAATTTAGCCCTTTAATCCAAAGTAAATCTCAGTAGGGAAGAGTTAAAATTATGTTCCTTTTTCCAGTAGAATCCTGCTTGAGTGTCACTTAGGACTCTGTAAATATAGCAATGGCCAAGTCTGGTACATCTTCAATTGTACCTCTCCTTTTCTAGGACTCAGCTCCTAGCTATTCACATTCCGATTATCTTCAACTGGTTCTTTTAAAGGGGTAATGGTTGTCCTCCAGGTTACTGTATTTTTTCTTTTATGGAGTTCTTTGTTCCTATGTGTGTGTAACTTGTAAAAAGAGTAGAAAGAAGAGGAAGATCATTCTGTGTATTGTTGATAGTAGGAACCTTTTCTTTGACTGCCTTAATTTCTATTCAAGAGATTGCGAAGGAAGAAGACAGGGTGAAGGAGCTAGTGGGGGCAGATATTGTGAAATCTGTCTTATATCCAACTATCAGGGCATTAGTCTCTACTGCTGATTGTTTCCCTTCATTTCTTTGTTCATCTTCCACTCTGTCATTCCAGTTAATTAACCACTATGGGAAATACAGGAATTTTCTCTTTCATGTCATCCCCAACCAATCAATCAGAAGCATTTATTGAGCACCTCCTGTGTGCAAAGCACTTGGGAGTGTACAAAGAATTAATAGAAATGATCCCTGCCCTCATAGAGCTTACAATCTAGTGGGAGAGACAACGTTAGAGCATATGACAGATAAAAGGAAGTAATAGAGTACCTAAGAGCCATATATACGTGCTATGAGGAGCTGTGAGTTCTTAGTGCTTAGATTCTAAAATTCTTTAGTGGACAATGAAGGGATAGAAACTGGGGAGATTATAAACTAGTTAAGGGAGACTTTCTGGAAGACAAGTGATTTCAAAAAGGGTTTGAAAATGGGGAGCTGTGTTCTGTCAAATGTTAAGGGGAAGGAAGTTCCAGGCAGGGAGGAAAACTGAGCAAGAGGTCATAGGTGAGAGCTTGAGAGAATGAAGCACAATGAGTAGATAATCTTGAGAGCACTGAAGAGTGTGAGCTGTCATGGGAGAAGACAGTGGACTGATATGTAAGAGGGAGAGAACTGGTTACCTAATAACCAGTGGTCAGGACTTTGTGCTTGATATGGATAATGGATATCCACTGGACATTTCTGAGGATTGACTGACTGATTCATCATGGGCATCTTCATGGCAGTTGCAGCTTTTTCATTCATTCAACCCAGTTGACTCAATATGCCCTTGACCTATAACTGTATCCTGACACTAATTATCCAACCCAACCCACAACTTTGCTGTGAATACACAAGGATCGGGTCAGGCACAAAGGGGAAATATCTGCTTTCCCTTCCGCTTAGGCTGTAAGCCCGTAGGGGATAAGGACAGTGTCTGATCTCAACAATTTGTTTCTACTCTAATGTTTACCACAGTGCTGCCGCCCCAAATGAGTAGGTAATAAATACCCACTGACCACACCTGTGCTGTGCCAGATTAAGGAGCTAAGAAACAGAAGATGTACACCTCAGCATCTTTGTATCTTTGGCCCAGCAATGAAAGCATGCCTACCATGCCAATGGTGACCCCATCAGGGAGAGTCATCCCCAAGGACGGACCACTCTGGGCAACTGTGTTAGACTTCAAACCCTACAGGACTCCACACCTTCGAGGGAGAGATGCTCGAGACAGCTGTGGTCGGGGAGGACAGGTGGATGAAGATGGGTTCAGTGGGAACCCCAAACCCAAGTTCCAGAGACCTTTTACTCCCCTCTTCCCCTGCCACCTCACACAGAGAGCTGAGCCCTAGGAAATGAGTCCACCCTAACTTTTAGCTGAAGCCCTTCTGCCTCACGTCCCTTCCCAGCAGGACCCCTGACAGTTCCTGACACAAGACCTTGGGGGCTCTAGCCCTCCTTGAAACAGGACGGCAAAGGGAGGTGGGGGCTTAGGCCCAGAGCTGTGAAAATTTCTGTTGATAGAAGGGATAGGGCAGCAGCAAGTCTTCCGTGACTTGATGGAAGGCAGAGAAGAATTTAAGGCTAAATCACCCACCCTCCACTCCCCACCCCAAACATCTCCACCACTGCCCACCTTGGAATTGTTTCCCTGGGTCCTAAACCCTCTTCGAGATATCTCAGCTCAAGGGCAAGTAGTGACACCAACCACATTTTGTGCTCACTCGGACACCTCCCAAATCCACGCCGGCTTCTGACCAGTATTCATCCCTCCCTTACAGTTCTTAAGTTTAGTGCTACTGCCCAGTTGGACAGCAAGAGGATGAGGGCTGAGCCCCTGCCACCTCAGGAGAACTTCCGTGACCTCTGCTCCAGCAGTTGGACAGGGGATACACTTTCACTCCGCTGAAGTTGAAGCACAGAAGTTTGCTTTGTTCAGGGAATTTGTCCACTAATTCTGATGGACTGATTGACTTCTCTTGCCATTCTGTCATTATGACTTTGATTCAGTCAATCAATAGTATATATTGAGTGCTTACTGTGTGTAGAGCACAGTACTAAGCACTTAGGAGAGTACAACAGAGTAGGTAGACACATTCCCTGCTCTCAATGAGCTTACAGTTTATAAGGCTGAAGACAAATGTGGCTCTTCAAGGCAGCTTTTGAGATCTGATTCCACTGTCCCCCACACCCTCCACCTTTTAAAACCATCTATTCTAAATAGGCTAAAAACACTCACAAGACTTAGAGAACTAAAAAGAGTAAGCAGGACCACTGATTTATAGATTGAAGAAGGACTTCCTGTAAAAAGCACTTACCTGGACCAAAAAAAGTTCTGCATGGGTAGTAACAACCCTTTATCTCATCAGGCAACTCTCCTGGAATGCTATGCAAATGCAGGTAGGTAGAAATTCGGCTAGCTTGAATGGCCACTAAATTACCACCAATTCCTGAAACACAAGAGATGAATTTAAGACACACTAACAACAAATGCATTCCATTACACTTTTAGGACTTAATTGTTTTCCTTTCTCCAGAGGTGACTATATAATATGGCAATATGGGGAGCAGAGTGGCCTTTTGGAAAGAGCAAGGGCCTAGGAATCAGAGGACCTGGGTTCTAATCCCGGCTCTGCCACTGGTCTGTTTTGTGACCTCAAGCAAGTTACTTGCTTCTCTGTGCCTTAGTTTCCTCAGTTTCCGGTGATCCCCATGTAGTAGTGTCCAACCTCATCATCCTGTATCTACCCTAGCGTCCAGTGCAGTACACAGAATATAGTCAATGCTTATCCAGTACCATAAAATAATTACATTTATTTTACAGAAGCCTCAAAATTTTTAGGGGCAAAAGTAAGACTGGTGCTAGGTTTTTGGGTGTTTTTTTTTAAATATAATACCTCTCCATTCAAAAGCAGGCAGCTGACAAGACTTCAAACTGTGGCAAAAAAAAAAATTACTGTAAAAAGCTAAGAGCTGCAATGTTTTAGGTCTGACGTGCAGAAACAATCATAATGTTTCAAGCAGCAGGCAAGCAGCCTCCTAGTCAAGGCCATCTTTTTCTTGCACTCGCAGTATTGTTTCCATCAGTTGGAAAGCTTCTCAAATGTTTTTGAAGAAGAAAAAAGTCACAAAATAGATGCAAATTCAAAGTCAGCATCTGAAATAACACTTTTGTGAAGAAAGGAAACCCAACAGAAAGAGGCTTTGAGTTGAAAACCTTCAGATGGCACAGAACTCTTACACCTATGCATTTATGCATATTTTTTTTTAAAACAGAAAGGATTTCATTGACAAAAGGCAGTAGGGAACTCCTCTGAAAGAAAAACCTTTATTTCTTGAATGGCTAAACACCAGGCTGGAGCAGGAAGTGACATCATCTTTACCATTAGAGGTGGAAGAATAATGATTAGAAGAAAATGGGGCCAGTACACTTCTTTATTGGGTTCGTTCACACCACCTGTGTGAGGAAGTTTACACATCTCATTTCAGTCTACTCTGGTAAGTAGGAGAGCAGACTTCATTTGAAGAAAACTGTTAAGGAAGCCTCACTCAATCTAAGTGTAATAATAATAATGTTGGTATTTGTTAGAGCACTGTTCTAAGCACTGGGGGAGATACAGGGTAATCAGGTCGTCCCACGTGAGGCTCACAGTTAATCCCCATTTTACAGATGAGGTAACTGAGGCACAGAGAAGTTAAGTGTCTTGCTTAGAAAGTAACACAGCTTTTAAGGTTGGGCCAATCTGACATTCAAAGAAGAGAGAAGCAAATATAAGCCTAGTTCATTTCTCACGGCCTGATCAGCCAAAAGCCAATTCTTAGGATAATGTGGCATTTCCTTAGTTAATGTTCTGTCACTCAACCTGTCGGAGGGCTTGTTTGGTAGAAATTCTCTAGGAATTCAACCATTTTTCAATTATAGATATTGTTCATACAATAATTGGATTTCTATTCTAATATCAATTTCAAATAACTGTACAAGTAATGTTTGACTGAAGTTAGTGAAAACATAGACTTGGGTTTGCCCTAAGTTCAGAATCAACAGTAAACCAGAATGGACTGAATGCTGAACGATTAAAAAGCATTATTGTTTGGGTGCTTACATTTGATTTTAATAAACCTAAAGAAGTCTTGCCCAACAAAACAAAAGCTGATCCCTTCAGGTGAGTAGCAGGAGTGAGCAGAGCATATATGCTTTTTGAAGGATGAGTTGATGCACATTTTGATGGGGAAGCAAAATTTAAAAATGCCCTATGACTCTGCTAATTTCTAAAGAGGTTAAAAGACCCAGGCCTAAGTCGAAATAAAAGACAAGGACAGGATTTGGAAAAAATCTGTCAAAAGAATACTAGGAAGGAAATCTCTAGCTCATTTTAATGTACCCTAGGGAGTCTTTCATGATGATGTGTCATCAATGCTTTATTAGAGATGTAATACTTCAATGTGAATACCGAAAAGCCCAAAACTAGTGAATACCATAATAACCATGCCAGCTAAAATGAAAGCATCAGCAGAGAGCAACAGCAGTTGCTAATTCTAGCTGTAACTCTTATGAAAATCACTACATGATCACTAAAATCGTATATTGCTACCATTACATTTTCTTCTTTGAAATGCAACAATATTAACCTTTTCAAGAAAACCATTCAAAGCTGGGACATCACAATTGGAAATCCCCATTTCGTGCTAGGGCAGGGGACAGAGATGGACTTTGGCCCCTAATCCCTTTATGACTGGGAATTCCCGGGTTGCTGCCCTTGCCTGAGACTGTTTCTCCTCCAGCACTTACACAGGGTTCAGCATGTTGGAAGCATTTAATATCATAATCAACAAAAAAATACGAAAGATAGTCTTTCAGGATGTTTTCCCAAACACTTCAGCAGCAGAAATGTAGGCACAAATAGCTTCCTAGTCACATTACATAGTTAAAAATGTGTGTGCCAACATTATTGATGAAAAAAATAAATCTTCATTTACCATGAAATTGCATTTGAACACACTTTATTTGTCAAAATCTCTCTAGAATCAAAAGATGTCTTTCTTCTAGCATAGTACATGGTTTGGGTTCATGAAAAGGCTGCTCTGATACCAGTAGCTCGTAATATTATTAGGATTCTACAAAGACTTCAAAATTGGCCTTTGGGTCAGGGATGACACTGGTGGTTCTGACACTGCAACTATGAATGAATACTTCTCAATGAATGCTTTCAATCGATTGTCGTTATTAATTCATTCAATAGTATTTATTGAGCGCTTGCTACGTGCAGACCACTGTACTAAGCGCTTGGAATGAACAAGTCGGCAACAGATAGAGACAGTCCCTGCTGTTGGACGGGCTTACAGTCAAGCGCTTACTATGTGCTAGGCACTGTACTCAGCATTTTTGGATATATAAAAGCTAATCAGGTTGGACACAATCCATGTTCCACATGGGGCTCACAGTCTTAATTCCATTTTAAAGATGTCCCCTCGAGGGGGCAGTTCTAACGAGCTCCCCAATTTCAGGCCCAGGAATGTGAGTTTTTCCTAGTCGTGAGCCCCGGGACATTGGGCTCTAAATTATTTAACAATGGGATATTCACTGGGCTAAATTCCTCTACAACAACAAATCATTTCTAGCTCCTGGATGAATAAATCTAATTAATATGATCCCATCGCTTCCATCTACCACTATTAAATACTTGGGCCCAATATTTCAACTCATTTGATTGAAACTGACTTAATGATTGAAAATTATTCAAAAGGTGAAGTTCCAGTTATTCATAATACTTCTTTCGGTGGTAGAAAATTCATTTAAGAATTAGTCAAAGCAAATTTAAAGATGTTGGTCATTACTATATAAACATTTAAAAAAATCAGTAGAATTTTTTTAAAATTTCTTGTTATTGTACATCTGTGAACCTTATTATCTATGTATTTTTTCTCTTGGTTTTATTAAATGAGAGCTGGCCTACTCACTTAAAGATATTGGGAGAACAGTCTAGAAAAAAAACTGTGGAGGTGGAGGGAAATAACCCAAACGTAAATGACTGCCCCAAATCCCAACTGTAAATTAGTTATTTATGGCCAAATTAATGGAAACATTGTAGGCAACCAAATCCATTTCTGTCCCTCAGGCACCCTAACAATGCACTTAGATGAGTCATCTGTAAATTTCCCCATTATTAGCACCATTTAAGGCAATTCCCGAGCTAAGAATTAAAGGAGAAAGAAACGGCAGGACAATAATTGTATCCCATTCATTTCCAGCTAGCACACTGCTCTGAAACCAAGGCCAAAAGGGTCTAATCTCAAAATTGTCAACTTTGAGTGAATTTTAAATACATCTTGTGTTCTGCTGCTGGTCCAAAGAGAAACAAACTGTTCTGGGAACCTGGAGACCTAGAGTCTCGTCCTAGTTCTTCCTGTAATTGGCTAATGTGAGGACTACGCTTCTGCCTGCCTACTCGCTCGTTGCACTCTATGCCTCAGCAGGAAAGAGGCTGGCAAGAGAATGCAGAATGCAGGTGAAATACCAGCCACTAGCACCATAATCCACTCCTCTGAGTGATCTTTTGGTTCTGAAGTCTCAGAACAGAGGCTCATCGCTCATTTCCAATAGGAGACACCATGGGTCAGCTAATCAATCATGGAATTTACTGAGCCCTTGCTGTGTTTATGGCACTCTAGCCCAAGCACATGGGAGAGTACAACAGACTTTCGACACAGAATCCCTGCCCACAAGGAGTTTTTTGTCTAATGGGACAGACAGGCACTAAAATAAATTACAGAATGGTGAAGTGACAGAGCATAAGGATCTGGGAGGAGAGAGTATCAAAGTGCTCAAAGGGTACGGACTCAAATGAATAGTTGACTGAAAAGGGAGAGAGAACAGGATGCGGAGATGAGAGGTTAGTTAAGGAGTTAGTTAACTACTTTCCATAGTTAAATTGACTCTTTTCCATCATTTGCTTCAGGAATTATTTTACTATAAAAATGTTCAGGAGCAGTCTAGATGAGCTGAATTCCAAGATATGATTCATTAGTACTGGTATCAGAAGTTTAGTCAGATAAAAATACTATACAGAATTTTAATTTACTCACTCAAAATATTATATCACTAAAAATCAAGATAAAACCAACAGTTATTAAATTATGGCTCTATATAAGATTTATTTTGATTCATCCATTCAATTGTATTTATTAAGCCAATTCTTTCCTTAACTAACTTCTCATTTTGGAATTCAGCTCATCTGGACTGCTCCTGAACATTTTTATAGTAAAATAATTCCGGAAGCAAATGATGGAAAAGAGTCAATTTAACTTTGGAAAGTAGTATCAAGCCAGCTTAGAAAAGGATGCTAAAAATGCATCCAAATTGTTTCATAAGACCAGAGTTAAATTCTAACTAGAACTCTGTTACATTGATTACTGCATTTTGATTAAATGTAATCAAATTTAAGTTATAAATTTAGTCAAATATCTCTTATTGAGATACTGCTCTGGAAGCGAGGTGATCCTCAATTTAAGAGGATCCTCCTAAATAGAATTCTGAGAATGGAGTAATTTATTCCTCCATTGATTTTTCTTCAACAGTTCCAAGTGCCTGTGTGTCTGTGGTGACAAAGACTAGCTTCCTAGAATTTCTTGCCCAAGATTATTACTTTCATACGATTTTGATGTTCAGCCCAATTCTCCTACTGCCAAAATGTACCTCGGTTTTAGGTTAGGCCTTTGGAGAGGATCATTCACATTTTCAGACAGCTAGGGGGTTCAGCCTTTTCTCTCTCTACTATCACCACTCCGCTCTCATCACTTAATGGTAGACTATTGTAATCAATCAATTGATCAATCCAGGCTTAGTCAGGGAAGGCCTCTTGGAGAAGATGTGATTTTTATACGGCTTTGAAGGTGGGGAGAGTGGTGATCTGTCGTATATGAAGGGGAGGGAATTTCAGGACACAAGGAGGAGGTGGGCAAGGGGTCATGGGAAAGACAAATGAGACTGAAGTAAAATGATTAGGTTGGCTTTAGAGGAGCAAAGTGAACATGCTGGGTTGTAATAAGAAATCAGCATGGTAAGACAGGAAGGGGCAAGGTGATTGAGTGCTTAAAAGTCAATGGTAAGGAGTTTCTGTTTGATGCAGAGGTGGATGTGTTCTTGAAGAGTAGAGAAATTTGGGCTGAACAGGTTTTTTAGAAAACTGAATAGACCAAAGAGAAGAAACCAATAAGACTAATTTAAATTCAGGTGCACACATCATCCTTTAAAATCAAGAATTAGAGCCCATCATTTCCTTTCTCAAAATTCTTCCCTAGTGCTACTTAAAAAAAACCCTAACCAGCCACCTCAAACCTCATCAATACTTGGTTCCTCCTTACCTAGCTTCTCTCTTCTGTAATTTTCTCCTCTTCCTCAAGCTGGGCTTTTGCTCTTCTCCTGAGCACACTTAATCATCCTTTGCTCCCCCATTCTGACCCACTGGTCCCCACCTGTAATGTCCTCACCTCTTTCAAAATCCTACTGAAAAGTCCTCTTTGGAAAGCACTCCCTGTTTAACCGTCCTATTTTCCCAATGCTGTCATCTCTCCAGAGAGCTCAGAACTCGGATTTATCTGGATAATTAACTGTTAGTTTGTCATTTATTAATGTATTAACTTGCATCCATTCATATGAACTATGATATGTTCTTCCCTTTATGTCTATAGTCCTCCCCATTTATTGTAAACTCCTTGAGGACAGGGATCACATCTTTTATTTATTTTCTTCATACCCCAAGTGCATAATACAGTGCTCTGTGGAATAGTTGGGATGAAAATTAAAAACAAAAAAACAAAAAAACAAACAGTTGACACTGATTCCTTATTACATACTGAATACATATTTAACTTTACATATTGACAAGTTAATGGAGAAATATAATCTCTTAAGATAAAAATTAAAGATTCCTATGTTCTAGACGAAAATGAGCACTCAAAATACTATTCTGAAACATCACCAGTGTGTTTTCCCCTGATAGAATGTTCAATCAAAGTCTATCGATGGTAAAACTGATGGATATAAAAGTTGCACTGTCACTTTGACTTACTGTGGCATCCAAGACCTTTACTGAACAGTCTAAAGCTACGCCAGGCACCTTCTTGCCTGGACTCAGAAAATTGCTACTCAGTGGAAAATACATCGTAAGCATAAAATTATCCATTTTGCCAGTGTTTGATGGGGAATGACTTTTTTATTCCTATTTCTTTTTCTAACCAGCCCACACAAAATCTAGAACAAATGCTTAAATTTACCAAAAACAATGCACAGATTTAAAAGCCTGCAAAATCTCTGTATCACAGAAGAGGGCCTGTGTTCATCTTATTTTAACAAGTACTCAAAATTTGATTTTGCACTACTTATTTTTGGTCTCTTTGGCAACAGAAATGTAATTACCACTTGTTATTTAGCTTCCTTACATACTGATTTTAAAAGTTTTTCTTCAGTTTTCAGTTACTGCTTATTTTTAATGAATCTGAATGACATATAATGAAACATATAGCACTTTCCACAATCTACAGAGTTTTTTTAATAACCAAAATTGGTTTGAGTTCTCTACTGAGGACTTGACAGCTGAAATCTAAACCTAAATTGCTTTGCAGAGATTTTTATATCTTCTTTTGCATAAACATTATACCCTTAAGACTCTACTTATGTGTCTTTTTCTATCATATTTAATCCCTTTAAGTTCCAAATTTTTCCCCCCCAAAACATCAAGGTTTTGTGTCTGTAAATAGAGACAGCTTTTTTCAATTACTACACCTAATCCTATATTAACATCACGGTTGGAAGGACATGACTGTTGGATCATTATTAACATTTTTTCTCAGAAAAAAACTCAGCATGAAGCCTCAATTTTTAAGAAGTATAACTGCATTTCTCAGAAGTAACTAGGTGGATTCTGAAAAGGGAAACAACGTGGCCTAGTGGAAAGTGCTTGGCCTGGGAGTCAGAGGACCTGGGTTCTAATCCTGATTCCCCCACTCATCTGCTGTGTGACTCTGGGCAAGTCATTTAACTTGCCTGTGCCTCAGTTTCCTCATCTATAAAATGGGGATTAAATCCAACTCCCTCCTACCTAGTCTTGAGCCCCTTGTGGGACAGGACTGTATCCAATCTGATTATCTTGTATCTACTCCAGTGCTTAGTACAGTGCATGACACATAGTAAGCATTTACAAAATACCATAATTATCATTATTATTAGAAAAAAATATTGCTTAATGCACCCTTGCAAATTTTTTTTTAAACGAGTAGTTTCACATAAATTCTATTTGGCTCCCCAAAACTACACTGGCTCTACCAAACTTCCCAGCCATTCCCACCTCCTCCTCCAATTCCCCAAATCAAGAGACATGCAAAATCCAAATTCTCATGCAAAATTTTGAAGGGAACAGAAAGGTAAAGAAGAGTTAATCCCAGTACTAATTAAAATGATGAGGCTCAGTCACGTAATCCCATCCTAAACGAGATTTTGCACCAGTTGTACATCCCTACCTGTCCCCTTTTGGTGGGATTTTACCGAGGTCAGAAGGAGTGAGGAGGTCAATGTGGAATGGCTGAGGAGGTCCTGGGTTGTCTTGAGACTTGAGAATTCTAGCTGGGGCCACTTAATGACTAAGCCCTGGCTACCTTGTATCTTGTCTGTCCATAGTTCAACCAGTACCAGCTATTTAAGCTACTGATATGTTCTACTGGTCATTGGGGAATAGAAGCAGCATGGCATAGTGAATAGAGCACATGCCTGGGAGTCAGAAGGTCATGGGTTCTAATCCTGACTCCGCCACTTATCTGCTGTGTAACCTTGGGCAAATCACTTTACTTCTCTGTGCTTCAGTTTCCTCACCTGTGAAATGGGGAATGAGACTGTGAACCCCACGTGGGACAGGGACTGTGTCCAACCAGATTTGCTTGTATCTACCCCAGTGCTTAGTACAGTGTCTCACATTGAGTAAGCACTTAACAAATACCATAATCATTATTATTATTTCCAGATTTCCATAAAAGCTACCTCTTTTTAATTATTCTTATTACTGTATTTGTTAAGCACATACTATGATACAAGTTAATCAGAGCGAACACAGTCCCAGTTTAAGTAGGAGGGAGAAGAGGCAACTGAATTCTCATTTTACAGATGAGGAAACTGAGGCACAGAGAACTTGTGACTTGCCCCAGGTCACACAGCAGTCAACTGGCAGAACCGGAATTAGGACTCCCAGGACCAGCTTCTCCTCACAAGGCCACAATGCTCCTTTTTCGGAGAAAGTACTTTCCCCTGCCCGCATCTCACCTGCCCCAGCTACTCAATAGAAAGTCCTTCTCATTCAATATTTAATTTGTGCTTACCATCTAGACTGTAAGTTTGTTATGGACAGGAAAAGCGTCTATCAACTCTGTTATATTGTACTCTCCCAAGTGCTTAGTATAGTACTCTGTACACAGTAAGAGCTCAATAAATATGATTGACTAATAGTTAAAAACCAACATTTTCCTCTTCTCAAAGACATAAAACACAAAGCGAAGGTATGAGGCGTGTGCTATTTTCCCAAGTTTGTTTAAATCCAGGGACCTGCAAGGCTTTAAGAAGTACAATAATATTTTGCACTATATTTCTGGGCTCTTTCCCATGAAACATCCAAGTACATTCCCAGAGCACATTGGAGGAATTCCAATATGAAAGCTCTCAGAGCTCATGTGGGAACTTCTGAACAGCTAATTATGTCTAAGAGCCTAATAAGTGGTTGCACACTAAGATTCAAAGAAAGTGGTCCAAAATATGAAGCATTTCGCTATGAAAACTTTAACCAAGAACTAATATTCAGCAACTGATTCTTGATTTTAAAATTATCTGTATACAGTAAATATCCTTCAGAGCATGGGATTTGAGGAATAAGAACCTTGTCCATGTCACAGAGCAATCACAATTACATGAAAACGCTCTTATTAGGAGTATGATGAGGAAATGAAATAGCCCCTTGGAAACCTACCGCACTGCCAAGAACCATGGAAGTACAATTTTGTACATCCTGAGCAGCCAAAACTGTTTTTGTGAGATTTGCATAGACTAGAAAACCCTTTCTAGTCCAATTTAGACTGCCTGAGGTAACAGCAAAAGGGCACCGCTGAGGAGCTTTTCCTAAGGAAAGCAGGTGTGAACAGCCTGAATCTAAAGTGCTAAGGCTCTTTCAGAGACCACAATTAGATTTTCCAGTCAGAATAATAGGGGCTTCCACTCTTCTATATGTTCATGAATATCTTGCAGTCAGGTTTCCTATACCCCAGAGGTTGCCTTATTGAAGAACCCCACATTAAGGAACACTTGCATTTGTGTACTGATATCTTTTTGCTCCCATGCATAAACATTTCTTCCACACAAATCTGCATTCTGGAAGAGCATTCTCTAATCTTATTTGTCTAACCAAAATGCTTAGTGAAACATGTTTCAGGGATAACCAATACACCAATACCTAGAGGGATCAAACGTCTTACCCAATTTACTTTTCTGAATGAAACATCTGTCAATACAATTCCAGAAAGGTGACTTGTAATTTATTCTTTTTAGGCTATAGACTCAACCAAACTCTACCAATTCTATGAATTATCAAATTCACTTTTCTTTCAGGCGTTATAAACACGAATCCCTCAAATTAAGTTTTCTAGTAACAAAATCAGGAAACACTTAGGGATGTAAACTGAGTCTTTAGAGTGGAATGTTGATCTTTCAAAATACTATCCACTGGTAATGGAAAATAGTCAGTAGGCTACTTCATCATCTTAGATTTGGATGAGTTGGGAGGATACAAGATGTTGGCGAGGTAGTGGATTGGTGGGGTGCTGGGGTGGGAAGGGCAGGGAGGCTGGTGGGAAAAGCCAATTATCATCCCCCCTTCTATGACTCAGCCAAACCTGCAGGTAATGGTCATTGCCAGGTTTCCCCTGCTGCCTGCAAATTATGCCTTTCCACTGACCACAGGCTTTTTTGAACCCTACTATATGCAACTTTCATGTTAAAGTCAAGAACTGTGAACAGAAACCCAGAAAAAAAAATAATTCTCAAAGAAGGAATTTTGCAATTTCAATGTGGTTATCCAAAGATTTGATACTAAAGTCAAAGATATTTTACTGATTCTTACCATTAATAACTGGAGTGTAGACAACAATACCAACCAAATTAGGGTCAGATACAGTTGTATCCAGAATAAGGCCGCCAATGCTGAAACATATAATAAAGCAATAAGATTTATTTAGTGTGAGAAAAATAGGTGCATTAATTTTGAGCTGCTGCTTATGTTCCAATCAGAAAAACTTTCACTCACCCCCTCTAGACTGAAAGCTCATTGTGGGAAGGGACTGTGTCTGTTTATTGTTGTATTGTTCTCTTCCAAGTGCTTAGTACAGTGTTCTGCACAAAGTAAGTGCTCAAAAAATATGACTGAATGAATACTGTTAGGGGGACATGAAAAAATTTAAGTAAAACAAACCTAATAGTCAAAGCAAAATTAAGTAAAAACTATAGTGTAGCCCACTTAAAACCTCAGGGTATGAGAAATACATATCTAAACACCTAATGGTCAGTGAAACCATTAGGAGAGTTCAACTGCTAAAAAAAAAAAAGAGGGAGAGAGAAATTCAATGCTGGAAAGCCAAAAACCCTTAATGGAAGATGGAGTAGAAAAAGTTCTTGAAGTCATCATTTTTTATGTTATGCAATCAATCAGTCAATCATATTTATTGAGTGCTTACTATGTGCAGAGTACTCCATGAAGCGCTTGGGAGAGTACAACAGAATTAGCAGATATGTTCCCTGCCCACGATGAGCTATTACTCCTGTGCTTTTAAATCATATCCAATAATCTTGACCCCAAAATTCCAGAAGGCCATACTGACTCCATTTTCAAGGGAGAAGAAATCCAAAGACAAATTAGGTGTTACCAAAAAGTTAGGCTACTGTTTAATGGCCTGGATAGGAGTCAGAAGATCAGCCCTTTCTTCATAGCATTTACGTAAATTATTTCATCTTTCAATGACTTAATCGATAGTTCTATTTAGCACTTACTTTGTGCCCAATACTGTAGTAGGCACTTGGGAGAAAACAATATGACAGAGTTAGTAGACATGTTCCCTGCCCACCGAAAGCTTTTTTTAATTGCCTACTTTTGTTTTTGTTATTGTATCTATGCTCTCACCCTTTTATCCGTTGCACTTATGCCATTTGTATCTACTAATCACCTCCATTAGTTGTAAGCTACTGGAGGGCAAGCCTGGGTCTTCTACCTCTACTGTATGCTCCCATGGGTCTAAACAGTGCTCTGCACTCAGTAGATGTTCAATAGATGTTCAGTAGGTGTTCAATAACTACTAATGATGACAATATTCAGAGGCATTCTTGCTGGAGTAGGTGATTTAATCCTTAGAGAAATCATCAATTTTTGCCAAGGAAACAAATAATCTGTATTCTGATTTATGTAAAGTAAAAATGCCTAGTCACCTCAGCTACTTTGTTATAATGTCCAAGGCTGATCAGTTTGTAGATTAACTGGCCCCTTGCCTTTTTCCTTTTCTTTTTGCCTCCTGCTGCCCACATTTTATTCATCTCCCTGATCCACATCACCTTAACCCGAGTAAGGGAAGAGAGAGCTGTAACTCAAGCCATCAGATTTGCTACTCATTTACAAGTCTAGTAAAATTCTGGTGGAGAAGGAAGGTGAAACTCATGGTTATATTATTATTACTATTACTAAGGATTTCAATTTTCCAGTCTCTTCCAACTCCCACTATCTTAAACATTTGAGAGTAGGTCTCAGACAATTACCCAAGCACAAGAAAAAAGAAAATTTCATTGTTAAGTACAAAGAAAATAATACTAACCTGCTTATAACCATAGCCGTTATGACAGGCTCCCACCCTGAATGGAGAACAATCCTTGTAGCTGGATGCTTGGCAGCTATTACTATCCATATAGGAGTTAAAGCCAAGAAAAAGGCACCAACTAAAGGAGATATATAGTGATATTTCTCTAAAAAAATAAATGAAACATTAATTGCAATTTTCCAAATTTTACCACAGATTTTATTACGCAGTTGAACTCTTCCCACCAAAACTTGAGATTTCTTGTATTTCAGGAATTAAAAGCTGGGCATACCAGATAAACATTTAATAATACGTCAGACAACTTGAAACAAATGGAGTGCTGAGCAAGTCTTCCTGAAACTCAAAGATTTCACTAAATAAACCATAAGGCTTCATGCAGTGCATTTAAATCACACTTCTCTCATACTTGGAATTAAATAACTAAGCTACTCCTGAGGAAAGCACTGAAAAGTCTACCTCCATTTTTAATTTAAATATCTCAAATTTGGGAACCATTCTGAATAATTAAAATTTATATTTTAATAGCAACGGAACTTTGTTTCTTGTAATTTTTCATCAGCATTACACCCCAATTTATAGAAAGCATGTAAAGGAAAGTATATCTCTAAAATTAGAATGCCGGACTTCAGATATTTGATATGGAGTCAATATTTGGAGAATCAGATATTAGTTCGTCCTCTGTAAGCATCAGAATCTTTCAATTATTGAAAAAATTTTCTAATTAAGAGCGAATTCTTGACTCAATTATCCTTGATTACTTTATAATTTACTGCTTCTGTAGATAGTGTTATACCTTTGGTTTGGGGAATGCAAGTTCAAAATCATCTTAAACAGTAAAACTTTGAAACTTTGAAAATATAAAATGTCAAACCTCTTACGAACATGGGAGTAACAAGATGTCATTCCCAAAGTTTCTTGCATTGAAGGATAAGAAATAAATCAAATTTATCCAGTTATTTTACTATATGGAGGAACTATAGACTAGGACAGTGTAATCTAATCAAAGTCACAAAGTAAATTAATGGAAAATTATGAATTGAAACTTTCCCAAATAGTAGAAAATTTGGTGAATGACCAACTGACTGATTCTTGGGTGAATCTGAATGGCAAATGTCACCATCTGAAGACAGTCTGTCAGTATTTGGTTGCCATGTCTCCCTCAGCTGCCTAATCAGATCTTCAAAGTCCCACGCTTCTGCTAGGCATTGTCTATTCATTTTGTTTTTCCACAGTTTAGGAATGACTGCATTTTCTCATTAAAATTAGTCTCTTTTTTATTACTCTACTTAACTGAATTTTCCAGACATTTTTAATATAGTGGGACATACTGTATTTTATTTGTCGAATGGATTTCCAAGTCTCATTTTTCCAAATCATTAGCTAAGGATCAACACCATTCTTAATTAGAAGGAAATCCCAACTCCCGAAACAATTAAACCCTCCAACTCCAATTATACAGAACAAGGGGAACATTAAACCACACGAAGAAGGTAGAACAGCCAGAACTAAAGCAAGAATAAAAACCTCATCTGAGTCATCTCAAGTCAGCATTTTATATTCAGCCTGGAATACTACACTAAACAGTTTTTATTAAATACAAAAAAAAAGAAACAGCTTCAAAATGAAAGACAATTTACAAAGATCCTAGAGGTTTTAACATTTTTATGGACATAACAAAAGTACAATTTATATCACTTCTGTGGGTGTGAAATGAGGACAACACCAATACTTCGTAGGGCCTAATCAACCTAATCAAATTTCATGAAAGTGTAAAGATCTGACTCTGGGAGAAGAATCCAAGGTGGGTAGATGGAGCAAATCAAAACACAGAGCTTTCCAAAGAGAATAACATGATTTACCTCCAAGAGCCTTCAAATATTTTTCCTAAATTTGCTAATACTATTATAAGGTGTTGGCAGGAATTGTAGAAATATTTGATGCCATCAGCAAACCTGGGCTTTGGCAATTACTAAACAAGTTTGTCTACCCTAAAAATGCTAAAACTATTTTAAGAGGATATGGCCTGATAATAATGGCAGAACTGAACATGGGGCCATGTCTGACCATCTTCCTCATTACCACTGGAGTTAAGCCAGATCATCTAACACTTCCAGTATGGTTCAAAATTATTCTATTCAATAATGCCTCGTGGCACAAGGAATCAGGAGCCATTCTTGGATTGTAATTCTGCTCTAAGAAACGTTTCCTACTCTCCAGGTTACAAGCATCACTAAAAACCCCTGAAGAAGTTCTTGGAAACAATGTTACATGCTAGAAACTGGATTCTAAAGTACAAATACAGAAGATGATGTACAGGGGACTGGGAATCGCTTTTCGGTAAAGCATTTCGCCTGAGAGCCCAAGAAAACAAAGATCTCCATCGTTGACACAGACTTCAGTGCTGTAACTGAGTGTTTACAAAGTAAACTAATCATGGCATACTAACCAATGTGCACAAGAGGAGAAAGAGAAGTAGGGACCGTAATTTTTAACAGGTAGCATATCTCTTTGGGGGACTGATGGTATAGCACCAATGCTGCATCAAGCTTTGGGCCAAACTGAAAATTTTTAGGTTAATTTTAGTGCTCCATCTTCTACAGTTCAGTAAAACCTAGACTACAGACGCCACATCTGGCAGCCTGAGACTGTAAACTCTTTGTGGGAGTTTACCAACTCTGTTCTATTGCAGTCCCCAAATGCAGTGTGGTTTAGTGGAAAGAGCATGGACATAGTCCAAGGTTGTGGGTTCTAATCCTGGCTCTGCCACTTGTCAGCTGTGTGACGTTGAGCACGTTACTTAACCTCTCTGTGCTTCAGTTACCTCATCTGTAAAAGGGGGAGTAAGATGGTGAGCTCCACGTGGGACAACCTGATTACCTTGTATCTACCTCAGCGCTTAGAACAGTGCTTGGGGCACATAGTAAGCGCTTAACAAATACCATCATTATTAGAATAGTGCTTTGCACATAAATAATAATAAAGTTGGTATTTGTTAAGCGCTTACTGTGTGCAGAGCACTGTTCTAAGCGCTGGGGTAGATACAGGGTGATCAGGTTGTCCCACGTGGGGCTCACAGTTTTAATCCCATTTTACAGATGAGGTAACTGAGGCACAGAGAAGTTAAGTGACTTGCCCACAGTCACACAGCTGACAAGTGGCAGAGTCGGGATGGTAAGTGCTCAATAAATACCATTGATTGCTTGATCTTGAGCAATCCCATCAGCACGATTTATGTGCCACATTTAGGATTAAATGGAAAGACAGGATAATTTTATCAATCAATCAAATTTACTGAGTGCAGAGCACTGTACTAAGCCCTTGGGAGAGTATGACATAGAGTTGGTAGACAAATTGCCTGTTCATAATGAGCTTACAGTCTAGAGGATAACATACCAGAAAATTCTACAACACATTCAAAACACCAGAATTACAAAACTGCTTGCTACACAGTAACTGCTGGAAGGTACATAACTGGAAGGTACTATAACTCCCTCCCCCACCCTCACCTCTCCGCAGCTTAACCCTCTTTTCCCCCCATTTCCCTCTGCTTCTCCCCCTCTCCCTTCCCATCCCCTCAGCACTGTACTCGTCTGCTCAACTGTATATATTTTCATTACCCTATTTATTTTGTTAATGAAATGTACATCGCCTTGATTCTATTTAATTGCCATTGTTTTTACAAGATGTTCTTCCCCTCGACTCTATTTATTGCCTTTGTTCTTGTCTGTCCGTCTCCCCCGATTAGACCGTAAGCCCGTCAAATGGCAGGGCCTGTCTCTATCTGTTGCCGACTTGTTCATTCCAAGCGCTTAGTACAGTGCTCTGCACATAGTAAGCGCTCAATAAATACTATTGAATGAATGAATACATAAAAGAGAAAGGTAAAAGGATATCTAAACAACTGCTGAACTGTAGGTTGAAGGTGGGGTGGGAGGTGAAGGGAGAACCATCAATCAAGAGGACTGGAAAAGATTCCCTGGCATATGTTTGGATTCCTAGAGAAACACAATGCAGGCTGACCAGTTGGTTTTGGGCAATTAGAATAGTGGTGACTCTCTTAAAGCAAAGATTCAAAAAAGTTGTGACTCCATGTAGCAAAACTGAAGATGACCTCAAGCACTATATTAACATATCCGACAGCACAGCAAGGAATAACCTTTGCAGGTATAATAATTCTGGTATTTGTTAAGCACTTACTCTGGGCCAGGCACTGTACTAAGTGCTGGGATAGATACAAGCAAATCAGGTTGGACACACTCCTTGTCCCGCATAAGGATCACTGTCTTAAACCTCAATTTCACAGATGAGGTAACTCAGGAAAAGAGAACTGAAGTGACTTGCTCAAGGTCACACAGCAGACAAGCTGCAGGGCCAGGATTAGAACCCATGACCTTCTGACTCCCAGGACCGTTGTCAGACATGAATTGATCTTTTCTGCCAGACTCGAACATGGAAAAAAAAAAATCTAACTGCATTACTGTCATCTTTGCAGCCAAATGTTAAAAAGTAGGGATGTGGCTTCCCAGGAGGAAAAAATCACTCCCTCCTTCCAGTAGAGCACCTTTTCTACAATACCGCAAAACAATGAAAGAGATGCTTAAAAAAAGACTACTGGTGTTAACGGTTAGTGTGAACTAGGAAATATGCTGGGATAAAAAATTAATTCACCACCGATTTAATCCTCTCTCAATTGGAACAGTCAAACAGAAGAAAGGTAAAGAAAGATTACCCAGAGGATTAAGAAATGAAAGCTATATTTCCAGGAGCCAGTGCTATAGAACTTGCTGGGAGATGAAGGTTGACAATACGGCAAGAAGCAATTTGTCCTAGAAGCAACCAGGACCATATAGCCTTTTCTCACATGGTCAATGAACATGAGCTTATTATTAGCAGTGCCTGATACCATTTCTTGGTATTTCAGAAGCCTCTACTTGAGGACAATCATTGCCTCCACCTGTGACATTAATATTAAACCATCAACGGTCCAAACATCAATGAAAGCAATCAGTCCTGTGAGAAACACACATCAGAGCTCCGGCATGAGCAGACAGAGCTCTAAAGATTTCTCTGTTCTATGAAAGAACCCCAATTAAAGGCCTACTCACTTGAGCAGAAATGGCTGTGCCACCAAAATGCCAACTTGTGGAGGAGATTCTTACGATCAACATGGTCCCCTGACTTAAGAAAAAGTTAAATTGTGTCCCACCGGGATTTCAGGGCAGAAAGGCATACAATAACAATCTCTTTCACAGAAGCAGCATGACTTAGTGGATAGAGCACGGAACTGGGAATCAGAAGGGCCTGGGCTCTAATCCTGGTTCTGCCACTTGCCCGCTCTGTGACCTTTTTTTTGCCTCAGGTACCTCATCAGTAAAATGTGAGCCCCTGCTGAGTGTGAGAACAGTGCTTGGCACAGAGTAAGCATTTAACAAGTACAAGTACAATAGTAATAATCTCAACCGAGTAGAATTCCACAAGGAGGAACCAAGACTAACCCGAGGTCCATGGTAGCCCCAATCAAGGCAGGGTTTGGGCCAAAATTAGCTTATCTTCTGCTCAGATAGCTATGCTTCAAGGGAATGTATGTCGGTCCAAATTACAAACCTCAATGCACTGAAAAAACAACGGTCCAAACAATGACTGGTGAAAAAGAAGTGAGAAGTGGACCACAACAGCCTAAAAAGGAGTAACCCATTCATGAAACATGCTGACATATGAAATCTCTATGTATGTGTGTATATTTAATTATATATTAAGTCTCTATTACTAAACAGTCGAGACATTTGAAGGTCTTGTCAAGCTATGAAGGGACAATCTTAATGATCTCCAAGGCACAGTGATTCCCAAACTGTAGGCATATTTTCCTCATACCACATCCAGCCCTCAATATTTCAGACTGTCCTATAAAAACTAAGCAGCCACGCATATCTGCAGAAGACTGAACTAAGCTGGGGCTGATTATCACCGCTCACAAAATTTCAGTGAAACCCTATTTTAGCTTAACTCTCCAAAACAAAAATACTGAAGAATGAGAACTGCAACGAGTGTACTCACCTATCACGTCTTTTTAAGAAAGAAAAATAAAAACTTGATAAACTTGAAAAACAATCAATAATGTACTTTTCAAGGGTAATGAAATCAGGTACCGCAAACACAGAAATAGATCCTATATATATGCTGAAAGTTGAAGTCAGTACAATTAGGATAGCAAAAACCGACTAATCTACTACCATTTATTTCAGGACATTCACTGCTTTAAAAACTATAATATGTAAGAATCTTCATATTCTTAGAGCTGTTTATCCCTCAACATCCTGTATCACACAAGACTGTATCACACAAGACAGGACTATGGATAGGGCACCTTATTTCCTTTGGCTTCATAAGCTAACAGATCAAAATAGAGATTCATTCATTTATTCATTCATTCAACTGTATTAAGCGCTTACTGGATGCACAGCACTGTACTAAGTGCTAGGAAAGTACAATCCTGCAACAAAGAGTGACAATCCAGCACACAACTAGCTCACAGTCTAGAAGGGGTAGACGGGACTGCAATAATAATGATGTTCTTGAGAGTTAAGCATTAGCTCAGAACTCAGAACTAACGGCGGGGGGCAGGAAAAAATGGAGGGGGAAAGAAAATGAAGTGGGAGAGAAGATGGAGGGGGGAAGAAAATGGAAGGAGGGAGAGGAAATGGAGGGGGAGAGAAAATGGGGGCAAGAAAATGGAGAGAGGGAGAAAATAGAGGGAGGGAGAAAATGGAGGGAGGGAGAAAATGGAGAGGGAGGAAATGAAGGGGGAAGAAATGGAGGGGGGAAGAACATGGAGGGGAGGAGATAATGGAGGGTGGGAGAAAATGGTGGGGGGGAATGGAGGGAGGAAGAAAATGAAGAAAATAAATGCACTTCTCATTTCTTCAAGCTTATATCAATCATATTGTGACTATTTATAGTAATGCTCTTTCACTCCAAAAGCCCACAGTAAGCATTTAAGAACCGTTATTGATTGCTGTTTGTAAGAGTGATCCTAAATAATTGGGTAGCTTTCCTATTTAAACAACCCTGAAAAGGAGAATTTACAATTTCCTGTCAAATGGCTCTAGCCTACACTCCTATGGGGCCAGATTCTATTTAAGAAGAACTTTCTTTTATTATGAGAAAGGTTACCTTTGCCCTTTCTTAGCAGTCATCATAGATACAACAAAAGAAATTTGCCCCAAAGAATGAGTGAGAAACACGCAAGTGCAAATAGTATTATTGAGCCACTTGCAATTCAAAGTTTGGTGCTCTGAGTTTCAGCTTAATACATGACCTCTAAAGTCAGTGGGAAAAGCCATCAACAAAGGCTCTTTGCTTCTTTCTCAGAAGACGTTGGTATTTTTAACTTCTAAATCTGAATCTGCTGCATTCCTTTTAAAAACAGATTTCCCTGCATAATAATTTTACTCAGAGCATTTCTCAAAGTATTTTCGCGGTGACTCAGTCAGAATATTAAATCTACCTTTACACTTGCAGCACAATCCTATGAGGCCCTCTAGTGTTAAAAAAGTGATGATCTTCAGTCCTTGTATGCTTCTAACACAATTCTAAATCTAAATGCTAGATTCATTAAAACTTCAGGCTAACCCATTTAAGAACCAATGAAGTTGGTTCACTTCTCTTCACTTCACTTCTTCTCTTCACTTCACTTCACTTCTCCATGCCTCAGTTACCTCATCTGTAAAATGGGGACTGAGACAGTGTGCTGGAGTCAAGGACTGTGTCCAACCCATTTTGCTTGTATCCACCCCAGCACTTAGTACAGTGCATGGAACATAGTACGTGCTTAACAAATACCATAATTACTATTAATCTTTATTATTATTATGGTACAAATATTAGGGAAAGTTAAAGAATCAACTGTGTAGAAGTGTGAGCCCATTGTTGGGTAGGGATTGTCTCTGTTTCCAAATTGTACTTTCCAAGCACTTAGTACAGAGCTCTGCACACAGTAAGTGCTCAGTAAATACAACTGAATGATTGAATGACCATGGGCTGGAAGGATTTTTTAGTTGAGGGAAGGCATAGTGCCAGCTAGCTTATTTTCACTGTAACATCACAATTGAATTGCTCTCACACATTTTCTCCCAACAACTGAAGAATGCATTATTACTAATAATAATGATGGTGATGATAACAATCATGATAATAATAAACAGTTATTAAGATTATTTGGCAACTGTGTCACCTCAATCCTTGCTCAGACCAAGTTGTCCAGCTCCCCTAGCGCTGGTATTTTGAATTTAAAAATTTCCAAGTACTAATGAAACAGTTTTGGTTTTTATCTTCTTATTTTAGTCTCTTCTTTATTTGCCTCCTAGACTGTTATGAGAATGGATCTGGTATGTTCACATAATCACAGCTACTTTCACTGCTAGGGAGTTGTTGGTAAAAGTCTATTTAGTAGCCAGTCCTGAGTGTGTTAACTCATTTGTCAGCATTCTATTTTGGCTAATGTTCATTCTAAGGATAGCTTGAAGGAATCTCAAGCTGAACCTAAATGAACTTTTCCCAGTAACCCGAGCAATGAAAATCATTATCCCTAACAGATTCAGGTTTTTATTTTTCTGTTCACAGATGAATAACCCTGTTGAGTTATTGCTCAAAACAAGGACTTTAGCCTCTTCGTTTCAGAGTGTGCAGTGAATTTGTACGATTCATCAATGTGTCAGTACATACTTTTTTCTGCTCTTCCTTCAGTAGTAGTCATATTTTGACCTCAACTGCTATGGATTTTTTAGGAAAATACATTTCAATCATTATTACCAACAACTAATTTTACTGAGAGCCCACTGGATACATGGTATTATCACAGCAACAATCAGTGGTATTTATTGAGTGCGTACTATGTGCAGAGAGCTGTCTATTTCATAGGGACCCTTAAGAGCACATTAAGTTGCAAATATACTTACCAATGCAATCATAAAGACCCTGACTTATCCAAGCCAATATGGCAAGAGTGATGAGGTCACCAAAACTAGCCGCAATAGGTGTGGCGACATTGTCAGGATTTATCCCCGTCTTCTTTGAACCAACTATAACACCAACCATAATTATTCCTGAAAGAAAAAAGGTTCATTTATTTTTGCAAGGTGCTTTCTGTTGAAAATGCAGCCATAAGACATCTAAGAATAAACATGAAATCTGGGCATTACTTGGGTTAGTCATCTTGATAAGTGACTAGAATAAGCCAAAAATTTTCCACACGATTCCAAGGTGAAAATGCCACTTATTTATGATGCTTTGTTTGCTTCCAGTATGAGTCATATGCTTAAAGAAAGTTGCTTTATGCATATGAATAAAGGGACTGAATTCACAGAGCTATTGAAGGTAAACTTAAAATTGAAAATTCAGAGTCATGAATTCATGTACCTTATATAGCAAGATGCTTAAAAGTTCCAATTTTCATAAAAAAAAACAACCAGTGAAAAGATATGAGCATCAGAATAACTGTGAGAAAGTTTTGTTTATATAGTGCTGTTCAGCAAAATCTGCTGCTGCTTTAGTATTTAAATTGTTTAAAATGCTCAGAAAAGCAATGTTATATGGACTAGTCTGCAGTGGGAATGAATAGTTATTTTAGAAGTTCTGTTTGTTATATTTACTAGATAACACTGCTGCCAGGAAAATACATGAATAAGAGCCTAGTAACTGGAAGTTAAAACCTTATTTCACAGAGTGGGAGTTAGAATGAAAATGACAGAACTTTGTGTCCTTAGGCATGCTTTTCAATCAATCATTAGCACTTAAGAGAGTACAATACAACAGAATTAGCAGACACGTCCATAACGAATTTACAGTCTAGAGTGGGAGACGGGCATTAATTTGAAATGTTTTCATTGTCAATTGCCAAAATACAGTCAACAGGGGGTGAAAGAAAAAATTTTCACTCATAAAACACTTAACGTTGTTTCAATTTTCTCCCCAATGATTTTTATTCACAAAAAGAATCCTACAGGGCTAGACTATTACATTAATTATGGGGAAGTAAAATATACACTAGCACAGTGCCCTTTCTTTTAAGAGGTCCCCAAATATTTCCTCACTTCATAATTTTTGACATTAAATTTAACTTTTATCAAAGAACACCTCCCACAGTGCTTTTAAAGCACAACATTATTTTCAAAACACCAAAATTCAAAAATGCTTAAAACTGTTTTTGGGAATTTGGTCCAAAAGGGTCTCAATTTTCTCCCAAAATGAGATCCTAAAAAGCACTGACCTGAGCCTATAAAATTACCACCTGGGTGCTAAATTTTACTTTCTAGTTTCTTCTTCTGATACTGAGCTATGCAAATATTTCTCTCTTCAGGCCTGTAAAAGTTACCATTCACTAGATTGTCAGTTCCTTGAGGGCAGTAATCATGACTACAAATCTTACTGTATTGTTCTCTCATGTGCTTAGTACAGTGCTCTGCACACAATAAGTGCTCAATAAGTGCAATTGTTTTATTGGATTCCAAAATTCAATTAACTTAGTTATCAATTTTATCATTTGTGCTGTACTTATTAATGTTAGAAATGGCTTTTCCTGTAAATGATCAACAGTAATCTAAAGAAACATACTAACTCTGGGAATATAGTTCATTTTTTACTGAAAGTTTTATTATCCCCAACCCAAGATTTTCTTTAAACTCTCAGACTGTGCAAACATTCAAATCTTTCAAAAGACATACTTGAATATTTATATGCATGGAATGCAATCACCAAACTTTAAGGAACAAGTTTTTCAATGTAAAAATTACTGACAATTTAATTATTTTTTCAAGATTGGTTTTAAAAGTCTTCAAAATCTAAAATATTTTAAAATGTACTCCAATAAATTATTTAATTGTATTTATTGAGGGCTGAGTGCAGAACACTGTTCTATGCACTTGGAAGAGCACAATATAACTAAATTGGTAGTAATATTTCCTACCCATGAGCAGTAGCATGGCCTAGTGGAAAGAGCACGGACCTGGGAGTCAGAGGACCTGGGTTTTAATTTTGGCTCTGCCAATCCAAGTTCAAGGGTGACAGGGAAGGCAAAGGGAGTACAAAAAATGAGGACTTAGGATAGACCTCTTGAAGGCGATGTGATTTTAATTACACTTTGAAGGCAGTGTTATTGATGATATGTTGGATATGAATGGGGAGAGGGTCCCATGCCAGAGGTGGGACATAATAATAATAATAATGTTGGTATTTGTTAAGCGCTTACTATGTGCCGAGCACTGTTCTAAGCGCTGGGGTAGATACAGGGTCATCAGGTTGTCCCACGTGAGGCTCACAGTTAATCCCCATTTTACAGATGAGGGAACTGAGGCACAGAGAAGTGAAGTGACTTGCCCACAGTCACACAGCTGCCAAGTGGCAGAGCCGGGAGTCGAACTCATGACCTCTGACTCCGAAGCCCAGGCTCTTTCCACTGAGCCACGCCGCTTCCCACACGCCGCTTTCCACTGAGCTGTGCCTCCCCTCACATGGGTGAGGGGTTGGCAGTGAGACAGAAGAAACTGAGGCACAGGTGAGTAGGTTAGCACTAGAGGAACAAAGTGCAAGTGCCAAGTTGTAATAGGAAATTGGTAAGGTAAGATAAGAGAAGACAGGGTGATTGAGTGCTTTAAAGCCAATGGTAACAAGATTTTGTTTGGTGTGGATGCAGATGGGCAACCGCTGGAGGTCCTTAAGCAGTGGGGAAACATGGACTGATTTTTTTTTCTAGAAAAATGATCGGGGAAACAGAGTAAAGTATGGACTGGACTGCGGAGAAACAGAAGGCAGGGAGGCCAGCAAGGAAGCTGATGCTGTAGTCAAGGCGGGATAGGATAAGTGTTTGGATCAACAGAGGAGCAGTTTGGAGGGAGAGGAAAGGGTGGACTTTAGTAGTATTGTGAAGGTAAAACTGATAGAATTTGGTGACTGATTGAATACGTGAGTTGAACGAGAGATGAGTTGAGGATAATGCCAAGATTACAGGCTTGCGAATCTAGGAGGATAGTAGTTTTGCCTACAGTGATGAGAAAGTCATGGAGAGGACAGGGTTATTGATAAACATAATAAGTGATTACAGAAAAAGTCATTCCAATTTCAGTAGATTATCATCATGGTCCTGAGAATTCCATAGCCTGAGACAAGTTAGGTAGGAAAGAAGTAACATATTAGCCTTGGCACAGATAGTCTACCAAACTTTTTTGTGAAATATGAAACCAGTTTCTCATACTCTTACCACAGAAAATGTTTCTGGAACACTGCAAAATTCCTGGAACCCCGGCCGTAATTCAGATAAAGTAGACCAGTAAATATCCTGGGTGCTTTCCCAAAAGGGTTGTTTCTCAATTCATTTAACACACTAGAACAAACATTCTGGGAAATCTGTCTAGGTTATTTTCCTGCTCCTTTTTTTTTGTGTGTGTTTGTGTGGTTGAAATACATGTCGTTACCAAGATACTTAGAGCCAGTTTTTAACCTCCCATTTGAAGCGGAGAGTTACACCTTTATGGAGGCAACAAATAAAATGATAATCCCAAAATACAAAGAAACAAACTACTAGAGATTAAAAAAAGAAAGTAGACATTTACGAATGTGTTTCTCACCCTGTAAAAGGGATGCAATGAAGGCAGTTGCTACACTGCTAGAACACAAAAGTATTGAATGATCAAGTCGGTATTTTCCCTCTGGAATCCAGCCCAGTATGACTGCAGCCACTGCTGCTAGAAAGCCAACTACAGTTGCCTGAACCTAAAAGAGAAAACAAGAATTCATTTAGGGCCAGTTGTTCAAAATTGCAGGAATAAGAATCTGTATTTAAATTTTCCATTCAATTTTACATTTAGATCATAAAGATGTCTCAGGAATAAAAAGGAACAACAGTATTCGAAGAGCAAATGAACCATGAAATTCTTCAGCAGCAGCTAAACTTTGATTTAAAAAGGATAGAGTTATCGACAATAAATCCAATTCATTAAGAATTCACCTACTCATACTTTTATCAGACACCCTATACAAATTCTAGCTCAACTTCATGCTCTGTTATTACCCCTGACCATGCCTGGACCATACGTGGCCTAGTGGATAGAGTACAGACCTGGGAGTCAGAAGGACCTGAGTTCTAATTCTGGCTATGCCACTTGTCTGCTGTGTGACCTTGGGTAAGTTACTTCACTTCTCTGTGTCTCAGTTACCCCATCTGTAAAATGGGGATTAAGACTGTGAGCCCCACATGAGACAGGGAGTGTGTCCAACCCAATTTGCTTTTTAGTATAGTTCCTGGCACACAGTAAGAGCTTAACAAATACCATAAATATTAATTATTATTATTATGCCTGGCTTGCAATGTGCATGTATAAGCAGTGGGAGCACATTCACAGCATATTTCTACTAATGCAACAAAGAGAGCTGGAAGGAAAGAAGGGGATTAGGGAGCCATCTTCATTGTTGGCAGCCCTTGGGGAAATAGGGTAATTGACTTGGACAAACCAATATTGGAATGAATGGGGCAAGGAAAATGTCAAAGGGGCAAGGGGACAGACCAGTGACTCCCTCAAGGCACTGGTGACACAAGTAGAATTTCCCCCTAGTAAGGGGGAGAGACTCCATAGACACCCAGAAGGGTCAGGAAAAGAATCTGTAGATCAGAGGGTCCAGTGAAAGCTGGGAAAATGGAAAAAGGAAGGAGGAAAATGGTAGCTTGCCTCAAGGAAAGTAACAGAGTGAGAGGGAGGCAGAGAGGGATAAGAGTATAAGGCTGGGGTTGAGGGGTAAGGAATGGGAGAAAGAAGTTAGAAAGAAAAAAGGAGATGGGAAGGAACTAGGTCAGGGTGGGAAAAACTGAAAGTCGTCTTAAACACCTTAACAATCAATCAGTGGTATTTGAGCACTTTCTGTGTGGAGAGCCCTGCACTAAGAGCCTGGGAAAGTGCAAAAGAGTTGGTAGACTTGATCCCTGCCCATGAGGACCTTACAGTCTATTGGGGGAGACAGACATCAAAATAAATTATAGATAAGGGAAGTGGCAGAATGTAAGGATATATACATAAGTTCTGTGGAGCTGAAGATGTGATGAATATCAAGTGATTAAGGGATACAGATCCCAATGGGGCAAGGGCAGATAAAAGAAAGGGCATAGTTATGAAAGGCCCCTTGAAGAAGATGTGATTGTAGAAGGGCTTTGAAGGTGAGCGTGGCGGTCTGTTGCATAGGCAGAGTGAGGGAGTTCCAGACCAGAGCTGGGACATGGGCAAGCAGTTGGCAGTGAGACAAATGAAACTGAGGCACGGTGAGCAGGTTGGCACTACAAGAGTGAAGTGTGCGTGCTGGGTCATAGTAGATCAGTGAGGAAAGGTAGGAAGGAGAGAGCTGATTATGTGCCTTAAATACACTGGTCAGGAGTTTCTGTTTGATGTGGAGGTGGATGAAAACTATTAGAGCTTTTCGGGGGATAGGAAGATAGAGACTGAACTTTTTTTTTTAACAGAAAAATGATCTGAGCAGACGGGGTAAGACAGGAGATAGTAAAGTCAGTGAGGAGGCTGATGGAATAGTCGATCAATCAATCATAATTACTGACCACTTACTGTGTGCAGAGCACTGTATTAAATGTTTGGGAGAATATGATGTAACAGAGTTGGTAGACGTGGTCCCTGCCCACAACTAACTTCACAGTCTAGAGGGGTTAGACATTAATAAAAAAAAATTACAGATCTGTAAATAAGGGCTGTGGGGCTGAGGGAGGGTGGAAAAAAATTCAAGGGTGATACAGAGAGTAGTGGGAGAAGTGGAAATGAAGTCTCAGGGAAGGCCTTTTGGAGATGTGCCTTCAATAAAGCTTTGAGTATTGGATAAGAATTCTCTGTCAGCTATGAAGAGGTAGGATGTTCCAGGCCAGCGGCAGGATGTAGACAAGAGGTCGGTGGCAAGTCAGACAAGATCAAGGTGCAGTGAGCGGGATGGCAATAGAAGAGCAAAGTGTAAGGGCTGGTTTGTAGTAAAACAGCAAGGTGAGGTAGGAAGGAGAAAGGTGATGAGTGCTTTAAAGCTGATGGTAAGAAGTTTCTATTTAGTGAGGAGGTGGATGGGCAACCACTGGAAGTTCTTGAAGAGTGGGGAAACATGAACTGAATGATTTTGTAGAAAAAAGATCTAGCTTGGATGAAGAGGAAAGGGTGGATTTTAGAGATGTTGTGAAGGTAAAATGAGAGAATTTCATAATAGATTGAATGTGAGAGATGAATCGAGGACAACACTACAGTTAAGGGCTTGTGAGAATAGTGGTATTATCTACAGTGATAGGAAAATCAGCTGGAGACCAAGATTTGGGTGGACAAGTTGGACAAGAAGCTTGTCCATCTTGACATATTTCATTTGGTTATCCAGGGATGGTGCTTCAAGTTAGAAAAAAAATTCTAACCAGATCATCGGCAACACCCAACGCCTACGTCAACCCCACTGCGAACACACTCTCCTCTCTGGTGGGGATACGAAGGGGATGGAGACAACCACTATATCCTATGGTTGTGGATGCTACTGCTGAACTATAAATGAATCTGAATATCAATATGTGTGTTGTGAAGCATTACACTCACCTGCTTTAAGGCCAAGTTGCCAATGATTAAGTTCCATTTTTCAATGGGGGAATCCATCTTTCCAACATTTACCTAAAAAAACATAAAAAATTAAAAAAAAATTTCATTTAACTGCAGTAGTCTGATTTGAAATCTAAAGGAAATACTGAAGTGACAATAAGGGTCATTGTTATACATTTTGCTCAAAAAGGCAGCTGGGACCAATGTGATATACAGAGGAAAAAGGTGGCAGGCTGGAAGGGGTGACGAAAGTTGGGAGAAAGAACTCTGCCTCAACTAGTCTGCCCTTACCATAAATGCTGTTGCAAGCCCTCCAAAACACAGGTAACACCCTTTCTAGACTGGATCTGGACTGTTGGCTTACAGTGTTGTCTTCAAAAGGCAACGGAAGAGCCACTGAGGGAAGGCAAATGGGTGCTTGAGGAAGGCTTATCCTTATAAACTATTTTATTTATATTACCGTCTGTCTCCCCCTCTAAACTACAAGATCACTGTGGGCAGGGAACGAGTCTGCTGTACTGTATTCTCCCAAACAGTACGGTTCTCTGCTCATAGTAAGTACTCAATAAAAACCACTGATCGACTGACTCCTGAATTCAAACGTAAGCTGTCATCAGAAATCCTAGAAATAAATCTAATATTTTCATGCACTAAACAATTTGTAATGGTTACTTGAAAGCTCCACCTTTTATACTGCTTCTAAATGTCAGAAGCACCTACTCCACTATGTTATGAAGAAACTAACTTCTTGAGGGCAGGAAGTGTGACTGTTACTATTATTGCATCATGTGTACTCAGAAGGCATTTAATGATGTTGATAAGGATGAAAAATGCTTAAGTGAAAATAACATGATTTAAAAGATTTATTAATCTTCCTCAAACACTTTAGGAAACACTACCATGAGTACTTGTATTTCCTAAGGCTTTTCTTCTGTAAATTTATTTCTGTGTAATTAAGGACAGCAACTTAGTACAGCACTGCTGTAGAACTGCATGCTTTCCACAATTGCTTCTCTTTTTTAAGGTACCATCCTTCTTGGAAAAAAAACAACCCCAAAAACTTTAATTATAGCATTATGGAATAGAGCAACTGTTTTAGGCAATTCCACAGGTTAGCCAACTAGATAATTTATGTTTTGCAAAGTAACTAGAATTTTTAGTAAGACTGTTCAGACCATTACTGATGCCACATTTTTGCTATACCAAAATGCGGATGACAACAAAATATGAAAGAAAGGATTCCACTCCTTTTGGAAATTGTTTTTTTTCTTTATAATCAGTGAGAATTGTATCAGATGACCTCATTAAATCTTCTAATGGAGAGTTCCAGGTCAAATTGTGAATACCAATAATTATCATTACAAAGAACTCGTTTCAGCAGCATCTTTGATCTTCAATTCAACATAAGTCCAGTTTTTCTTTTTTCATCCCTATAATCATTTCTAGGAAGCTAGGAAAAATGAGTTTGTAAAATTAAGGCCTGAAAATTCATGAAAGTAGAGAACATAAAACAATGACCCTGAGATAGAATTAGCAATTTCAATATTTCATTCAATTTGTCAGAGGGGAATTAGTCATTTATCTTTAAGGCCTGATATTCTGCAAAGTTTAAGATAAAAACATTAAAGGAAAGCAAACACTGATTGATCCAAATGTTCTTTACTTTATTCTCTTACTGATGACAAAGACTATTACCTTTTACCTATGAAGAATGTATTTGTATTTGGGTATTATGTCATTCCTCATCTTTTGTGAAATGTATGAATTTTGCTTCCTTTGATAAGATACAAATCTTTTTTGATAACATAAAATGCACTGTAGGGGCAGAAATAAAAATGGAGCCATATTGATTCCACAAACTTTAATGTTCAAGTCTCACATAATACATAGGCAGGCTCAGAAAATATCCACATGCAATATATTTTCCACCCTCATTCAGAGTTTTCTCCATAACTGATGAGCAATTATTAATGTATCAGTCTCTTGACAAACTATAATCACTGATGTGGATCATTACTTTTAAAACTAATTCTTTTTTGTCTGTAGTTTGGTCTCTTAAGTAAAACATAATTTCTTTCCCATTTCAGGCCTAGGGCCTGTGCCAATTTTCAATTTTAAAACACATCTTTACTAGTGATCCATGAGGACTGACTTTCCAGTCATTCTTTCTCTCTTCACATTCCCTTGTCATATCCCTATCCAAAAACAGAATATGGATAAATTCAAAGGAATCAGGAGAACAGGGAAGGAGAAAATTAAGATATGGAGCTAGGTTTATGTGATTTATCTGACTAGGGAGTAATTCAAAGGAAGATAAAACACCAAGTTTTTACTTCTACAATTGCCTTGGTTTCTAAGGAAAATAGACCCCTGAGGAATAGTATACTGCTGTAGTACTGACTCAGTTCTTTCTTCTGCCTAAGGCAGACATGACATTATACCCCATAATGGCATATTCAGATATACTAAAATCATACGGAAATAATATTTTCTGGACCTGAAAGAGGGGATGGCAATGAAGCCTTTATCGGGAGGCAGTTTCTGAGGAGTATGGCCAAAAAGTCAGAGAAAGAAGATGGAAACATACACACACACAAAATCAGAAAAAGATGGAAACACAAATAGACAAACACACATACACACACACTGAGTAAAAGTAGGATGAGATCTCTGTCTCTTGCTGTCTCCTTCCGAGAGAGTCTCATTCATTCACTCAATCGCATTTATTGAGCGCTTACTGCAGAGTACTATGCTAAGCATTTGGGCGAGTACAATATAGCAATAAACAATCACATTCCCTGCCCACAACAGGCTTACAGTCTAGAGTGGGGCAGACAGACATCAATACAAATAAATAAAATTATAGATATGTGCATAAGTGCTGTGGGGCTGGGTGGGGGGAAGAACAAACCGTTTAGGTCTCAATAACCTACGCCCAGCTGCTGCCTCAATGCTACAGCTGGAGTCTGGAGCAGAGAAAGGCTTGCAGATGTTTCCCCTATTAGAGCATAGAAAATCCTTGGAGATTTGCTTCAACCCAGTTTGGCTGGTCTGAACATGGCTCCTGCTCTGAAAACCCCTAGGAAGCAGAAGTGACAAGAAGCGGCCAGCATGACTGGGGAGAGCAGAGAAGCTGAGGGAAAGGACAGGATTTAGCATGATATTCCCTGAGCCCTGCCATATTTTTGCAGAGAGGGTAATGACATAGTAGTCTCAGTTCTGGGGCCTCAAAACAAAGTCCTAATTTTTCCTAGTTATCAAAAAAAATCAATCCTGAGTTCTACAACAACTGCACATCCCACACATTCACCTCATATATTTGCTTATAGTTGAATCTCTTGTTTAAATCACCAGGCCATGGGGAGTCTTGGGAAGTTTCTCTTCCAAGTCATTACCATACAAATCCTATTTAGTAGAAGATCTGCGAGATCATGAGCTCCAGTGGCAAGTTCAGTAAAATATGCACACAGAAGCTTATTTCTTCCATTTTCCTGGATTACAAAGGCAGAAGACTATAAGGTTCCCAAGTGGCTTGAGGTAGTGTCAACTATTATGCAAAGTGCAACTGTGTAACAGTCATGAATCATAGGCTGAGGCTTGAATGAGCAAAGATTGAGGGAGAAACAACAGATCACCTGTTCTTAAGCATTCATCTTCCCCAACAAGAAGACATTTTATGATAAAAACAACTTTCATATTAAGTTTGTAATTCTGAATTAAATGCTATATAGATAACCAACAGATACCTTTTCACCTCAAATCTAGAAAGAATGCTGCCTAGGTCAATATCTATTATCATGCTACATTTTACATGAAATAGATCCTTTGTTAGAAGATTTTGCTTTCCCTAGCAATGACTATTTCTTCTGGCTACTAAAGATGAGCAAATGAGGAATAGAAAACTTCCCATTCTCTCTTTCATGTTCCCTCCAAATACCATTTCATAGATTCTTTCTGATTTTCCCCTTCCTTGTTGGACTACTGAGTAAACTAAGCTAATCAGTTGAACTGGGGCTGCAGACCATATTATCCACAAAGCCTTAGAGAATTAAGAACTGTTATTAAATGGAAAAATAAATGCTGGGGAGGATTTCAAATGTAAAATAAATGCTGAGGAGGATTTCAAAAGAAAAAGTAAACAGTGGTAAGGCTGAAACTGAATCATATTCTGCTTTATGGCACTGGATCAAATCAGAATCAACAAATTTCACTGAATAACCCATGACAATGAGCTCTGTGTAGTTATATTTCTTTTAAAAGCTCATGCTCCAAATGGCCTTCCTCTTTTTAATCTGTCATTCAGAGACCTGAACAGCACTAGACAAAACTCAATAATGTTCATTTTTTAATAAATATTTATCTTGGGAAAGCTGGCTAAAATTTCAGATTTACCAGCAAGCTTTCTGGTTGCCTAAATCTTTGTGTATTTTCTCGTAATTACATGAGCAAAGGTCACTTTCCAACAAAATAAAATTGCAACTCTATTCTCCCACCTTCCCTGTTCCAATTTTCCTTTCTTCCTCGAGCTTTATTGCTTTTTCACTCTATTTCTCTTAATTTTCAAAGTTGTCCCTCTAACTAGTTCTCTCTCTCACCACCACTCCCCCACACCCCCCAACACACACATGTGCCAATGGTCATTTTTTTTTCCTTTTCTACTGTACTCATTTTCAGAGATTCTGTGAATCTCATCTCAGTAATCAATCAATGGTATTCATTGAGTGCTTACTACACTAAATAAATACCCAAGCACTGCAGTAAGACCTTGGGAAAGTACAACAGCTAGCAGACATTCCCTGCCCATGTCGAGCTTACAGTCTAGAGACAAGCTTACAGCCTACAGTCTCAGTAAATATTAATCAAGCATTAGTAACAGATACAGTTGTCCTTCATATTTGAAAAAGAGGCCGCTGACAGTGAAGTTTACCTCTAAGTGCATGGGTGGCCAAAAAGGACAAAGTAGGGTCCACAGTCCTGGCCACAGTGTGAACCCGAAAAGGCCGTCCCTTGTGCTATTATGTTTAATGTTTGCAGCATCTGGGACTGCTTCTCTTTTGCCTCATATGAAGCTTTTGTTCAAAGAAAGCCATTCCTTCTCGGTGGCAGAACATCATGCCGGCCTATCCTGAGCAATTGACTCCTGGGAGGCAGCACAGTCTGAGGCTATGAATTACTGTGTCCTTAAAATGCTTCCTTGACCCTCCTTTGTTCCACACTCTGGCCAAGCACTAATGCATTTTTCACTTGAAGTTTGGAAATTATCTTGCTACACTTTTAATATTACAAATGAAGAGATTGAAAACTTAAGGATGGCCACCTTAGTCTTGATACAAGAGACAGCATCAAATTTCAACCCACTACCAATGTAGTACTTCGAAAATAGATTTCTTGGCCATTTTATGTTACCTACTTAATTCACTTGGCAACGTATCACTAGTTTTTCGCTCTACATAAAAGACAGCATTTTGGCATTCATTATTCTTTGGCATTCATCAGGAAAGGAGTGAACTGTCAAAGATTTTCACAACTACCTATTTGCAGGTGAAAAGTGGTACAAATTTCCTCATATAGGTAATTCTATCTCTTCTTTGAGGTATTGAGTAGCCAGTTTTCTAAATTTTCCATGGATTGTCAACTGCCTGCTTCCTCTACTTCCATGTTCCAAGATGCTAGGGGAACAAAATAGGCCTTTCTTATTTGTATTAACTTGATCTCTTTCCATACATTAGTCTTCACACACACTCTTTCAGAACTTGCAAGGACCTTAATTTGTTACTAAAATCGATCCAATCTCTTGAACATCTGTTTTGGTAATTATGGTGTACCTGCTAAAATGCCCTGATGTAACTGGAAGCATGATATGATGTTCTGCTTTTCAAATAGCCCATGAGGAAGACCCTTGAAAAAGGGCCTGTAAAATTGCTCTACACCATAAATCCTGTTTTGGAAAAAACCCAAATAAAGCATTCTTCAAGGTCTGGTTTAAGACACAGCTTTGTGAGACGGTCTAGAAAAATATGTCTCCAGGGTTTTTATTTTCAAGTGCTAAGATGACTGGGGGCCAGGATCATTAGACAAATTCTACACTAAAGAAATAAGGAAAAAAGTGCTTTATTCAGCATGTCTCACTTACTGCGGTGGACAGTCGGGATGCCAAGGTCATTTCCAAATTCCCTTTGAGGCCCAGCAGTGCAGGAACTAAAATGAAAACTTCAGTCACATTTTTGAATACTTCCCAATGCTGTAAGAATAAGAGAAGTGAGTTAGTTTTGATATTTATTAAGCTCTTGGTAAATCCTAAGCACTGAAATAAATTCAAAATGTCAGATTCAAATATAGCCCCTGTCCTACACAGGGTTTACAATCTAAAGGGTAGGGAGAGCAGATAGTTCACTCCCATTTTATAGATGAGGAAACTGAGGTACTGAGAGGTAAAATCACTTGCCCAAGGTCACAGAGGTTTCCTGGCTCCTAAGTCCCATGCATTTTCCATTAAGCTACGCTGCCTCCATAGTTGAGCTTAAAGTTTCAAAAAGTGGCAAAAAAAATGAAGAAAACTTTCTTTAGAGACCAACAGCATTTTAAATAACCAAACTACACTGTTATTAATATTTTAGACTTCCCACCCATTCTTTATGCACTCTGCCCCATAACATCTTACCAGTGAACTTGTTTATTCAGTGCTTAATTTATGCTGGCAGAGCTGCTGAGGCACTGAATAGCTTCATGGCTTTCTTTCTTCTCTGCCTGCCCACAATGAATCGCCCCCCACAATAAAGCTGGGGGTGGGGGAGGGAAGAGTTTGAGGACCTGGAGAAAATCTATTGTTGAGACTTTGGATTGCTCCCTTTCCTCTACTGAAAACTAAGATACGCAAGTAAAATAAGCTCCTTTTAGTCACTGTTGTGTTCTTTTTTGTGTCAACATATGACAGAAGTCCCAGGATTCCAGCACAGGTCTGAAGGCAAGTTTCCCTGCAATTTCTCTTTCTTTCCTTCCTTCCTTCTTCCTTCTTTCTTTCTTTCTCTCTCACATGTAAACACGAGACACTGGTCTCATTCCCTTGCCTTCCTATTGAGTTTCTTCAGTATAGTAGAAAGTACTGGCTAATGCTTTGAGCTGAGTAACGAAAACTCCTCTCCCAGACTAGCTCTGACTTCCAAGGCCATGGAAAATGTTATTTCCACAAAAACTCAGTTTACTCAGCTACAAAATGAAAATAAGAATATTTCAAGCTGGTAATACTGCAAGGCCAAATCAAAGTAATATTTTCAGAGGTCCTTAATTAACTCTAGATTTCAGGGTTCAATTTTATGTTATCCAGAAAAATCCCTAAGCATTTCTACTTGCTATTATCCAGAACTGTAATTAAGTTGTTGCCAATGTCTGAACAACAGATTTGTGCAGATAATTAAGAAGGAAACTTGGGGGCTTCTACAAAACTGCAAATGCATTTTCAGGGATTGAGGGGAGGAAGAATAATCTTCAAATATTGGAAAAGTGTCTTGATATTCTAAGAAGGAAAATATTACTTAAATAAAGAAATCATTTTATATTTTTAATGTAATTGAAAACATGGTAAATTTTGGATCATTTATCATGACTTGAGATAGGCACATCCCTCCTCTCAAGATAATGATAATAATAATAATTATGGTATTTGTTAAGTACTTACTATGTGCCAAGTACAGTTCTAAGCACTGGGGTAGATACAAGGTAATCTTAATCCCCATTTTACAGATAAGAGAACTGAGGCACAGAGAAATGAAGTGACTTTCCCATGGTCACAGAGCAGACAAGTGGCGGAGAAGGGATTAGAACCTATGTCCTCTGACTTCCAAGCCCAAGCTCTTCCACTAAGCCGCTCTGCTTCTTATCTCATCCCCTAATGGAAGAGAGATACAAAAAAATACATTCTCTATTGACAATGCTGATAAAATAGAGGGGGGTTATTAGTTGTTTTCTCATAAGGAAGAGAACAGCCTGGCAAATAGCCCTTTGTCTACCAACCTATTTTGCCCTGTTCTTCTCTTAGGAACTCTAGACTGTAATCTCATTTTGGGCAGAGAATGTACCTATCAACTCTGTTGTACTGTACCCTCCTAAGCACTTACTATAGTGCTCTGCACACACTAAGGGCTCAATAAGTACCACTGATTGATTAGGGACCAGATAAGTGGCAGCCTAGATCTGTGAGTGATGGTCAGAGTCAGAAGAGGTTACTCCAATTCCTAAAGCAGCAAGGTGGAGTGGATAGAGCATGGACCTGGGAGTCAGAAGGTCATGGGTTCTAATCCCAGCTCCACCACTTGTCTGCTGTGTGGCCTTAAGCAACTCACTTCACTTCTCTGGGCTCCATCTGTAAAATGGGGATTGAGACTGTGAGTCCTACATGTGACAGGGACTGTGTCCAACCTGATTTGCTTGTCACCAACTCAGCTCTTAGAACAGTGCCTGGCACACACCAAACGCTTAACAAATACCATCATTTTATTATTAGAAGCCCCTAAAGCACCTGTTAATCAATTTTTTTATAGTACTGGGGTAGATACGAGGTAATAAAGTTGGAAGCAGTCCATGTCCAACATGGGGCTCACAGTCTTAATCCCCATTTTACAGATGTAACTAGAGCTCAGAGGGTTAACTAATAACCCCCTCTAAGTGACTTGTCCGAGGTCACACAGCAGACAAGTGATGGAGCCGGGACTAGAGCCCAGGTCTTTCTGATTTCCAGGCCCGTGCTCTATCCACTAGGCTACACTGCTGCTTAGTAAGTATTTTACCAAACACTTTCTGTGTGCAAACCACTTCGCTAAGCGCTTGGGAGAGTACAAAACAAGAGAACTGATAGATACAATACCAGCCCTCAACAAGCTTACAAACTAGAGGGGGAGACAGACATTAATATAAACAAGTTATGGATATGGACATAAGTGCTGTGGGGCCGAGGGACACATGTCTGAAGGGTAGAGATCCAAGTGCACAGATGACACCCTGGCCCGGCCTTAATTTATGGTGACTTTTGGTGCATTCCACTACAGGCAAGACAGTCACCACTGTAACCACGCTTGGGCAGCAAATGAATCAGAGTCTGTGGGGTGCGGCCAGAAACACATGATGCTGGACTGACAGAAACTCCCAGTCATGCCTAACTCCAGGCCCCGGCCAGCAAAGCTACTGCCGATTCCATTGCTTCTATCAGGATTTTGGTGGCAGCAGCCTCAGCTGAAATCCTGAGCCAGGCGACCACTACCAATCTCCTTCTATTGCTCTAATCATAGCACCCAGACCCAACTGAGAACAGACCAAAATCCCAAGGTTGACTCCACAACCAAACTGGCTTCCCCAGGCCTAACTGGGGACGCTGAGTCGAGGCTAAACTGGATCTGAACTGAGATAGTATTAAAATAGGAAAATTCCAAAAGTATAATGCAGCTCATGCCCCACTTTGATGTACTCATATAGGGACATTTACAAATCAAAGACAACAAAATTATAAGCAGAAATTTCTCAAGTGCTCTGACCAGGGAACCTATTCTCAGTTTCAGAAGTTGGTTCCCCAAGCAAGTAACTAGATATGCCACCGTTCCCTCAGACAGTATGGGGGAATAAAAAGATGCCGTTTTTGAACTTTAATGTACTGTACATTCAGTTCTCCCTACACATTTACACTGCATGGTTCTTTTAAAATTTCTTTTTATAGTATTTGTTAAGTGCTTACTCTGTGCCAGGCACTGTACTAAGCATTGGGATAGATACAAGTTAATCAGGTTGCACACAATTCATGTTCCATATGGAACTCAGAGTATTAATCCTCATTTTCCAAATGCAGGGTTTGAGGCACAGAGAAGTGAAGTGGCTGGCCCAAGGTCACAGAGCAGATAAGTGGCAGAACCAGAATTAGAACTCAGGTCCTTCTGACTCCCTGGTCTGTGATCTATACACTAGACCACACAGAAAGTTGTTAAGGAATTATGACTGATTTAGTAGGGTGCTCATATATGTTAAGTGCTCAATAAATGTTATTTTTTATATAACCCTATTTCTTCACAAGGGGCAAAGCAAATTTGTAAACATACATAAGCAAGATGCGTAGAGTTTTATTTATTATTTTTAACCTAAAAATATTGTGGAAAATTTACAGTTAGGTAAAGAAATGAATAAGATCATAAGAAATGCTCAGGTGTAATTTTATTAAATGGTGGTGATTTTCAAAGTAGTATAATGTTGCTATTTTGTGGTGCTTTTCAAATTGTACTTTGCAGATACTGATTTGTAAAAATATCCTGAAAATAATAATCAGAAGTCATATATGAAATGCTTTATGTTCCTCAGAAGGAAAATATCAAAATCCTAATTCACAGACAAGGAGGTGGCTTATTAAACCATTCAACCCCCACTTTACAGGAGGAAAACAGTATCATAGCTAATATCAATAGTTTATCAATAGTTTGCCTTTACAAAGATGCTCACCTATAGATTGCTCCATATGCATTTGAGGAATATTTATATAACTTATATCTAAAACCAATAAACTTATCCTGGCAGTTTCCGCTCAGATACATTGTGAAAGCTTCTGTCATGGAGTTTGGGAGTTCTTAGTTTTTGTTTGTGTGCAGTGGTTTCAAACTCTACAATTTAATTCCAATATAATTTTGGCTGAAACAGGAAACAGCAAACAATCAATTTAAGGTGGAAAAAGTTGGCAAAACCAACAAATTACAGGATACGCTTGCCAAGTCTTTGCTGACTCAACTTATCTCACACAAATATTGTAGCAGAGATGAAGCATCCCACACATTAAAGAAACCTTATAAACACCACGCTTGATGAACCCAGATCATTTTAGGATTTTGAGATTTCTTTTAATAAATAGCTGAGGGTTGTTGATGCAAAATGGTAATATGATTAAAGTATTACCAAACTCACTGGAAATATAATGTAGAACATACATTCCATTTTGATTATAAAATTCAAATTTCATTAGGGTGGGAGTAGTCCCTCTGAGACAATGCTTTTAATAATAATGATGGTATTTGTTAAGCGCTTACTATGTGCAGAGCACTGTTCTAAGCGCTGGGGTAGACACAGGGGAATCAGGTTGTCCCACGTGGGGCTCACAGACTTCATCCCCATTTTACAGATGAGGTAACTGAGGCACAGAGAAGTGAAGCGACTTGCCCACAGTCACACAGCTGAGTGTGAGTGAGTGAGTGGCAGAGCTGGGATTTGAACTCATGACCTCTGACTCCAAAGCCCAGGCTCTTTCCACTGAGCCACGCTGCTTCTAAAGGTCTTTGCCCCTTAAATCCTGAGTTTATATAAACCTCTCTTTCAATGCACCATTGAGTGAAAACAGTAGCTCCTTTACAGTTGACCATTCTTAGCAAAACAGGTAGCCAGTATTGCTGTCTCATTCATTGGTTAAGAAGAAAGGAGAGTGGAAATAGGAAGGAGAGCCAGACATTGAATTTATGAGATGGACTGTACATACAGAAAGGCTGGAGCAATATAAAGAGGGATGGAGGCCCTGAGAAATGTACTAACAATACTGTCAAGCTTTACACCTCTGCATATAAAGAAATTTTCAAGTCACTTAGCTGTAAAGTACTCTTTTTTTAAAGGGAGCAGGAGAATATGTAGGAATGCACTAAACACTGGAAGCCTGAATTTGACATGTTGGATTAAATAACTGCTCAATAACAATAAGTATTTTACCCCTGACAATGGCAAATACCTGATCTTCAGGCTAAAACAAAATTATACCACATCTAATTACCTATTTTAAAGATAAATTAATCATGTACTCATTTTGCATCAACAGTGTTCAGGTATTTCTCATTATTATTATTGACAAAATGTGTTGTGTGCATCCAATACAGAGTGCAAGGGACCCCCTTCAGAGAGAAATGGAAGCAGTGAAAAATGTACTAACAATATTGTCCAGCTTTATCCCTCTGTAGTCCTTGTCCTTAAGGAATTTTTGTAAGCTCATTGTGAGCAGGGAACATGTCTACCAACCCTGTTATATTGTGCTCTCCCAAGTGGTTAGTACAGTGCTCTGCATACAGTAAGCACTCAATAAATACAATTGAATGATAGCAGACTATCAAACCAAAGGAAAAGAAATCAAAGGGGAAAAGTGGGTCTTGAGCCGAGATTTAAAGGAAGAAAGGTTGCTACGGTGGACAAGAGTAAGGCTGCTCTATGATTGAGACAGTTTGATCAACGGCTGAATGAGAAAAGAAGACAGCGCAGGGAGTTAGAAGAAGATAAGCTTGACTTAGGGTGGAGAGGGATACAATGGAAGATGAGGAAACAGGCAGAACAGAACTTGATAACTGAAATATTTGGAGGGAAAAGTCAGTAGCTTGTGTTTGATCTAAAGAGAGATGGAATCACTGGATGACTAAGGGTAGAAAAGAAACCTTAACAAAGGGTCAGATCCGCTTGTTGATTTTAGCTGTCTCAGTAATGAGATCACAGTTGTTGGAAAAGAAAGAATGGTGTTTACAAGAGAGTTATAAGAAGGGCTAATCTTTGTGACTGGAATAAATTACATTGATCAAGTTGCAAAGTAAACAATGGATGACTGTTTCTTGAGGTCTTTTAAATCTGGGAATTCTATGCAGTGAATACTGGACTTCAGTCAAGTAATGACCTAAGTAAGGGATAATCATAAAACATTCCAAGTACCTCAAAATGTCTCATTAGCTACTCAGTAAATGCTCTCAATAAGGAATGCAAAGACTCTCCACCATTGTTCTAGCCACAGAAATCAATACTGCTGGAACCAAAATGACAGGCAGGAAAGGTAGATTCTCTCTCATCTCACTAAAAATGCTACAGTAAAAGAAAAATAGCTTCTCTCCAGATTCACAGACACTCTCAGGTGAAAGACTGAATAATCTGAAATTTATTATGCACCCAGTGATCAACAGTAGAGTTTAAAAAATTGTGTCTGATATTTTGGGGATTGCTTTAAAGAGAAGGGTTTTTTTGTGTATCAAGGGGGAGCGATACAATACCATTCATCTAAACCCCTCAATTTTCCTCCTTATTGTCCTGAGAGCAAAATAATGTTTTTTCAACCAGGACATTCCACAAACAAGTTCAGTGAGGGCTGTTATTTCATTAGAATGCCAGCCCTGGGGCCAAGCAGTGAATTATCACGCTAACCAACCCAAGATGTAGGGGAGATGTCACAGTTGACATTCAGTAACCTTCTGCTAATCCTGAAGGCTATGTTTGTAATCCAGCATAGCACTGAAATGGACATGGTACCTCTGCTTCAAGCAATTTTCAATTTTTACTCTTCATCCTCTCAAAGAAAAGCTAGAATGATTTAGAAAAGAACTACATAGATAAATGAACCATTGGACCTCGGTATTAATAATGATAATTATGGTATTTAAGAACTTACTATATAAGAGGCACTTTACTAAGTAGCGTTGGGATGGACACAAGCAAATCGGGTTGGACACAGTCCCTGTCCCACATAGGGCTCACAGTCTTAATCCCCATTTTACAGTTGAGGTAACTGAGGCACAGAAAAGGCCATACAGCAGACAAGTGGCAGAGCCAAGACTGTAACCCATGACCTTCTGACTCCCAGGCCTGTGTTCTACCCACTTTGCCATGCTGTTTCCCCTAAACTTCATATTAGATGTTAAATAAGACCTAAGTATTTAAATGAACACTACATTCCCACAAGGCATACACAAACCCAAGGAACAAACAAGGAACTCCAGTAAAGCTAGATATATCGCAAGATCTTTTTAGTGAACTACTCTGGTCAAGCTGGGCCAGGCGCTGTTAAGATGGGGGGAGTGAGCTAACCTGCCACTGTTTCAATCCAAGGAGGGCACTGACTCCTAGGCAGTATAATGTTGGAGTGCCACCCCTCTAGACTTTGAGCTCATTGTGTGCAGGGAATGTGTCTGCTCACTCTGATGCATCGTACTCTCCAAGTGTTTAGTACAGTGCTCTGCACATAGAAAGCACTAAATACCATTGATTGATTGATCCCACAAGCAACCTCAAAGCCCCGGTAACCAAAAGGATAAACCAAGAGTACACACTGCAAATGTGTGACTATTCCCGCCACTCAGAAGTGACCTTGAGCACCGTTGGGGCTTCTGAGCACTGTTGGGGGCTTCAGATCAGGTATGCAACCAGAGCAAAGTCTGCACTGGTTTTCAGGATCTAGCCAGTTTAGAGGTCTAGGACACTGTTCTCAAAACAGAAACAGGAAATAGCCCTTTAATATGTTCAAAGTACCGCCCCCCTCCCCAACCCACCACCACCACTCGCTTCTATAATCTGGCATATGAGATAGGCCTGGACTTCCTCTATCATTTACTGTGAATATGTGGTTTCTTTAAAGATCATTAAAATGGGGGGGAGGGATTTCACGAGAAAGGGATTTAATCTTGGATCTAAAAATTTGCTCCTCGTAGACTGCCAAAATGCAGTTTCCAATTTGGCTCTAACAATAGCCTCACGTTTTTAGAAGAATTTAGTTTGTCTTCTGGACTGTAAGCGCATAGCGGGCAGGGAGTGTGTCTGTTATATTATTGTGTTGTACTCTCCCAAGCGCTTTGTACAGTGCCCTGCACACAGTAAGCACTCACTAAATATGATTGATTGGATCTATTTGAGGGTAGGTGAAAATAAGAACTACACAGCATGTCTGGCATTTTAAACACCTAATTTCTAGAGAACTGTCTTAAATTTAACCAAATAATTTAGTGTTTCTCAGTACTAAGAGGGTAGGGGAATTCCCAGGATATATATTAACATACTAATGTATGTTGTAATAATAATAATAATAATATATAATAATAATAATGTATGTTACAGTATTCTTGGTAACATTCTTGATAATGTATTAGGTCTTAACCTATCTGGTGCCAAAAGGTTAATATCAAATCATTGATCACTACAGAAACGCTCTGGGTATGTCACTCCCCTCCTCAAAAATCTCCAGTGACTGCCTATCAACCTTCGCACGAAGCAAAAACGACTCACTCTTGGCTTCAGAGCTGTCCTTCACCTCGCCTCCTCCTACCTCACCTCCCTTCTCTCCTCCTCCAGCCCAGCCCGCACACTCCACTCCTCTGCCGCTAACCTCCTCACTGGGCCTCGTTTTCACCTGTCCCACCATCGACCCCTGGCCCACGTCCTCCCGCTGTCTCGGAAAGCCCTCCATCCTCACATCCGCCAAACTCTCTTCCCCTCTTCAAATCCCTGAGAGCTCACCTCCTCCAGGAGGCCTTCCCAGACTAAGACCACCCTTTCCCTCTGCTCTTCCTCCCCTCCCCATCGCCCCTACTCCCTCCCACTGCTCTACCCCTTTCCCCTCCCCACAGCACTTGTACAAATTTATTACTCTATTTTATTAATGACATGTAAATATCTAAGATTCTATTTATCTATTTTGATGGTATTGATGCCTGTCTACTTGTTTTCTTGTCTGTCTCCCCCTTCTAGACTGCGAGCCCGTGTTGAGTAGGGATTGTCTCTATTGCCAAATTGTACTTTCCAAGTGCTTAGTACAGTGCTCTGCACACAGCAAGCGCTCAGTAAATATGATTGAATGAATGAATACAATAATTTAACTTTGTTTTCTTGAAAGACAAGTGATTTCATTTCTAGAATCACAAAAATCATCTGCTTCCAACTGCTTTTCCTCCAAGCTGTTTTGCTATATTCCTTCTCCTCATTTTCTTTACCATTTAAACAAGTCATACATTTCCATTTTCACCTCAAAGAATGAAAACTAAAGTGGAATTGAATGAACACAGAGCATCTGAATAGGCAGAATTACTGTATCTCTTTCCAGTTATTCTTGGTTAACATGAAAAATCAGTAATTGACAGACAATCTCAAAAACTGGATAGATTATTCAGGTCTTCTCTTAATTGGAAGAATACTATATTAGCGAAGAACATTAGGTATCACTGTCAAGCAAGAACTCTTGTTCACTTGATAATCCCCCGCTTTGGGGAAGAACTTTCAAAGGTCAACCACACTTTCCACCCCTTTTAACTTTAATAAGTAGGACTAAATGATTTTTTATGGATTGAAGAATGGGTCAGAAATGAGGAAGGGAAGATGAATGCCTTTCTTTTACACTGCCATTCAGCTTGTAAAGTCATTATGACAGACCTTTAATTTAACTTTTATATTCACCTTGAAGTTGAATGTAGTGGGCCTATTTCAAGTCAGTAAATATTTATCCAAAGCTCGAAGAAACCATAGTCTTTGGTCGAATGTTCATGAGTGACCCTGTGGGAATGCGATGACAACCGCCAGACTGTAGTTTCTGGATTGTTCGAGTGAACTGAATTGGAATGCTAGCGGATAGGAATCTCATCCCTTGACTACATCTCAATCTTTCAGTTTTACAGAAAGCTGAGGAGATCTGCAGCAACAGGGCAGAGGAGATGAGAGAAGCAGCTATAGAGCTCTCTCCTTCCTAGATGATCTGCCCCTCTGCCTCTGATAGTCCTTGAGGTAAGAATACATAACCAAAGCGGGTAACTTTTATAAGAAAATGGATACAGGAGGCCCCAGAAAAACTTAAATATCACACCTAAATTTTAAATACGGTAGCCTGAATGTTCTGATCAACTATTCAGTAGGAAATTAACCTTGTGGCCAAGTTTAAAAATTAATACGAGCATATAAAAATGCCACCTTTAATGGCTAAATTTATCATACTACGCAGAAATGACTCAAACAAAACTAAATCATAAACTGAACATTTTGAAGAGATACAGAGTTTGGGTATAAGGTAGGAGCCATAATTATTTTAGGAAAAATCATAGTTCCTAAATCTTAAAGTTTTAATTCATAAGTCACTTTATCTGGTATGATGAATACTTTGTAGTGTTACAATTTCCCTTTACAAAAGGTAATACATGCACCTAAAAATAATAGTGTCAAGCTCCATGATGGTTGCAGCCTCGTCTTTTACCCCTATTGTACTTTCCCAAGTGCCTGGTATTGTGTACAGGATATAGTAGGTGCCCAAAAAATACTACTGCATGAATGTATAACCAAACTATGACTTCAGTATTTTATATCTAGGAGGTATTTTAACTACTGCTTAGCAAAGCCCCTAAAGTTTCATTTTATAAGTGATTAAGAGGGAATACACGCTATTATAAATACTATTACCCAATAATATTTAATTTATTATCATACAAAAATGATGGCCAAGAGAATTGACATATTACAGCATTCTACTTTCAAGTCTTCTGACATAAAAATCAACACTCAACATAATAAATTGACATTAATTTTTGAAAGCTTTAACTCAATTCTCAGTTTGAACTGAATTTTAAATGAAACAAATCATTTTATTGAAAGATTTGGAGTTGTCCACAGAATCTCAATTTATCAGCTAAAGACAGATGAAATTACATCAAACAAGTATAATAAAACATCTAAGAATTTATGGTTTATAGGAAAAGATTCGCAATAAAGGATAATATGACTAGGGACAATTAAAGAGTTAATCTTTCCCAACAGGAGGAAGTTGTGGGCAAAAAAAAGTATATACAGGAGAAGTTATGTCCTTTTAATGTGCAAAAAACATTTAAGGCACTTTCCACCATGTATCATAGTATAAAAAGTTTCCTTAGAAAGCATAAGTAAATTTTCGAGAAAAGAATAAGCTTTAGGAAATGGAATGTAAATACAATTTTAATTATTTTAGTTTTGGATTACCATTTTTTGGTATGATGAATCTAACTGTGATTCTTCCTTAACACTCAGAGATGCTTGTGATAAAATGAGATATCAGGTACTAACATTCTCTGTACTAATGCAATCTTCATGATAATCAGGGATACAAATAAATGAAATATATTTTAAAGCATTTTGCACACTTCTTCCAATTAATAGGGGGTCCATTTAATAACCAAAAGGAGAAATCTGAAATTACCAGCCTTAGTTTGATGGGTTTTAAGACTATAATGATCTGAGTGTTAATAATGCCTTTGAAGTTTACTTTGAAAATGTTTTTAAACTATACGACAAATGTGTACTGTTCTTCCCTTCACAATACCTTGTGATCTGTAAACATTACATGTGCTCATATTAAGCAAGTGAAGTACTAAGTCAACATTAAAGAACCCACACATCCTGTAACGTTTTATTGCTCTTTCGGCATTAGATGGTTGAAGGCCAAGCATTACTTTAGGAAGAGTATCTTTATAGAGTTCTGGCTAAACCATCCATCAGAGAAAAGTAAATTAGCACAAAATGTGGTAACTATTCTGCTGAGGAGAATTTTACAGACACTGTTTCACGTACTTCTGTTTCAGACAAAATGAGACATTTTTATCAGCCTTACGATTTTGAAGTCTACTTAAAGAATTCAATATCGCAAAAATGTGCATAAATGTATAAATAACCTGTTTTATGTACGACATAAAAATCTTATAATTCTTTATATTCATCTAAATATTCTTCCAGAATCATGGCAGTGAGCTCATTGTGGGCAGGGAACATATCTGCTAACTACGTTGTATTTTTCTAAGTGCTTAGTTCTGTGCTCTGCACACAGTAAGCATTCGATTGATACTTAATTGAAAGGTAGAACAACAACAACATAACAAAAGGGATATAGTTTACCACATATTAAAAAGACAGTGGAGAGGGAAGCAAATCTACCCCATCATGTTCTTGGGACCAAAAGTGCCTGAGGTCTTTGGCAATAAATTGAAGTGAGTCAATTAAAGGATGGCAGAACCAGCTTGGAACTACACATGAACCCTAAGGCAGCCACATATTGTCATCATGATTTTGTTGCTCCAGGGATGGGTGAGTGTGGGTCCCAGGAGTCCCTGACTTACATAGAGCTCCCAGTCTAAGTGACTGTGATAGTAGGACTGATCTCTGCTTGCAAGGAATTTACAATCTAGTGGGGCAAAACACTAAATTACAGATAGGAGAAAGTCACAAAGTGTGTAAGATATGTGCAAAAGTTCTGTGAGGGGACTGTGAATATTTAAAGTCCTTATGTGGCTCAGGAGGGCCAAAATGGCAATTTGGGGATATAAAATGTAGAGACTTTGAAATTAAACAGGAGTACCTTCCTGGAGATGTGACCTTTTCATCATTTTCAAGACAAGAATAATGTTTTTTCTGTAGAAATGTTGAGACTAAGAATGTTATTCATTAAAATATTGTTTGTCTTGAAGTGATATCACCTAAATCAGATTTTTGATACTATTAGCCAACAGTACCATATTAAAGTTTGACAATCTGCCACAATACATACCAGGAAAAACAAAGCAGCCAACACAAAGAGGTGCACACTAACCTGCACAATGTCCAAAACCATGCCAGCTGAAACCGTCCCAAAACCTGCCAGCAGAAATGGTACAAGTATTTGCAACGCCATAGTTCCACTGGATTCCTTCGGTAATTTTCGGTTTCCTTCTAGGATAACATCTTCATCACCTTCACTAGACGTGTCTTCATCTTTTAACATGGCAGCAGTTTCTGAAGCTTCTCTCTCATCACAATAATTATAGTTAGCGTAGTCATCATACTTTGGACTGCAGTTTGATGGACTGTGTCCATTATTACCATGAAAAGATGGTTCTGAGAAGTGAGGGAAGTCCATGTGCTGATCTGTTCTGTGGTTAAAACTTTGTGCTATAGATGGTAATTCATCTTGCCAAATACTGTTTGGTTTCTTATGTTTGTCATCCTGATTTTTCTGGTAAATGACTGGAACCATACTCAATAGCAGGTTTAAGAACTTGTCAGATTGAATTGTACTGACAGCAATAGTCCAATTTACAAAGCTTTCTCCGCCGCTTACAATACCATTTGTTTTGTTCGTGGTAGATCTTCCTTTACTATTAGTCATATTGTCATTACAGAACACGGAATCTTTGCTCTTTAGGCCTTACGTAGCATGTGAGGAAACCAATGAAGCAAAACACAAGTTTAAAAACAAAAAGTCATTTTGCTGCATAGAAGGCAATTTTCCAGTATTCTCCAATGTTTAAATGTTCCACAATAGTGGTTGCATCTGGAAAGTAAAAAATACAGAATAGACCATTATTCTTCTCATTTCAACTTAATTTTCTTAAAGAAAAATAAAACACTGGAATCTGTTTTTTCAACATTAAGACATTTGGGAAACTCATGGAAGGACAACATCGTAGTGACAAATTTGAAGTCAGGTAGTCAATGAATTCTTCATTCTACAAGCTAATCCCAAAGGGATACCTCAGGTTGCACAGGATAATCTCACTGTCATTAAAGAGGCTCCTAATTATTCACTTATGCTATGACACAAGCTCTAGAGAGCAATGGAATGTTACCTATACAATACTCTAACTCCTCATCCTAAAAAGCAATTGGAGTTGCTCAAAATGTCAAATGAAGGAGCGGGAAAAAGAAATCAAGTGAAAATTTAGGGAAGAGGTGGGGGGTGTTTTATTTTGGATCATCCACTTCATAGAAAAAAAAGGAGAAAGTATTGGAATTCCAAGAACCTGCATGCTCTGCATATCTACCACTCTGCACCAAATTAAAAGCATCTTTTTGTTCTTTCACAGAAAAGCACCAACTGTCTGGCTGTCAGGGGTTTGAAAATGACACCTTTCAGCAAGCGAGTAACCATATTTTTCATTTACAAAATAACCAATCACTTAATTGGCACTCCCTTCTGCTTTCCCATTATCTATCTGTTAATGATTACTTGTGTAAGGGAAAATTAAATTAAGGGACACACTACCAACAGGTGCCCTTTGTTCCTCTTTCTTCTATCAAACATGCTGGTTTCACTTCTGCAACATTAAGTTTTCATTCATTATGGTTTGCTAAAGATAAACTAAAACAGAAATTTTGAGAGCATTATAACATTGGCAATTCTTTTTCTAATAAAAATAGACAAGGAGGAGTACGGTCCCATACGTATTCGATTGGGGTAGGGCTGCCTAAAGGGGCCCTATGGTCTCGGGCCCTTACCACCACCACCACCTCTGACCTCCTGCCTGCAGCTCTGACCCCAACCTGCCTGCAGGAACAGGGGGAGTGCGTGAAGGAGAACCTGCTTTCCAAGTATTTGGGACATTGAGAAGCCTATGTCAGTCTGAACTAAAGATGACCCAGCCTGGAGCAGTGGGAAGCCTGAGGTCCACTCCCCAGCAGCAAGTATACACTGTTATTTGCCTGTTTTCTACTGAACTGTTGATGTTGCTGGATTACCATTATTCTTTCCCTGTGGGGCTGACTGTGAGCTAGGGACCATGTCTAAATCAAAGTCTCCATATTTCACCCAATACTTGATTCAAAACTATATGCATTCTTAAGAAGTCCAGGGCCCAAGGTTTAAGGGGAGGAAGTTTTGGGGGGGTGGGGGAGAGAATCATTTAAAAATATATATCTAGACTTTAAGAGTCAATTAAGTGCTAATTAAGTCAAGCAGGAAGTGACAGTATAGAAGTAAACAGAAATCTATTCCTCAAATCTTCACCACCAAGGTTCTGCCCTGAAGCATAACCAATCAAGCCTTATTTTGGGGTCTCCAGAATCTTTAATCTCACCCTGCTGGGGGCACCTTCTAGATTAAGAATCCCCCACCCCCCACCCCCGAGGACTGGGTCGATTCTGGGACATCCAAAGTGTTTGGAAGGTCTTCAGAAGATTTCAGAGGCATCCCACTTCCAACCTTTCCTGACTAACCCCAATCCCACAGGGCTTCTCCACCATCTCCCAAAAATTCTTGGAACGGAGTGAACCCTCATCCTGGGGTAGCTATCTAAAGTGAGACCCTCTGGAGCCGCCTCAGGCTAAAGCCTGCAGGTGGACCAGAGATGCTCCAAAGCTCCACCCTACTCCCAGAGGAGATGTTGGTCACTGGTTACCTTAGAGCTACTGGGTGATGATCTGGTCTGAGACTTCCCAAATCGCAATATCAACATACAATGTGAACCAGCCGAACAAGCCCAGTGTGACACTCAGAATTCTAAGTGCCATTCTAAAGTACATTCTAAAGTTCAGTTGGGCATAAAAAAGCCAGTCCACTGGAAGTGCTAATGATCATCTTTCGGCTACTTTTGCTACCAATTCTAGCAAAACTAAGCAAAACAACTCTAAAACTACAGACTAGCAATTTGGAAAAAAACACCTGCTTCAGCAACCAACATTCAATGATAACCACTCCTGAGGCCCAGAAACACCTGGTTCACAGACACATAAAATGGAAGAAAGTGAATACTAAAGATCTTTGCATCCTTTCAACCATTTCTCATCCCCAAAATGTATTTGAGCAAGTATGAACTGCCAAAATCTGAGTATGAATTAGCTAAAGTCCTCAGGGTATTTAATCCTCACCAAGTGGGGCTAGCAATTCAGACATATCGGTCAAATTAAATTCCTAAGAATGCCATAAATGGACCATTACCTAGGAATGATGAATGGTCCTTTATCCTTTCCAGAAAAATGTTGTTCATTGTCTTTGAGCTAAATGATGGGTCTAAGCTGCATAGATTCTCAATGGATCAACTGCAAGACTACCCTTAATTAAAACTTGTTGATAGTCCAGAGATTCCCTAGAAATTAGATCTTCTAAATAACCATCATTCCTTTCAAGTGACCTTGGGCAAGTCACTTAACTTCTCTGGGCCTGAGCTACCTAACTGCAAAAAATGGGGATTAAGACTCTGAGCACCACGAGGGACATGGACTGTGTCCACCATGATTAGCTCACATCTACCCCAGCGCTTAGTTCGAGTCTTAACAAGGACCATTAAAAAAGTGCACTGCTAAAAATGTTGTGCAGTATCAATGGTATTTATTGAGCAATAACTATGTGCAGAGCACTGTACTAAGTGCTTGGGAGTAAAAATAATAATGATTAATAATCCTTATGGTATTTGTTAAGCACTTACTAAGTGCCAGGCACTGTTCAAAGCACTGGGGTAGACACAAGCTAATAGGTTTGGACACAGTCCCTCTTCCACATAGGGCTCACAGATTTAACCCACATTTTACAGATAAGGGAAATGAGGCCAGAGAAATAAAATGACTTGCCCAAGATCACACAGGAGACAAGTGGCAGAGCCAGAATTAGAACTCAGGTCCTTCTGACTCCCAGGCCTGTGCTCTATCCACAAGGCCACACTGCTTCTCAAGACACGCTGCTCCTCAAGCCACGCTGCTTACCTGCCCATAACAAGTTTACAGTCTAGAGGGGGAGGGAGACATTAATCTAAGTAAATAGGTAATTTACTTCCAAAGTAAATAAGTCTTTTGCTTCCAAAAGAAGGGCTAAAATGAAGACACCTCTTGGCAACAACATAGAAACAGAGATGAGATGTAGAAGCAATTTTTAAAAATGCATATTGTGTGGTGGTGACAGAATCACATGTCAGAAACACCTAAGGACTGAGGATCTGTTGTGAGGGAATTGATGAGAGTAGCTTGGCCTAGTGGATAGGGCACAGGGTTGGGAGTCAGAAGGACCCAAGTTCTAATCGCAGCTCTGCCACTTGTTTGCTGTGTGACCTTGGACAAGTCACTTAACTTCTCTGGTCTACAGTTGCCTCATTTGTAAAATGGGGATTAAGGCCGTGAGTCCCTTGTGGGACAGGGACTGTCTCCAACCTGATAACCTTGTATCTACCCTAACACTTAGTACAGTGCCTGGTACATGGTAAGTGCTTAATGGCATTAAAAAAGAGAGAGAGTAGTGGTTTTCAGAGCATCACTCCCACTCACTCATCTCTGGCAGTTGTGTTCTGGCTGAGGCAAAGGGTGCTATGGGTATTGGGAATATGCTTCATAATCAAGTGAGTGAAGATACTTGACTATATTCATTGCAGGTTACAGCACTAACAGAAATGTCTTAAGGGGTGAACTTCAAAAGGAAATGAACAGAGATGTGCCACCTGCAATGTGGCTGAAGTATCTCTGCTTTCAGACCCTGTTTCTTGTCTTCTGAGTTCTTAGTTATTTTTATGTGAAAGAAGTGAGCTTTTGCTTTCAGATGTTTCTCCCTTCTTAGGTGTATCCCTACTTTCATTAAGAGCTTTCATGTTCTCCCAGTCAAGCTGCTTGGCACTAAATTTGGCATGTTTTGCCAATATGCAGCTTGATTGACAGAAGACAGTTCCAGTAGCTTGCAAAGCAGTTTTTGCCTTTTCCTGGGAAAAGCCCTGTTCTTTATATCTTTCTTGACATATTATGGATGTTAATCCAGGCTTAGCAGAAGGATTCTGGGTGTGGCCTTTGGTAAGACCCACAGGTCCAACCCACTAAAAGCAGGCACACACAGACAATATAATATGGTAGAAGGCAATCACAGATGCAGACACAGATACACAGAGAGAGCAGACAACTCTCCCCCCTACGCACACACACACCCTTCCCCCAAACTCCTCCCCAACACCCCCCCACACACACAAACACACATACACATATACTCTGGAGGCAGCTGGTGAGAGCGTAGCCCCTGTTATGGGAACTGGTGGGGTGGGGCCAGGAGAAAAAGTTTTAGAGATCTTGGCTCTTGTGAAGTGGGGAGGAGAGAGTGTCCAACAAGAGACTATGAAAATCTGCAGGATAAAAAAAGAGAAATGGAAATATTCTACTTTTAAGCACGTGGATTTAAGACTCCCTTCTGCTCCTTTCCCAAGACTCTCTAAGGAGAAGTTTAGATTTCATGGCAATTACCAATATTAAAGAATAGAGGAGAACACCGGTGTCCTAGCCATCTCTACAACAGGTTCTAAAACAAACTGGTTTGAGCACTGTTTAACATCCAGTGGCTTCCATGCTCTGTTTTATAATTACACTAGGTCCAGCTACCAAGCAAAACTTACTTTAGTCTCACCAATTACTTGAAGGCGCTCCAAGGGATTTCTTTTGAAGTGGAATGAAAAAAACCCTTCCTATCTCAGAATAACCACTATTTAGCTGAACTAAAAGATATGTTTTTCAGAATATCACAGCCTAATAAAAAGCCTTCAGATATTTGGCATACTTTGCTGAACCTAAAGCCCCTTACTTAACTGGAATTAAAACACATCTGCATTAATTATGAATCTGAATGTTTCAGAGTAACGATGTCAAGGTCACACAAGAATGACGCAGAGTTGGGGTGGAGGATATGCAGAGGAGGAAAAAAAGAACAGTTAACTGGTATTGTGGAAACATCTAATTGCTAGGCTAGGCAAGACTCAGACACATTCTGTACAAACACTAAGGCCCAGGATGAGTCATAGCCATGATTCAGCTGTCTGAATTTATTTCCTAAAACCCACCACATTTTGAAAATAAAAATATTCAAAAATTTCCAAGATTTCGAAAAGAAAGAGTAGCAATTTCACAAGCTTTAACTTTGAAAATTATTTACTTGGAAGCACTGTAGTTTGCAGATGATAAAATAATTTATTTTAGGAAATAGAGATCTTCTCCATAGTCCAAAGTCCAGGGTAATAACTTGATATGGTTAAACTTCTATATTTAACAAAAGGGTGCACTTAACTCTTGTAAAGGACAAATCTTTCAACCAAGGGAGATTATTTACATATAGGATATTCCGGCATGGTCTCAAATAAAATATGAGTCCCACGAGAGACAGGGATTCTGTCCAACCTGATCATCTTCTATATACCCCAGTGCTTGGCACACAGTGGCTGCTTAACAAATATTACAATTATTATGGAGTTTACATGATAACACGAAGAGAGTTGGTAGTGCAACTGAACTGTAAAATTGACCACTCGGTAAAAATGAACCCTAGGTCTTTCATTTCTGCTGCCTAAAACTGTAATTCAAAAACTGTCTTTTTAAAGTATGATCCCAAGGCCCCGCCAATTCAACCATGGCCACACCACCTCTGATACCAGTCTTCCTGACTTTCACTTCTTGGAGAAACAGCTCCCCATTGCCTCTCTTTTCCCTGAGTAAATATGCCTCCTAGAGCACTTCCAGGGCTACGTTTAGATTGGGACTGTTGCTTGGGAGGAGAAGGGGATTCCTCCTCTACCGTTCACAGAGGGGAGCCTTGAGGGCTTTGGCCCCACCAAAGTAATCTGCAATTTCTACAGACTATAAGCTTGTTATAGGCAATGGACGTGTCTGCTAAGTCTGGTGCACTGTACTCACCCAAGCGCTTAGTACAGGGCTCTGCACATAATATGTACTTAATAAATACTATTGATTGGTTGACTGACAGTGAAGGGCTCAGATCATTTACTCTCTCAAACATTATATACAAAAGCTTTGATGGTAAGGTAGGAGTCTTCCCTGATTTTGAGGATTTTTTAATCGAAGAAGTGGTGAACATGAAGAAAATGGCACGTCATGTGTGGTCAGTATTTTAAAAGCTTGGGCTCTGTATCCATTTTTCCATTCTTTCTTGTTTCTGCTTCTACTTATACCTATTCACTTTCCCGACATCCCTAATGAAAACAGTTAAACAAACATGAAACGGAATTTATCCTCCTACCTTGCACTCTTCTCTGGGTAATGCCAGTTTTCTCTAGACTTGTTGACCCATCTCTGCCAGAGATTTGATTCTACAGGAGACCACCCAGGCTGAGAAAATGCTATCCCAAGATACTACAGGCTTGTAGTAAAATCCCAGATACATTTTAAAAACTCAAAAAAAAAAAAAGACAGCAATGTGATATTCCAACCTGAGTATTAACCGTACCATAATACAATGGAAAAATAAAGGAAGTGGCCCAATTAAACTAAACTAAAGGTGGAGGCATTGGCCAGATAGGCTCCCCATGGCAGGGCCTTTGTGGAAACCTGGGGATCCTTCTAAAAATACTGTTACTATTATACATGGCCTCTACAGTACATTTTAGATAGATAAGGGAGTTGGAGCTACATTTTTAGCTGAGCTCCTCTTCTGCCTCCCCTACAAATTTGAGAACCAGTAAAATTAAAAGGCGGTGAAACCGTGCCATAACAATTACAGCCTATAGTGAAACTCTCATTAAGGGAGGAAACAAAAGTGAAACTGTACTTCTTGACCAGGATAACATCTTTAATTCTGTAAGCTGTTACTATAAAAAAGCATTTTTAAAAATTTATAAGTTTAGGATTTCACCAGTAAATTCCAAATGAACTAGGATATCTTGTGAACATGAAATGGACAGCCTGAATTGTTCAAGTGATATAAGCAAAGGTACTGGATGTCACAAGCCCTGGTTCTTCTCCAAACCCCAGAACTGATCTACTAAACAATCAATTGATGGCATTTATTAAGCATCTACAATACATTAGAGTTGGTAGACATGATCCCTGCCCATAAGGACCTTAAAGACTGGGGGGTGGGGGGGAGACATTAAAATAAATTACAGATAGAGGAAAGAGCAGAGTATAAATATATGGAACTAAGTGTTCTGGGGGGTGGAGTGAATATCAAAGTGCTTAAGGGGAACACACTCAAATAAAGCAGAAAGGAGAGTGATTAGGGGAAGAGAGATGGTCAGAGATGACTTCTTGAGAAGATATGATTTTAGTAGGGCTTTAAGTATGATGAGGAGCATGGTGGTCTGCCGTATATGAAGGGGAAGGAGTCCCAAGCCAGAAGGAGGAAATGGGTAAAGGGATCAGCAGCAACATAGATGAGAGCAAGGTACAGTGAGTAGCTTGGCACTAGAAGAGCAAAATATGTGGACTGGGTTGTAGTAGATGAGCAAGATCAGGTAAGAAGTGATTGAGTGATGCATGAAATGGAGACAGAAAATAAAGGAGGCAGGGAGTTTAGCAAGGAGGCTGATACAGTTTTTTAAGGCAGGAAATGAGAAGCAGACTGGGCTAGTGGAAAGCCCAGGCTTGGGAGTCAGAGGACCTGGATTCTAATCTTGACCACCACTTGTGTACTGTGTGACTTTGGGCAAGTCACTTAATGTCTCTGGGCCTCAGTTGCTTCATCTGTAAAATGGGGATTAAATCCTCCTCCCTCATATTTAAGCTGTAACCCCCATGTGGGACAGGGACTGTGCCAAACCCAATTATCTTGTATCTACTCTAGCACTTAGTACAGTGCCTGGAACATAATCAGTGCTCAGCAAGTACCATTAAAAAGTGCCTGGATTAGCACGGTAACAGTTTGGATAGAAAGGAAGGGAGAGATGTGAACTGATAGGATTTAGTCTCAGACTGAATATGTGGGTTGAATGATGGAGATGAATCTAGGATAATGACAAGTTGAATGGGTTTGTGAGACAGGGAGGATGGTGGTGGTTTACAGCGATGGGAAAGTCCGGTGGAGGACAGGGTTCGGATGGGAAAATGAAGAGTTCTGTTTTGAATAGGCTAAGCTTGAGGTGCTGGAGGGAGAGCCAAGTAGACATGTCCTCAAGGCAGGAGGAAATGTGGGCTTGTAGGGAAGCAGAGAGGTTCAGGGATGGAGAGGTAGATTTGGGAATCATCTATATAGAGATGGTAATTAAAGCCATGGAGCAAATGTATTCTCCAAGGGAATGGGGGTAGAAGGAGACCCAGAACTGGACCTTGGGGAACTCCCACAGTAAGGCCTGGGAGCCAAAGGAGGAGCTCGTGAACAAGACTGAGAAGGTGTGGTAAGAGAAATAGAAAAACCAGAAGACAGTGGCAGTGAAGCCAGGGATAGATAGCTTTACTAGGAGAAGGGTGTGTTCTACAGTGTCGAAGGCAGCTGAGAAGTCAAGGAGATTTAGAATGGAGTACAAACTATTGGATTTGGAAAGAAGGAGTTCATTGGTGACCTTAGAGAGGTGGTTTCAATAGAGTGGAGGGGCTCACTGTAGGCAGGGAACGTGTCTACCAACTCTGTTATACTGTACGCTCCCAAGCACTTAGTATGGTATTCTGCAGATGTAAGCACTAAATAAGTATGATTGATTGATTGACTTATTGGGAAAAGTCAGACTGCTGGGGTTCAAGGAGAGAACTGGGGAAGCAGCAGGGCCTACTGTTTGGCCACGGACCTGGGTGTCAGATGACCTAGATTCTAATCTTGGCTCTGCCACTTGCCTGCTGTGTGACATTGGACAAGACACCTAACTTCTCTATGCCTCAGTTTCCTCTGTAACATGAGGGTTAAATCCTACTCCCTCCTATTTAAACTGTGAGCCCCAAAATGGGATAGAGACTCTGTCCAACTTGATTATCTTGTATCTATCCCAGTGCTTCATTCACTGTTTGGCACACAGTAAGCACTTAAATACCAAAGTAATAATAGCGACTTTTATTACTAGTATTAAATGGAGGCAGCAGGTGTAAACAACTCACTTGAAGAAGTTGGGGTGATGACTGGAGGGCACTATGAGGTCCGGGGAAGGGGGTTTTTTTTTTTTTTAGAGTAGGGGACACATGGGCAAGTTTGAAAGCAGTGGAGGAGTTGTTGGGGTGTGAGGGGATGAAAATCGTGGTCAGGGAGGGAACAAGTGTTTTAATAATGTGCCAAGTGATGGAATCAGAAGCTCAGGGGGAATGGGTAGATTTTAAGAGGTGATAGATCTCATTTTGAGGTACTTCTGAAAGAGAAGAAGGGACAGAAGGAGGGTGGGGGACTGGAGAGGTACAGGGGAGATTTAGGGGAGATCACACCTGATGGCTTCAATTTTAATTGACGCTTTACTTGGTAATGGGCTAATTGAAATTATCATCCTACGCTTCAGTTTCTATTAAATGGAAATAATAATTCATTAGTGAAACTGAACCCTGAGATTCTGGGGTAAAAATTACAAAGGGCTACATATTAGTAACTGAGTATAATTTTCCCATTATTTTGAAAGCACAAAAGTTTAGTCCATGCGGCTGAGCTATACAAAAATGTTGCAAACTAGAACCAAGCTCCTATCCTTCCCTAATTACCTAATCCAGTTGCACTTACTCACTCTTCCAAATATGCAAACACCAAAAGTAATTATACTGAAAGCCAAATATAAACATTAAGCATGTGTTCTTCTAAATAAACTATAGTATGTTCACTAAAGGAACTAGGAAGTGGGATATATATTACTAAGAGTAATAGAGAGGGTTTCATTCCTATACCTTAAGGAAATCCTCTCACCAAGAACTAGCTTTGCTGGGCAGTCTCTGTAACTGTTCCCAAACATTGTGCAACAGTCAAGCACATTAGTGCACAAGCGAAAAGGCATCCAAACCACCGTTTCAAGTCTAATAAGGTGAACTAACATGTTTGGTCCAAGCCAGATTCTTCTACATTTCCTCTTGCCTTATGAGTCCTGGTTTTACTTAACCTAAATCATATTTGAATTTTGCTAATGACTATAATCTACACCAAATGCTAGGTTTTAGAGCACTGGATCAACAATTCTTCTGCCCCCCGAACTTGTTCTAAAGTTAATAATAATGTTAGTATTTGTTAAGCGCTTACTATGTGCGGAGCAGAGTTCTAAGCGCTGGGGTAGACACAAGGGAATCAGGTTGTCCCACGTGGGGCTCACAGTCTTAATCCCCATTTTACAGATGAGGTAACTGAGGCACAGAGAAGTTAAGTGACTTGCCCACAGTCACACAGCTGACAAGTGGTGGAGCGGGGATTCGAACCTACGACCTCTGACTCCAAAGCCCAGGCTCTTTCCACTGAGCCATGAAATAGGATTCCCTCCTGAACATCTCGAATATTCTGTACTTATCAACCTCCCAAGGAAGATTACTTATAGTAATCTTAGTATCACCTCCGCACACAAAAACTTCTTACCATTAGTGATAAGGCACTATATCAGTTCTCCTCCTCCTGCCTAAACTCCCTAATCTCTTGCTACAGACCCACTGCGCATAATTCATTCCTCTAATGCCAGCCTACTCTCATCAATCTCATCTATCTTCAACCCCTTGTCAGTCAAACATATTTACTGAGCATTTATTGTGTGCAGAGCACTGTATTAAGCACCTGGGAGAGTACAATATAACAACAGCCACAACCACATCTTCCCTCTGGAACTCCCTCCCCTTTCATATACGACAGACCAAAACCCTCCCCATCTTCAAAACCATTCTAAAATCCCATCTCCTCCTAGATGCCTTCTCCAACTATACCCTCATTTCCCCTACTCCCTCTCCCATCTGTGTTGCCCTTACAATTAAATTGATACATTTTATTCATCCCACCCTCAGCACTTACGAACACATCTGTAATTTATTTTAATGTCCATCTCCAGCTCTAGACTTTAAACTCTTTATGGACAGGGATTGGGTCTACCAACTCCATTGCAGTGTATTCTCCAAAGCGCTTAGTTCAGTGCTCTGCACACTGTAAGCGCTCAAATACAAATGACTGATTGATCAACTACATATCTGACAATGTTTAAATTTAGGAGAACAATCTTTGGGATTAAATGCATATTTATAAGATAGTCTTAATTGCTTCTTAATTTTATTAATCGATTACTGTAAATTTCAAAGCAATATTCAAATGCTTGATATGAGTAGACCCATCTTGCCCCTAGGAAAAAATGAATGGTTAACACTTCATTCTATCCATAAAGGCCTCTAATGGAATACAATTATATTTTTAATCTCCTCAGAATAATTATTTGTCTGTACAGTTCTATAGGAATGCTGACAAGCAGGTGTGGCTCACTGGAAAGAGCCTGGGCTTTGGAGTCAGAGGTCATGAGTTCGAATCCCAGCTCTGCCACTTGTCAGCTGTGTGACTGTGGGCAAGTCACTTAACTTCTCTGGCCCTCAGTTACCTCATCTGTAAAATGGGGATGAAGACTGTGAGCCCCACGTGGGACAACCCGATTCCCCTGTGTCTACCCCAGCGCTTAGAACAGTGCTCTGCACATAGTAAGCGCTTAACAAATATCAACATTATTATTATTATTATTAGGTACATTACAAACGGATTACTAAAGCCATGGGTGTTCTAGTCTCTGTCACAAAGACAACGGTCTACAATCATAGATTCTCTCTCAGGCTTGCTAAAATGTCAGTGGGGGAATGGAGTGGGTGACAGCTCTCTGGCAGACACCCAAGTTGTACTCTGGGGCAAGACTGATAGCGAGTGGTCTGTTTCAAACTTCTCTCTGGCATGGATTTTACAGTTGTTTTGGTAGACACAACTGAACACTGCAATCATAAATAGTAAATATGCATCTCAGGTTGAGGTTTGTTTTGGAGGTAGAGTTTGGTAATTTAAATCCAAATTCCTTAAACCATAATACATTTTCTAAATTCAAAAGAATAGTTAAGTACAGTGAACTCCAGCTTCAGAACTACTACTAGTCTATGGTCTCATCAGCAGATGGGGGTGGGGGTAGGGGGAGGCAAAGAATTAGAGAGGGCAAGCAGAACTGGAAAGTATTGCTTACTGGAAAATACTTTTCATGACACAGAAAAATGCAACTCTATCTGGAATCTGTTCTTTCATTCATTCTTCATCAACTCCCCTGCCCATTATCAAAACTGTGTGTTGAAACAAATAAGGTCTTCAAGGTCTACCTATTGCACTCCTTGTGACATTACAATAACTGCCATGACAACAAACTGACATCAAAAAATTCTACACTGAATTCAAAAGCATTCTATTTTTTTCCCCCCTCTGGAATCAAAATATTTTGACTTACGTAAGGAAAAGGGTGGTCTCTAACTTCCACATCCTTCTTACAATGAATCACAAAAGTATAAGATTTACTTAGCCCATTCTTTTCTTCATAGGGGAATAGCTGAACTCCACCTAACATTCCATTAATAGTATTCCTAGGAGAAGGCATTACTAAAACCCAACCTTTTGCCTTGAAGCCAATTTTTTATGCTTCAACTTCCTACCTTTACTGGACTGCAAAATACACGTTCTTTATTTTTACATTATTATGAGTCAAAATCACACCATTAATGATATTGAAAAGACACTGATAACCCCCTTACCAGGATGCCAGTCCCATTTCCCTGAGCCACCACAAAGAAATCCTGGGAGATCTAGTCCTACTATTTGAAAAATATCTGTGAGTTCCATGTGGGACCAAGGACTGTGACCAATCTAATAATAATAATAATTGTGGTATTTAAGTGCTTATAGTGTGCCAGGCACTGTACTACTAAGCACTGGGGTGGATACAAGCAAATGAGATTGGACACAATTCCTGTCCCTCCTGGGCCTCCCAGTCTATGCCTACCCCAGGGTTCAGTGCAGTGCTTAGCACACAATATATACTTACATATGTTTATTACTGTAAAGGATGAAAATATTTGTTGTCCTAATCCAATGGAGAAGTGACTGAAATTTCTCTATAGGAAGGGTGACTTTCACTATTAGGCTGGCAGATTAACACTGGATTTGGGGATTACTCTTAGTGTACAAGTATCTTTATTCTCCAGTAGAGTGTAACTCCCTTGTGGGCAAGGAACATGTTGCTTCATTATTCTGTACTTCCCAAATGCATTCAATAAAAACAGTATTACTACTACTATACCACTACTAACAGCAATAATAACGGTATTAAGCAACTAGGAGCCAAGCACTAAACAAAACACTATCTTGGGAAAGCATAAATCAGCTGTGGCCATTTTGAAGAATAACAAACAATACCAGTTATCCTCTAAGGGATGGGATGAGGCCGCTGTCAAGGAACCTCTCAACAGTAAGTACTTACTCGGCTAGGGAAGGCTAGAAGCAGTTGTTTCTGAAATCAGTATTTCCAGCTGCTTCCAGAAGCTCAAGGGCAATCATAGGGACCAGTGCTGACAGTTCATTTCATTTCCACCGTGTTCTTACAAGATGGAAAGGTAATGAATCGATAGAGTTGGGCCTTATCTTGATCCCAAAGAGTAAGGTGCAGAATATGAACTGCACCTGCTATTTTGGGGACATGGGAGAGGAGAGAGGCGGAGGCTGTTTAGTGTGGTGGCTATGTGGGGGAAAAAACTAGAATCCTATGAAGTTCATATAAAAAAAGAAACCCACAGATATTCTTATAGCAAGCATTTCATATCTTCTGAAACCCGAACGATCATTCTGTCTTCAAAATAACCCAGGCGATGGGGTGGCACTGTTATCTCTTTTTAGATAATGAAACAAGTAGGCAGGGACACAATACATGGTCTCAAAGTCATATGGTGTGTCAATAGCAAAGCGAGGATTAAATTTAAGGTTCTTTTTCTTTTGGGTAACCATTTAACCCTGAACTGGTGGATTTCAAATTGTTGTATTCTTGCAGCCCAAAACATACATACTTTAAACTCCTTGAAGGCAGGGTTGTGCCTTTTACCTCTAGTGTACTCCACACAAAGTTGGTACAATTAATTGCAAAGTAGAAAGAAATCTCTTCTAACACACAAAGCAATGCTTTAAAAGTTGTGAGCCCTTAAAAGTGATAATATGATGACAAAATAATCCCTTGGGCCACGTGAGCTTCAGAACCTACAGACAAAACACTTCACAGTACATTCATAATTGATTTAAACGAAATTGTGTGAGTTTCTCAAGCATCAGCACCTTATGTTTCCTCATTCCATTGTAACCCAGTGTGTGCACCCAACTATTAATTAATGCAATACGTATGCCAGTGTTCATCTAACTAACCAATAAGTGGCTCACCTTAATTACCAACCCAAATACGCAAAAAATACCAACGATGCATAGCCCTCTGACTCTAAAAAGTTAATCAGGAGAGGCCCTGTCTGAGAAAAAACATTCAAATTAAAAGAACAAAAACTAGCCAGTGCCTGGAAACAAAGGAGTAGTTAAAGTTAATAATTGGTTGTCCAGCTAATTTTGTTTTGTCTCAAATGGAAGTGAAGATAAACTGCAAAAATCCTAGGGTCCATTGAGCAGGGTCAAATTCAAATGAACCTTTCCGTCTGACCAATTACACATCTTGCGTTGGGTTTTGGGGGGGATTTCCCCCCACTTTCCAGTTAAAGTAAATAATTGGTTGTCTGGCTAATTTTGTTTTTGTCTCAAATGGAAGTGAGGATAACCTGCAAAAAAATATCCTAGGGTCCACTGAGCGGGGTCAAATTCAAATGATCCCTTCCAACGTCTGACCAATTACGCATCTTGCGCTGGGTTTTAGGGGGGAGTTCCCCCCACTTTCCAGTTAAAGTTAATAATTGGATGTCTGGCTAATTTTGTTTTTGTCTCAAATGGAAGTGAGGATAAACTGCAAAAAAAAATCCTAGGGTCCACTGAGCAGGGTCAAATTCAAATGATCCTTTCTAACGTCCGACCAATTGTACATCTTGCGCTGGGTTTTGTTTTTGGTTTTTTTTTCGGGGGGAGGGTGTTTCCTTCCACTCTCCCAGAAAAGGCTGCAATAAGTAAAATGGATGGGAGGAAGCCCAACCCGCCTGGCTTGGATAAATTTCAGACAATCCTCACCACTTACTCTTCCAGCCCCGTGGGCCGGGCTCCGTCGGTGTCTGGAGCAGGCTACCCTTCCGAGACTTACCTGGCCGAATCTGACGCCGGGCCCAACTCTTTAGAGGGGGGTAAAAAGAAACAAACAAGCAAACAAACAAACCAAAAAAAAAAAAAAGGCTCAAATCATCCGACCCAAACGGGTCCGAGGTGGTGGGTGTTGGGCGGGAACGTGGCAACCAACGTTCGCAAAAGTAAAACAGAAAGTTTCACCCGTTTGCTGGTCCCCGGGGGGGCCTGGTGAACACTCCCTCAACCGACCTCGGGACAGGCAGCCAGGGAGAGAGAAGGGGGAGGAAAGGGAGGCTTCTCTTCGGGAGCAGGGATGGAGGGAGGAAAGGGAGGCTTCCCTTTGGGAGCAGGGATGGAGGGAGGAAAGGGAGGCTTCCCTTTGGGAGAAGGGATGGAGGGAGGGAAGCAGGGAGGGAAGGGAGGCTTCTCTTCGGGAGCAGGGAAGGAGGGAGGAAAGGGAGGCTTCCCTTTGGGAGAAGGGATGGAGGGAGGGAAGCAGGGAGGGAAGGGAGGCTTCTCTTCGGGAGCAGGGAAGGAGGGAGGAAAGGGAGGCTTCTCTTCGGGAGCAGGAAAGGAGGGAGGAAAGGGAGGCTTCTCTTCGGGAGCAGGAAGGGAAGGGAGGCTTCTCTTCGGGAGCAGGGATGGAGGGAGGGAAGGAGGGAGGAAAGAGAGGCTTCGGGAGCAGGGAATGAGGAAGGAAAGGGAGGCTTCTCTTCGGGGGCAGGGAAGGAGGGAAGAAAGGGAGGCTTCTCTTCGGGAGCAGGGAAGGAGGGAGGAAAGGGAGACCTCTCTTCGGGAGCAGGGAAGGAAGGAGGGAGGAAAGGGAGGCTTCTCTTCGGGAGCAGGGAAGGAAGGAGGGAGGAAAGGGAGGCTTCTCTTCGGGAGCAGGGATGGAGGGAGGAAAAGGAGGCTTCTCTTCGGGAGCAGGGATGGAGGGAGGGGAGGCTTCGCTTCGGGCCACCCTGCTGGGCTGGTTAAAGCTGCTCCACGCCCCGAGGCCCTTCCTGACACACAGACACACACCACAGACACACACACGTTTCTCTCTCCTTCCTCCCCGTGGCCTTTCGGGGCCGGGCCGGGGAAAGCGTTTGGTTCCAACGGCGGGCAGCTGGGGAGCCGAGGGAGGAGAGGGAGATTCTGGATTCTATTTATTGCCATTGTTCTTGTCTGTCCGTCTCCCCCGATTAGACTGTAAACCCGTCCAAGGGCAGGGACTGTCTCTGTTACCGATTTGTCCATTCCAAGCGCTTAGGCCAGTGCTCTGCACATAGGAAGCGCTCTTGAATGAATGAGACCGCAGGGTGGGCGAGGGCAGGCAGAGCCGGCCGCTCCTCCTCCAGCTCCCCCAAGCTCCCTGCCGTCGGGCGCGTTTCTGTCAGCCGGCCCCCTCCTCCGGGCAGCCCTCCCGGCATGGGGGGGGGGGCAGCTCCCGCACCCCCTCCCCCTTTTACCTCAGAGGCGCGGCGCCCCACAGCCGGGACAGGCGGAGGGGCTTTCCCTCCATCCTCGCCGCCGCCAGAATCGTCCCCCGGGGCGAAGGAGGAGGGGAGGATCCACCTCGTCCCCTTCGTCCGCCGCCGCCGCCGCCGCCTCAGCCGTGACAGGTCCTGCCGCCTCGTCGGGGCCGCGCCCCCCGCGCGCGCGCCCGCGGCTTCTCTCCCTCCCCCCCGCACTGCGCAGGCGCCGGAGGCTCCGGGGGGGGGGGGGGGGGGAGCGGGGGCGCGCACGGGACTCCCTTGATGATGTGGCCGCCGACGCGCACGATTTCGACGGGAAGCGCGGCCGAGCCGGGTTCCCACCCTACCGCGCAAGCGCGCCGTCCCGCCTTTTCACACCCCACCGCGCAGGCGCGCCGTCCCGCCTTTTCACACCCCACCGCGCAGGCGCGCCTTCCCAGGACGGCGAGGAGCCACGTGGCTCCAGGGCCCTGGGGGAGCCAGGACAATGATAATGATGATGGCATGGGCGAAGCGCTTACTATGTGCAAAGCACCCTCCTAAGCGCTTGGGGGGGATAATAATAATAATAATGTTGGCATTTGTTATAATCTTACTATATGTTGGTATTTGTTAAGCTCTTACTATGTGCAGAGCACTGTTCTAGGTACAGGGTAATCAGGTTGTCCCACGTGAGGCTCACTGTTAATCCCCATTTGACAGATGAGGTAACTGAGGCACAGAGAAGTGAAGTGACTTGCCCACGGTCACACAGCTGACGAGTGGCAGAGTCGGGATTCGAACCCATGACCTCTGGCTCCCAAGCCCGGGCTCTTTCCACTGAGACACGCTGCTTCTCGTACAGATCTAAGTGCTTGTAGAGTATAACAGAGTCGGTAGACATGTGCCCTCCCCACAATGAGTTTACAGTCTCGAGGGGGAGACAGACATTAATATAAATAAATCATGGATATGTACATAAATGTTGTGGTATAACAGATTTGGTAGACGTATTCCCCACAACGAGCTTACAGTCTAGCGGGGCCCTTCAATCAGGCTGACTATGGTGCTTTCTCCAAATTCAAGGTATCCATCGTGCCCCAACTCCTGGGCACTAAGGCCTGGGCTCTTTGTTTCACCCCTTTGGATCTTTATTGAAAAACAATTCTATTTTCCCTCGCTCCATGGCAACAATGAACTAAAGAATTCCTTGGAAGAAGGATGTGAAGTCCTTTAATAATAGTAGTCTCTGACAAGCTCTGGATCATTCTTCAGACCCTGTCTAAATCACAGTTGTCATTTAGAGCCTCCACGCATTCAATTAGTTTGAAATTAACTTTTGGAGTTTCACTTCTCCTCTTTGTCCTTCATTCTGTCACTATCGTAATACCAGAACAACACTAATAGCAGAAATGAGGATCTGTTCCAAAGTATCTATTTTTCAAACCATTTAGTTTACGGAAAATCCCAGTTAGTACTGCTGCAGACTTGCTTTTCCACAAACTGAATTTAACCTTAGATTGTCTATAGCAAAAGCCTACTATTAAGCTATGTCTGCTCCACAGACTACATATTATTTCAAAAATCTCCTGGTCCAGACCGAGGAGATGCTTATTCCAGCCTCCTTCTTATGCACGGTTAAGATTTCCCGTGATATCCAAACTGCACCAGTCAATCGGTCCATCATCTCTCCTCTTACAGATATGCTTCATGGCAGCTGGGTTACATTCTTTGAAAGTGTGACTGTATCGGGAGTGGCTATACGTCCCACATATTTATATGAAATTTGTCAGGTTCCCTTCCGAATCAGCTTCGACACACCAGCCGAGCCCAGCCCCACAGGTAGGTAAAAATTACCTTCACTGCTGCTCCTCTTCTCTATTTCTAGTAGTTTTCTTGTCCCACGACACCTCGAATTTGTTCCCTCCCCACTCTCACTCTGCTCCGCTATTCCCCATCACCACCCTGCATGCCTTTCTTTGTTTGAACTGTAATCACAGTTACAGCTGTTGCTGCCAGAATTGCCATGGCAGGCAGAGCCACATTCCATTCTTCCTCTCACCTTTCCCTTCTCCTTCCTGGCTTGTAGCCTCATCTCCCTATCTGTGCCCCATTATCGATACCAAGCCAAAAAGCCAAAAGCGTGGGACTTTAGTCTCCAAAGGTCTGTCCCTGCCCCCGTCTCAAGCCTGGGGCTGGGATGATAAACGGGAAGAGGTTTGCAGGTGGCACTGGGCCAGAATGGCAGCAGCATGGGGTTCTCAGCTTGCAGCTCTGGCACAGTGTGCCCAGTTTATGGCCGTGGTCCCTGGCATCACTAGGGTTTGTTTAAAATAAACCAAAAAATACCAGAGTCCGGGGGAGAGGTAATCAATCAGCGGCATTCAGGTAGCGCTTACTACACACAGAGCACTAAACTAAGCGCTTGGGGGAGCACAATACAACAGATTTAGCAGATGGGTTCCCTGTCCACAATGAGCTTACAGTCTAGAGAAGGAGAGGTTGTTGAGTTTGTAGTGAAACGAGGGCAGGAAAAGTACTGGGAAGGGAAGAGAGCAGAAAAGGAGCAGGATGAGAGGAGCAGGGCTGAGAGGGAAGGAAGTAATTTACCTGCAGTGATTGGACACGTCAGGCTTACATCTGGTGGGGTAAATCTGCTGGATGTACTCCGGGTTGCATATTGTTTGGGGTGGGCCTAGCCCAGGATATGCCTGCAGTGATCTTCGCAGCATTATTTGGGGAAGCAGCATGGTGTAGTGGAGAAGCACAGGCCTGGCAGTCAGATGATCTGAGTTCTAATCCCCACTCTGCCACTTACCTGCAGTGTGACCTAGTGTAAGTCACAACTTCTCGGTGCCTCAGTTCCCTCCTCTGCAAAACAGGGATTCGATACCTGCTCTCCCTCCTAATTAGACTGGGAGTCCCATGAAGGACCTGGTTATCTTGCATCTACTCCAGTACAGTGCTTAGCCAATATTATTATTATTAATAGTAATAATAATAATAATAATAATGTTGGTATTTGTTAAGTGCTATGTGCCGAGCAGTGCTCTAAGCTCTGGGGTAGATACAGGGTAATTAGGTTTCTCACGTGAGGCTCACAGTCTTAATCCCCGTTTTACAGATGAGGTCACTGAGGCACAGAGAAGTTAAGTGACTTGCCCAAAGTCACACAGCAGACAAGTGGCAGAGCTGGATTAGAACCCATGACCTCTGACTCCTAAGCCCATGCTCTTTCCACTGAGCCACGCTGCTTCTCTATTTCATCCTCCCTCCAGATTTCTTTAAAAATTCTCTCCAATTGCTAGCACATCCCATTAAAATTCTGCCCAGTTGCTAGCACAGCCCATCAACACATTCTTTATAAAATTAAGCAGTCATTCCATCCATGCCTGGAATGCTTTCTTTCCTCTCTGTGCCTTTTGCACTCACCATTTCTTCCTCCTTTCTTTGAAATTTTTCCTTTCAACTCCTTCACCTGCACTCCTGATAAATTTATCTTGGGCACTTATTTTCCCATATCTCTTCCAACCCTTCTCCCTCTTCCTTCTTAAACAAATCTTTAGAAATTTTAGAAATTACCCCCAGAACTTTTTCCTTTCTCTCTGAATCTGCCTGTCCTTGCCTTCTTGACATTCAGTACCACCATCACCCCTCTCTTCCTTCCTCTGGATGCATATAGAGCAAGAGACCCTTAGTTTTCATCTCGTCTGTCCTTAACGGTTCTGATTCTCTCCTCACTCCCCTCCCTTAATTCATTTCTTGAGATGGTTTATTTCTTCCCGCTCTCAACTTTCCTTGTTGCCTAACATCTTTCTCCTTAATAAAGTACATTTGCTCCTTTCTTTAAATCTCCCAGTTTCATGCCCGACTTGTCATTTCATAGGAAAATGGTGCTTTTCCCCTACATAAGTGATACTTTTTCAAGTTATGATGTTTAGTTTAATGTCCTCTTTCTACACCCTAAAGAGCTATTAATATTGCATTCAGAGGCAAAGCAGTGTTTAAATCTTCACTACAAATATTTTATAAAGTTCCTCTCGATTCCAAACAAAACATTTTCTGGGAGGTGTTTCACCTCTTCTTTCACAAACCTTAAACCTAACCCTTATTTGTATCCCCAGTCCAGCCACTTTCACATTATGATAAGACACGTCGCTGTCCTCTGCCAGCACTGCCTTTTATCTAAAGATGACACACAGCATCTTTAGCCTCAGTATTTTCATGGACATATTGATAGAGCCTATACAAACATCCTTGCCCTTCTCCTCTGCGACCACTTCCACGGACAATCTTACGTTTCTCCCTCAGGCCAATCAAATTCCTTAAAACCTGTATCCATAGTACAGCAGCAATTGCCCTTGGCTTGTTGCCGAATAGTGCAATAATCAGGACAGTGATAAATACACTCTGTAACAGCACCTTGTTAACTGCCCAGTGAGCCTTAATTTGGGCACAAACCTTCCTTTGAAAGACAGCATATGTTCATCTCTTCATCACCATGTTTCTCCTTTCTCTCCTTCTGCTTGCTCAGATGCCTCCTTAACAAAAAAACAATTGTTCAGGACCCATTCCTCCCTTTCCCTTTCCCCCCTCCCTTCTCCTCCTCCATCCCACTGTTCCTTCCTTTGCCTTTCTCTTAACTTCTTCCTCCTCTCATCTGCCTCCCCCGTCACTGATACTCATTCATTAATTCATTCATATTTACTGAGTGCTTACTGTGTGCTTGGGAGAGTGCAATATACAACAGACACATTCCCTGCCCACAGTGAATTTACAGTCTAGAGGGGGAGACAGACATTATTAAAAATAAATAAATTACAGATATTTACAGAAGTACTGTGGGGCTGGGAGGGGGATGAATAAAGGAAGCATGTCAAGGTGATGCAGAAGGGAGTGGGGGAAGAGGAAAGGGAGGTTTAATTAGTGAAGGCCTCTTGGAGGAGCTGTGCCTTCTGTAATGCTTTGAAAGGGGAGAGAGTAATTATCTGTCGGATTTGAGGAGGGAGCCCTTTGCTTTCACCAGAGGAGAATAGGGGTTCTGGTTGCCAACTCCTTGCAAGAATGATTAATAATAACAATTGTGCACTTACTATGTGCCAAAAACTGTAAAATCTGGTCAGACTCGGTCCCTGGCCCACCTGGGGCTCACAATCTAAGGAGAATGGAGAACGGGTGTTTAATCCCTATTTTATAGGTGAGGAAATTTAGGCACGGAGAAGTTAAGTGACTTACAAGTGGCAGAGCCAGGATTATAACTCAGGGCTCCTGATTCCCAGTATCTTTCCACTATGCCCAACTGCTTCTGGTTCTTGCTGCTGCTCCTCCCACAGGCTGACAGTCATCTTCATCACCTGGAATCCTGGAGTCCTCCCTGATCTCTTCTTTCTCTATTCCCTCCAACCCCCTTCTTCTCCTCATTTTAAGGAGGTCCCCCCATAGTGTCTCCTCCCTCGAGGTGCCTTCATCAATCACTTGTATTGATTGAGCATTTACTTTCCTCTCCCTCCCTCCATACCTAATCCCCTACCCCTAATATCCTCCTTGCACAGAACAAGCACCACAGTCATCTAGCCATGAGAACTCTTTCTGTATCCCTCTAGACTGTAAGCTCCTGGTGGGCAGAGAATGCGCCCATCAACTCTGTTGTATCATACCATCCCAAGTGCTTAATACAGTGCTGTACACACAGTAAGTACTCGATAAATACCACTGAATGATTGATAGGGCACTTTATTTTGGTTTTATCCCCCAAATCTATGAAATCACTTCTAAAACCAGCATTATATCTATGTGATCTTTCTTTCTGTTCCCCTTATTTCAAATGACCTTTGGTCGTTTCTGTGTTAATCCTTCAGTCTGACTCTAAAAAACTCAGCAGGAGCTACGAGTAACTTTTGGTGCTGGTTCTGTGTCTGGGGTCACTGACGTTCTCAGAGCCACGATGGTCCCCAATCTTCATTGAAAGATGGGGCTCTCTGCCATGAAAAATGGCACCTCCCATGCTCCAGAATCCCTAGTTAAGTGGAAAAGCATGGGTTGGACAGTCAAGGGACCTAAGCCTGCTGGGTGATCTTGGGCAAGTCACTTAGCCTTGAGTTTTTTTAACTGTAAAATGGAGATTTTATCTGACTCTCTCCACCTCAAATGAATGTTGTAAGAATAAACTGGATAAATAATGCAAAAGTGCTTTGGAAATGTATAACTCCCTATACATTCAAGGTTCTGTTATTATTAGTTTGCCCCTGAGTTTCTGCAAAATTCTTGCCTGATAATAACTCAGTCCCCTACCCTTCAAATCAAAGGGTGGGGAAAATGAAGGGGAAAATGTTTGTGAAATGTGGGGAAAATGAAGGGGAAAATGAAGGGGAAAATATTTGTGGGGAAAATGAAGAGCAGGTGTTTCCCCCCTTCTTTAGGTTTCACCTTAAGCCCTGACCCCATCATTCACCGGTCCTACCCAGCTCCCCTGCTCACTGAAATCACTCCCTTGGGGCACAGCACAGGGCTTTGTACCAACTGTTTCTGGGCTGCTGCTCCTTTTTGCTAGGTCCCCAGAGTTCCCATTACCTGTCCCCATGGTCTGCCATAATGACCTCAACCTCCCACAGTGCTTTGAAGTAGGCTAAGGGCCCCCATATTCTGTATTGACCAACCCTGGATAAGGACAAGGGATTGTAGTAGTCAAGACTAAAGTAAATGATTAAAAATAAAACCCCCAGAAGCCCCTCACCCCAATTTGGCAGCGGGGGCCACACCACACACTAAAAGAAGGGTGTAGATGGGAAATCCTATGAGCAGGGCCAGGGTGAACTGATAGGGCAATCCCAAATGCTTATTGTGTGCAGATCACTTGGGAGCTACAACAGAATTGGTATGCACCCCAGGTGCTTCACTTCACCCCCTTCTAACCCTGTGGAAGTTGTTAGACACCCTAGGTGCTTCCCTGTATCCCCCTTCTAACTCTGTGGAAGAAAGAACTGGGGGGGGTAGAGGGTAACAAGAGCTAGGAGAGGTATTTCTCCCCAGTGATAGGAGACAGGAGTCCTGACCTGTGGAGTGCAGGACACGCCAGGGGCCGCCTTGAACCCCGAGATTGCAGCCAGCAGTGACCCACGCCAGGAAATGTCGAAGGGGTCCAAAGGGCTCTGTTGGGTTACCGGGGAGGGAGAGACGGAATGGCAGTTGGGAGCGACGTAACTAGGTTTCGGCCAGGCCTCTTTGGTGGTCGCAGACCTGCTTCGGTGGTTGAGCCAAAAGGCCACTGCCCAAGGATTCTGGAACTTCAGCCCGAAACCCTCTGGGATTCTACTGCCATTGGCTCGCCACTCCTTTTCCACCCTCTCCCCGCTCAGCCTAGACCAACTATAATTAATAACGTGTATGATGAGATTTATCAAGCCTTTACTCTATGCCAAGTATTGGGCTAAGTGTGGGGCCAAGTTCAAGTTGATCAGAACAGATAAAGTCTCTGAGGCTTACAATCGAAGAGGGAGAATAGCATCATCCCCATTTGCACAAGAAGAAACTGAGGCACAGAACTTGGAAGAGACTTCCTCCGGGTCACCCAGGCAGATCTGAGATCAGAACCTGGTTCTACCATGTTCTGTCCACCATGCCGATGGACCTCTATAATAATAATAATAATGTTGGTATTTGTTAAGCGCTTACTGTGTGCAGAACACTGTTCTAAGAGCTGGGGTAGATACAGGATCACTGAGCAGGGATGACTTCTGGCTTTTGGCTGCCGCTCCCACTCTGTGTTAAAACATTCAGAAATCCGTTGGAACCTCTGAAGCCAAAGCATTTCTCCTGCGGGTACCCCCAACCTAACCCCAACTTTTTTTTTTAATGGGGTTTTTTTAAGTGCTTACTATGTGCCAAGCACTGTACTAAGTATTGGGGTAGATACAAGCTAATCAGGGTGGACAAAGTCCATGCCCCACATGGGGCTCACAGTATTACTATTTGTCAAGCACTGCACTGAGAACTGGGGTAGAAATAAGATAATCAGGTCGTACATGGGGGCCAAAGTCTAAGTAGGAGGGAGAACAAGTACTGAATCCCCAATTTACAGATGAGGGAACTGAGGCCCAGAGAAGTGAAGTGATTTGCCCAAAGTCACCCAGCTGACAGGTGATGGAGCCGGGATTAGAACTCACAACCTCTGACTCCCAAGCCAACCTCTGACTCTTGATGCCTGTCTTCTTGTTTTGCTGTCTGTCTCCCCGCTTCTAGACTGTGAGCCCATTGTTGCGCAGGGATTGTCTCTATCTGTTGCCGAATTGTACATTCCAAGCGCTTAGTGCAGTGCTCTGCACATAGTAAGTACTCAATAAATACGACTGAATAAAATAAGATTAAATGAATGAATACCCCCCTCCCTGCCCCACAGCACTTGTGTATATTTGTACCTATTTATCATCATATTTATTTTATTAATGATGTGTATATATCTAGAATTCAATTTTACCTATTTCGATGGTAGTGATGCCTGTCTACTTGTTTTATTTTACTGTCTCCCAGTTTTAGACCGTAACCCTGTTGTTGGGTAGGGATCGTCTCTTTCTTTTGGTGAATTGTACATTCCAAGGGCCGCTTAGTACAGTGCTCTGCACACAGTAAGCGCTCAATAAATACGATTGAATGAATGATTGTCTCTATTGCCGGATTTGTACTTTCCAAGCGCATAGTCCAGTGCTCTGCACACAGTAAGCGCTCAATCAACACGATTGAATGAGTGTGGATGAATGAATGAATGCATGAATGAATAAATGGTTGTCTCTATCTATTGCCAGATTTATACTTTCCAAGTGCTTAGTCCAGTGCTCTGCACCCAGTAAGTGCCTAATCAATACGATTGAATGAGTGAGTGAATGAATGAATGAATGCGTGAATGAATGAATGAATAATGCATGCGTGCATGAATGATTGTCTCTATCTATTGCCGGATTTGAACTTTCCAAGTGCTTAGTCTAGTGCTCTGCACCCAGTCAGTGCTCAATCAATACGATTGAATGGGTGAGGGAATGAATGAATGAATGACGCATGCATGCAGGAATGAATGATTGTCTCTATCTATTGCCGGATTTGAACTTTCCAAGCGCTTAGTCTAGTGCTCTGCACCCAGTCAGCGCTCAATCAATACGATTGAGTGGGTGAGTGAATGAATGAATGAATGACGCATGCATGCAGGAATGAATGATTGTCTCTATCTATTGCCGGATTTGAACTTTCCAAGCGCTTAGTCTAGTGCTCTGCACCCAGTCAGCGCTCAATCAATACGATTGAATGGGTGAGTGAATGAATGAATGAATCACGCATGCATGCAGGAATGAATGATTGTCTCTATCTATTGGCGGATTTGAACTTTCCAAGCGCTTAGTCTAGTGCTCTGCACCCAGTCAGCGCTCAATCAGTACGATTGAGTGGGTGAGTGAGTGAGTGAGTGAATGAATGAGTAGCATTGGGGAAAAAAGAGCAAAGGAGGCGGTGGAGGGGCCGCCCCCCCCCCCCCCCCCCACGGCCTGCAGTTCGAGCTCCGTCCAGCAGGGGCCGCGCGTCGGTCCCTTCGGCGGCGGCGGCGGCGGCGGGCGCTGAGGTCGGGGAGGCCGCCATGGAAGCGGCGGGGGCGGTGGCAGCTCCGGCTCCCGCTCCCTGCCCCGCCGGCCCGGGGACCCCGCCCGCCCGGGATCTGCTGGACGTGGAGCGCGGCTACGCACGAGGTGCTTGCAGACCGACCGACCGACCGACCGACAGCCCGCGAGGCCCGGGCCTGGGGGCTGCAGGGAGGACGCTGCGGGCTCGGGGCGGCCTAAGGAGGCTTCTTACCGCCCCCACTTCTCTCTGCTCTTCCTCCCACTCCTGCACGCTCCTTCCCCCATTTCTGCATGTTTCTCCATTTCTGTATGTTCCCCCCATCTTCTGCATGCTCCTTCACTCACTTCTGCGTGTTTCCCCACTGCTGCATGCTCCTCCCCTCCTGCATGCTTCCTTCCCCTTCCTGCATTCTCCCGTGTCCTGCGGGCTCCCTTCCCCTTCTCGTGCATGTTCTTCCTCCCTCCTGCAGGCTTCTTCCTCCCACCTTCAGGCTTCTTCCCTCTCTCCTATATGCTGCTTCCTCCTCGCATGCTTCTTCCCCTACTCCTGCATGCTCCAAACACCGCCCCACCGCTTGCTCTTCATGCCCCGTGCCACTAATTCAAATTGAAGCTGTTTCTCCAGCTCTCGGCTCCCGCCTGCTGTGCCAGCACGGGATTTTGTGACTTTTCCTGCCCCACACCGGGAAAGAGGAAGGGCGGGGAAGAGGGAGATGCTTGGCCTTTTCGCTGGCGGGGGGGATTAAGAATATTGCCCTGGGTAGTTTGAGGTGGCAATGGGTTGGGGCTTGTTTTTGTCGCAGTTCAGGGCTCCAGCCAAACAAGGGAAGCTTCCAGGCCTGGGAGGCAGAGAACCTGGACTCTAATCACAGACCCACCACTTGCCTGCTAAGTAAACTTCAACAAGCTACTTAGCATCTCCAGGCCTCAGTTTTCCCACCTGCAAAATGGGGATTGAATACCTGTTCCTCCCCTTTAAACTGTGGGACGGAGACTGCGGATGACCCGATTGACTTGTGTCTACCCCAGTGCGTAGTACAGTGTTTGGCTTAACGAATATTTTATTATTGGCAGTTGAGGACTTGAAGGATAGGTAGTGGGGGAGGTGGGACTGATACCCTGAGTGAGTGGGAACCCAGAAACTGAAACAGTTCTCTTGTCCGCAGGCCTCCGCGACACATTACTCCTTGATGCCAAACGGCCTGCTGACAGAGGCACCAGATTACAGACGGTCCGGATGGAGAGGAGTAGCCGTAAGTGCTGGCGGCTTTCTGTGTAATGTCTGTTTTGGCCCTCTCGTTGCCACTAAGTTGTTTTACAGATGTACCAGGCCACCAGGCTTGCAAGAATCTGAGGCAGAGAAAGGAATGTTACTGTTCTTGGGGCCCCTTACCTGCCTCCTGTGATTCCTTCTCTGCACGAAAGAAATATTCTAGGTAGGAAAGGGTTGGTGCCATAGCATTGGGTGCTTCCCATAGTCATTCCTGCCATATTGTGACAGGTTAGTGCAGGATTTGAATAGTCCGGGATTGGAGAGGAAGGGACCAGAGGCCCAAAACGAGTTGTGCAGGAATGTCAAAATCGCATTATGTTCCTGAGTTTGAAATCCTTTTTCAGTTCATTAAGCGATGTGAAGGGAACTGTGTTAAAGTTCACTGGTATTTACGGAAAACAGGAAGTGCTTATGAACCCATGAACCGATACGGTGTTTCTAATTCAGAAACACAATAAAGACTCTTTGAAACAAATTTTAGTGAGAGGAGACCAGTGAATGGTGATCCTCTCCATCTACTGCAACTTTTTTTTTTTTAACAGAGGGGTTTTCAAGTGTGCAGATACTGTGTGGTGGCTGGAATGAATGTGACTGTCCAATCATTCTCCCCTAACGTGTTTTCACTGTGCACTTACTTGGGGGATAATTTTACCAAATTAGGGAATGTTCTTCTAACATCGCCTATTGGGATAGAACAAGATGCTGTTTTCGTTAACAGTATGTAACCCCCACCACACACATTCTAGGGGAACTAAGTGTATGTTGATTTCTCATTGGCACCTTTTTGATTTTGTCATTTATTCTTTTGAACCATTGGAGAAGGAAGCTAGTGGCTTCCTACTCTAGACTGCAAGTTTGTGGTGGGCAGGAAATGTGTACTTTACTCTCCTAAGCACTTAGTATAGTGCTCTGCACAGAGTAAGTGCTCAATAAATATGATTGACTGAATGATCTGCATCACTTGTTCAAATCCTTGGGGAGGGGTCTGTATTTGAGACTATATCATTGCCGATAAAAGATGGGGGGATAGCGTTAAATTATGTGCCTTCTGTGGATTTTTGAGGTGTTTATCGAGTAGATGAGAACGAAAGCAGGATGCAGAATTGAGTCACTTTTTAAAAGGGAAAACTGGATGTTAAAATTTGTGGGGGAAGACAAAAAAAAATCTAATGAGCCTGTTTTTCATTTTCTCCCATTAGTACTGGACACAGTACAGAATTTCTTACCACAGATGGAAAGAGCAAACAATGACCTAAGGGAAAGAATGGCAGAAGCACCACCTGGTCTGTTTGATATTGAAAATATAGATGACTCACTTGAAAAAATCATAGAAATGGTAAAGAAAAGTTACTGCTCTGCCTTTGGTTTCTTAAAAGTATTCTAGTTTACTAAAAACTCATTTGCTTGGAACATCAATTTACATTTTAAATATCTATATAAATGGACTTTGACTTATTTAGGAGGCCACTCTGGGTGAAATTTAACACTCTTTGGGGAAGATAGTGGTGGTAGAAGTGGATAATGACTTACAGGTTAATAAGAACACGAAAACAAGAGAAACGTACTGACTGGTTCAGTCCAGCGATCGATCCAATCCAGTATTCAGTTTGCCACTTGGGAACTGTATCAGAGGCTTTAAAAAAAAATGTACAGATATTATGTTTGCTACTCCCACATGCTCTTTGGAAGAGCTCTAGCTGATTAGGAAAGCATGATTTCCCCTTAGAGAACCTCTTTACCTCATTGAGTTTTGTTTTTCCAAGTGCTCACTAATCCTCAACTAAATTATTATTAAATTATCATAGATAGAAGGGAAAATTGCCAGGATTACCTCTGGAACTCTCCTTTTTAGGGGGCAGTTACATTGGTGAACCATTGGTCCTCTGATACATCTCATGCCATTTGTTAAAGTGGGTTTGACATTCTCAGCAGGAGTTCAGTAGTTTCCCCTCCTCCAGTTTCTTTAGAATTTGAGCAGTTGTCACCTGGTCCCAGTGATTTGTATCCATCTAGTTCATTGATTTGGTCTAAAAATTTGATCCTGTTCCTCTGACCTGTCCAAATGGTATGAAGAAATTTTCACATAACCATTTCTGCCATACTTAACACTATCCTTCAAATAAAAATTATGGTATTAAGCACTTAGGTGTCAAGCACTGTTCAAAGCGCTGGGGTAGATAGAAATTAAGGTTGGACATGATCCCTGTCCCACACGGGGCTCACAGTCTTAAGTAGGAGGGAGAACTGGAGAACATATTTAGAAAATAGGGAGAACATTTCTGGAATAGAAAATAATCCTTGGACCTTTTCAAAATTCATGCAGAGACACTGGTCTGTGTTATTGTAGGATTGTATATATGTGTGTGCTCCTAGTGGTGTTTTCTTGTTTGTTGATTTCTAAAGAAAAAAAAACAGAGGGTGACCTCATGATTCTTTTTCTAGGACTTGGCCTTGGTTGAAATGAGCGGTTCTGAGACAGATGGGGAACTCAGTTCAGAAGAAAGTTCAGACTCTGACAACAGCGGTCCATCTGATGAAGTGACCATACATAACATTAAGTTTCCTAAACCAAAGGGAGAAAAAGGCAAGATAGAAGTTTTGGACAGTTAAACAAGTATATCAAGTGATTAAAGCTGTTTTAAGGCTTGGTTGTATGTGCCTGTTTTTCCCATATTTTGAAACCTGTGTATGTTGGTTTAGCAAATTAATCCAAGCCTTCAAAAGTTCTGTAACTAATACAGTTTTTCCACAGTAGATGCTTTGCATTTCAGATTGTGGTGTCTGTAATGCATTTGTAAATTGTTTATACCTTGTTTCTTAAAGAAACAGACACTTTTTTTTTCCAGATGCTGTTCGTAAACAATTCAGACACTAAAAAGAAATAAAATTGCCAGATATCTTTTTTTTTTTACCTTGGAGTGATATAGCTTTTAAAATTTTGTAATTTGGGAGGTTATGAATTGTGCATAAAACATCAATTTGCCATCTCCCTTTGACAGTAAAAGGAAGCCTAAATTCAGAAGTACAGAATTTAAGTAGTAATACTCAGGCCTATCCATGGACAATGAAACAATTACATTAGTAACCTAAAGGAGTTTCCCAAAGCTAATGAGCCTAAAAGAATGATTTATTCTGTCATATTTAGCAAGAGAATTATTATTGACTAAGGCACAGCAAAACTGGAAATCCCATCTGGGGAATAGGAATGAAATGCTTATTGGGAAGCATTCATTCAATCTATTTATTGAGCGCTTACTGACTGCAGAGCACTAAATAGCCTCAGATGAAAAAGCAACAATTCAAGCCTCCAACACTCAGCTCTTTTCCTAGTTACCCATCCCTACCTTCAAACCCAAACCTTGTAGCTCAAGATGTCCGGAACCAAACTGGAAGAGGTAGTCAACCACAGTAGGTAGGGCGGAGGGGATCCCTTCTGTTGGAGACCCCGACTCCTGCCATTCCTTGAAATCTTTTGCAGGCGCAGAGGGCATCGGCAATACAAATATAGCTTTTAAGCTGAGTGACTGTTACTTAGACCACATCTGCCACTTGGCAGATCAGTAGGGGCTCGGTAAGTAGTTATTTACTTAGGCATATCAGATACCAACTACCAACGTGAAGTCCCTTAGATGCACATTAACCAGTAACCTACTCACCTGGAAGTAACTGGACCTTGATTTTTCCAGTCAATCTAATAAGTTAACGGAAGCCTGGGATTCGTCCAGTTGACACACACAACCTGGGTATTGATTTAAAAAGTGGTGATTCATAAGCCCTGAAGAAATTAGCATTGTGAGACTGATCAAAGGAAGCTTAGGGGTTGAAAAGAGTAAAACTGCTGAACTCTGGAACTAGTCTGCCAGAGGCTGTTAAACCTGGAAAGGTGAAGTTAAAATTTATGGGGAAGTTATGTTTTTGTGCTGTGAGTTAGTCTACTCATTCAAAAGAATTAACAAAATTTGGTGGGGATAGAAGAAATGGAAAAGGGAATTTATTACAACTTGCCAGCAGTTCTGTTCAGGTCATCTGGTGTCTCTTCAACTAGAAGCCCTGGTTTTGTAAACCTGCACTGGTTATATTTAACCTGCTCAGTCAACTAGAAGACCCCAACTGGAATTCCATTATTTATGAGGCCAGCAGGAATTTGGAAAGGATTGCTGGTTTCCCCAGGGTACATCACAAGCAGGAGCTCTTAGCAAATATGGGAGCCTGCACCCCCAGCCCTCTGCGGCTATGTCAGACTTGTCCTCTAGACTGCAAGTTCACCGTGAGCAGGGAATATGTCTACCAACTCTGTTGTACTCTCCCAAGTGCTGAGTACAGTGTTCTGCACTCAGTAAGCACTGAATAAATACCACTGATTGATGTTAGTCTACAAGCCAGATTGGTGTGGGATCACTGAAAATGACAGAACATGCAACATCGCCAACCTACATATTTACCTCCATTTCACCTATCTTTCAGTTGACCCTTTGCCCACATCCAGTGGTCTGGAACTCCCTCCCCTTTCCTGATAGACCACCACTCTTCCCTCCTTCAAAGCTTTATTTTTTTATACTATTTAAGTGCTTACTATGTGTCAGACCCTGTTCTAAGTGCTGGGATAGATACAAGTTAATTAGGTTGGACACAGCTGGGTCTCACAGTCTAAGTAGGAGGAAGAACTGGAGAACTGAGGCACAAAGTAAAGTGACTTGCCCAAGGTCACACAGCAAGTATTTGGCTGAATGGGATTAGAACCCAGGTCCTCTGACTCCCAGCCCTTGCTGTTTCCACTAGGCCATGCTGTTTCTCAAAATTGTATCCTCTATTTCCCCTACCACCACCCCTGCGTTGCCTGTGCAGAACCCTTAAGCGCTTGACACCCCACCCTCTACAGCACTTCTGCACATATCCATAAGTTATTTAAATGTCTTTATCCCTCTCTAGACTGTCAACTCCATGAGCAGGGAATATACCAACTCTACTGTATTGTATTCTCCCAAGCACTTAGTTCAATGCTTTGCATACAATAAGTGCTAATGATTGACTGATCATCACCTTGTGGATCAGAAACTAGGAGAGGCAGTAGCCTTTAAGTGATCAATCGGGCATATCCAGAAGCACTGAGATCCAACAGAACATTTCTAGCTGACATTGGAATTGACTGACATTAGATTTGTTAATTATATTTATATGACCGTCCCCACCATTCACAATCCTTTTATGGATCATGAGACCTCCATAGCTAGTATTTTCCACAGCTGATTCAGCCGACATAGCTTCAACACTGAGATCTACATATATTGTATAAGGGTTAAACTAAGTGCACTTAGGTGCTTTCATTGATGGCTTTTTGGGATTCAGAACTATTGAAGAGTAATCAAGGTTAGATTTCTAGTTTTTGAAAACTAAAATAACTTGACTTTCTCATTTTTAAAAAAAACCTTTAATGTGCATCCCGATAGAAACCCAGTACTACAAGTTAGGTTATTAGGTGTAAACTGATCATGTAAAATGTTGGTTGGAAAAACGGGCTCAGGCACGTACCTGTGCAAATGACTAGAACCTTATCCATAGAAAAATTGCGATTTTTTGCTAGTTGGTTGCATTTCTTCAGGTAGAACAACCTTGGAGGCATTTAACAAGTGCACAGAGGTGAGCAAAAGAAATGAAGGCTGTCGGTTTGAAGGGTACACTTATGAAAGACGGAGTCTAGTTGGCTGCTCTAATATTCTAGAGTTACCGCTTTAGTTCTAAGGTACTCGTGAAGAGCTTCCTCACCTAAAGAAGAGAAAAACAGGGTGGGGATGAGATTTAAATGGAGGTGCCTCACGTATGTCTGTCCTACTTGCAAGGAGACTAATGTGGGTGAGGAGTGAAGCTGCCACAGAATGGCTCCTGTGCACGGCCCCCCAACCTCCCAATAACATCCACTGTCCCCCTGTTTTGGACCCCAGGCCACAGTCTCCTATTTGCATGATGGTGCCAGCTGTGATTTCAATGTCCCAAACTGGCCCAAAACATTATCATATCATCTTGGGGAAGCAGCATGGCCTAGTGGATAGAGGACAGACCTGGGAGTCAGAAGGACCTGAATTCTAACCCTGGCCACTTGCCTGCTGTGTGACCTTGGGCAAGTCACCTCATTTCTCTGGGCCTCAGTTCCCTCATCTGTAAAATGGGGATTAAGACTCCCATGTGAGACAGGGACTGTGTCCAACCAGATTAGCTTGTATCTATCCCAGTGCTTAGAACAGTGCTTGGCACATAGTAAGTGCTTAACAAATGCCACCATCATCGTTGGCCAAATAGGAACTTCAAAAAATGCCAAAATAGCATTAATAATAATAATAGTATTTGTTGAGCGCTTACTATGTGCAAAGCACAGTTCTAAGCGCTGGGGGAGATACAAGGTGATCAGGTTGTCCCACGTGGGGCTCACAGTCTTAATCCCCATTTTACAGATGAGGGAACTGAGGCCCAGAGAAGTTAAGTGACCTGCCCAAAGTCACAGCTGACCAGCAGTGGAGCCGGGATTAGAACCCATGACCTCTGACTCTCAAGCCCGGGCTCTTGCCACTGAGCCACGATTATTTCGCACCCACCTGTTTCCTTGTAAAGTAGTTTTATAGGGCATGGGGTACGTTTGTACTCATACAAAGGCTGTTGACAATATTTCTTCTCAAAATATTATGATAGAGAGCAGAATTTTAATTGGAGATTCAAGTCAGGGAGAAATTCAGACATAAAGTCTTACCCAAATCTTTTCCAAAGCCGGATTGTTTGACTCCACCGAAGGGGGCTGCCACATCAGTCTTGTTGTAGGTGTTAATGAAGACCGTGCCAGCTTCCAGCTTTTCACTAACATACATAGCTTTGTTTATGTCTTTGGTGAAAACTCCTGAAGCCAGACCATATTCAGTATTATTTGCTCTTTGCAACACGCCATCGATATCCCTAGGAAACAGTTTTATAAAGGTCAGTTCTGCTTTACAGGCTATAAACTCATTATGGGCAAGGGAACGTGTCCAACAAGTGTATGGTACTGAACTCTCCCAAACGCTTAGTACAGTGCTCTGGACACAGTAAGCACTTAATAAATAGGATTGAGTGAATGAATGACACAGGAAGCGCTCCATAAATACGACTGACTGAAGCACTCAATAAACACCACTGATTGATTACTGCTTAGCAAAATTAAATCGGAATATGACCAAGACCTAATATCACCCATAACATCTGCTATATCTTCTTGGATCGCTCCTACTACAGGGCAGGAATTGCACTTTCTAATGCTACTGTATTTGCCCAAGCACTCAGTGCAAAGCTCTGCACACAGTAGCTTTTCGGTAAGCACTACTGAGTCACTGATCTTGAATTTGTTTTCATGCAAGTTCATCTCCCAGAAACATAAAGATTCTTCCTGGGTCTATGCTGGAAATTTTGTAAATGGAATTTTGGAATTTTTAAAGCTTATGCCACAAGCGATGTTTTACTGTAAACAATGTAAAAATTAGAAACATCCTTTCATTAATTCATGGCACACAGCAGTAAGATATCCGCATGCATTCTTGGTTGCCAAAATGCCACTTGTAATAGCTCGCAGCCAAAGTCATAAGAAAGTTTTTGATCATGAAAATGACAAAGGAAAGTAAAAGCTGATCTAGCTAAGATTCAAATTGAAAATTTAAAAAACTTACCCATCTTTAAATTTAGAAATGACCATAACAGGCCCAAAGGACTCTTCTCGGGCAAGATACATGTGGTCTTCAACATCCGTGAACACGGTGGGTTCCATAAAAAAGCCTAGGCAAAAGAATGGAGATGTACCCCTAACAGAACAAGACACGCTTTTCATAGATGGGTAAAGACAATAAGATTTTGATTTCCCTTTCTGATGGTGTTAACATTTCCAAATTTTCATTCAAGAACTATGAGTTATTTGTTTCCTTCAATAATAAATACAAGCCCAGTTTTTTGACAACAGAACATGAATCTTTCTCAAGCAGTGTTCGTCAGGATTAAATTTCCTGGGGCAAAAGAATCAGGCTACTGGAAGCCAAATGCCCAATGGAACTGTGGGGAGTGAACAAGACTCTGTGTACTTTCAGATGGGCCTAGTCGATGAGTCGATGTTCAATTTATACTGCACCTTTCCCAGAGAGTGGGTTTGAACGTCAAGTGCCACCGACTCAAGTTACCTGAAGAGCAGAGAGGAGAGCAACATAATGTATATAAGTCATGCCGTTGCGGGAAGGGAGATTTGGATCCTAGATGAGAGCATGGAGAGGTGGCCTTTCAGCTCGTCTGGGTAATAGGTTGTTGGGGAAAGGGGATAGGAAGGATGAAAAAGCTATTTCTGGGTTCCCCCAGCCTGGAGAGCCCCTGATGTGGACTGGGTTCTGCAGAAGGCTGAGAAGGCAGGCTTGCAGCTGATGAAAGCTGTGTCTGGATAATGCACTCTCGAATAATCAAAAGGTGAAAGAATGAGAGCTATTTTACCTGGCCTCAAGACTTGCCTACCCCCATACACTAATGTGGCTCCTTCTTTCACTCCAGTTTCACAGTATTCCAGGAGTTTTTCCAAATGGGCCTTGTGATTCTGTGGGCCATGATCAGTGGACCGGTCTAGTGGGTCACCAATTTTCATCTTTTTGATTTCTTCCACCTACAGATGATGAAAACATGTCACACACTTGTCTCTACAGAATGGATTCCTTTTTACAGTGCTCTAAAGCCAGACTATATCCTCCAGAGCAATAGTACTCTAGCCATGCCACGTATTCTAGTGCTGAAAATACAATTACGATTGTTAATGCTGATACTATGAAATATAGGAATTAGCAATTTTTCTACCTGTCTTCCCTGCCTTTCCTCTTTACCATCCATACTCTTCAGTCCTTTTAGTTTTGCTCTCTCCCACTCTGACAATCCCCTTTATCTCCAACCCTCTCCCAGACTCCTCTGTCGCTCATCTTCTCTCCTCTCCTGACCCTTTGCTATTGTCTCCTTTTCCCTCTTTGCCTCACTGCTCTGTGCCTCAGTTTCCTCATCTGTAAAATGGGCATTTAATACCCGTTCTTCCTACCTACATTGTGAACCCCCTAAGGCAGGGACCGTGTTTAATCTCATTTCCTTGTATCTACCCCAGTGACTGGGCACAGTGCAAGGTACACAGTAAGTGCTTAATAAACAGCACAATTATTCCTATTTGTTCTTTCTGTCAGCCCTTCTTCACTCATGTCCTGATTCTCATCCCATGGTGGGTTTAATAAGCCCTTGTCTACAGCCCCTCCAGGATTGGAAATGGAGGTGTAGGCTTCCCCTCGCTTCCCTCCCCTTCTGTCTTTTACTTTTCTTACGAGGCTGTCTCCATGGTTACCCCTCCTTTATCGTTATATTGGGATCCCCTTGAGGGCCAGGGACCATCTCTGATTATCACCTGGTGTTTTTCTAGCCCTATTATTACTATTATTTTCTAGTTTTCAGTGATTGGCCAATATTATTGTATTCTTCCTCAGCGTTTAGTACAGTGCTTTTCCCACCATAGGGGCTCAAAAGAGACCACTGAATGAATGATGCTTAGCCAATTTAGAAAATGCTTTGTGTTCCTACTGTTGCTTTCTCACTTTCAGAAAAATCTATATGTTCACCCATCATACAATACAGACCATAAGCTGGCCTTTTACTTCATACAATTTTGAGGACATTTCAGAACAGCACATTTAACTGCCTTACCACTCTCTTAACAAATTCATCGTGAATAGCTTCTTCCACAAACAGCCGTCCAGCTGCAATGCAGTTCTCTCCTTTGTTGAAGTACACTGCTCCCATGCCCTTTGGAGGTAAAAAAAAAAATAAAAATGAGGAAGTGCAGGCCTTCCACAACACAGACTGTGTTTCACTAAGGGTGAACATGAGAAAACTAGTATTATTTGCATTATGTTACTTGGAAGTAGACAACAGAGAATTAATAATAATCGTGGTATTTGTTAAGTGTTTACTATGTGCCAGGCACTCAACTAAGCACTAGGGTAGATAGAAGATAATTGGGGTGGACACAGTGAGCTGTGAGCTCACAGTCTTAATCCCGGCATTTTACAGATGAGGAAACTGAAGCACAGAGAAGTTAAGTAACTTGCCCAAGATCACACAGCAGACAAGTGGCGGAGCGGGTATTAGAACCCAGGTCCTCTGAATCCCAGGCCCACGCTCTTTCCACTAGGCCACACTGCTTTCCTATTGTTGCAAGCATGTGGGTCACCATCACTGATCTGTGGACTCCCTCAGGGGGAAGCACATTTTTACAACTTGTATTTTTCCCCTCAGTTTTCTCCTCAGAGCCTTCTTTTGAATTTATATAACGATTACTGAATAGACTTAAAATGAAAAATTCAAATGAATTATTTGATTATTTTTTAAGTCTTAAAAACTCAACAGCAACTTAGCAGAGCAATTCTGAGTGTGGTTTCATGTAAATGTTAAAAAAAACCATCACAAATGCAACTTACAAGACTTGAATGTTAGGCAGAACTAAGCAGGAACCCTGCACTGGGTGTAAGGAGGATAGGATGTGTGCAGAGAAGAGACACAATCACCTCCTTGGCCTTAGGAGGAAGAAAATCTGGATTATTATATGGCACAGCAGCCTGGACATGTGGCTAGGCTTCGCCTTTAAGTGCAGATAGTGGATGAAAACATGGAAGGAGGCCACAGAAGTTTCTAAAAAAAATAAATCTGATGCATTTTGTCATCTTCTCTGACCTATTTAGCAGCAAAGGTGGTTTTAACTTATCACCACCCTCTCTAAAAAAACTAGTGAGTGCTAAGGGGTATAATCCTGTGTTCAGGAAAAGAAAAAGGGACTGAAGAGCACATAAACTACAGATGCGAACTTGCTGGGTCAAATTTCCCTTCAGGTTTAAAGATAATTAAAAAAAGATTTATGGCATTGACATTTAAGCAAAAGGCATTAATCTTTTATTTCTACTAAATGTTCTGCTAGAGGTTTATAAATGAACAGAAAATTTGGAAAATGTGCTTAAAAGGGGCTTCCTGCTTATTTGATTTATAGGAAGTCTTACCATCCTCACCGCCTTGTCAAGTTCACAGTCACTGAATATTATTAGTGGAGATTTGCCTCCAAGCTCAAGAGAAACTTTCTTCAAGTTACTTACAGCACAGCTACAAAGACAAAACAAATGTTACAATCCATTTCATAATTTTCTCATGGCACTGATTTTGCTTTAAATCCGAATGAGGCAAGAACTATTGCTAATTATTACAGCTGGGACAACATGGACATTTTCACAGTCACAAGATGTGGTATTTACAAATAAGTACAGTCATGCCATTGGTCTTGGGCTTGAAATAAATTAGGGAAAAGCAAACAGAAATTAGGCTGTAGACAAATAAAAAATTTAGTAAGAATTAAAAGTTCAGTTTTATTAGTTCTGAGTTTGTTTAGGCAAATCATGGTCACCCCTCTCTGATTCCCAGTGTTTCCAAGCCCATAAACATGGGCAAGGCAGATGAACAATATGTGGCTTGGGGAAAATTAAATGAGATTTATTAATAATAATAATGATACTAATAATGATGATAATGATACTGCCAATAATAATAGTATTTGTTAAGTGCTTACTATGTGTCAGACACTGTACTAAGAGCTGGGATACATACAAGATAATTAGGTCTTACATGGGACTCACATTCTAAGTAGGAGGGAGAACAGGTATTTTGCAGATGAAACTGAGGCACAGAGAAGGTAAGTGACTTGATCAAGGTCACACAGCAGGCAAATGGCGAAGCCAAAATTCGAATCCCGGCCCTCTGACACCCAGGCCCATACCTTTCCACTAAGCCACACCGTGTCTCCTACTAGGCCACAATGCTTCCCATTTAACCCCGTACAGAAAGATGGAATTTACGCTCAGGTGTAGAACACAGTACCTCTTCATGATCTGTTTGCCGATGGGAGTGGAACCAGTAAAGCCAAGCTTGCGAATATCAGGGTGTTCTGAAAGGCGCTGCCCTGCCAGGCCCCCTGCAGGAATTGGCAGTGACAATTTATGAAAGAATGCCATGGCCCATTCTTAACCTCTAGTAACTCTGACTCAAAGAAAATCATCTAAAAATTGGTATATTCAACTAAGAATGAATAAAGAACTTCCTTTATTCCTGACAGTTCACTAATTGCCTGTCCCTGTACTAAGCACTCGGGCAGATAAAAGCTAATCAGTTTGGACACAGTTCATGGTGCATATGGGATTCCCAGTCTTAATCCCCATTTTACAGATAAGCTGTGGCACAGAGAAGTTAAGTGAGTTGCCCAAGGTCACACAGTAGACAAGTGGCGGGTCCAGGATTAGAAGTCAGGTCCTGTAACTCCCAGGCCCGTGCTCTTTCCACTAGGCCAATCTATCTCCCACTGTGTCATGCTGCTTTCCTGCTTCTTACTTTTAAATCAGCTTAAGGCAAAGTGTCAAAGTTTAGAGAGTAAAATGGCACATTTTTCTAAAATGCTCACTGAAATAAGGAAGAGGAAATATTTCCCTTTAGACCAAGACAGGTTTTACGATGACTGAATTGTGTTTATTTTCCTGTGGTTAGAGGGATTTTCTTAGGGGCTTGGGGGGTGAAGTTTTAGAATGTGAATTTGGAGTGAAGACGGAACATGCCCGTGGCTGGGACCACCATCGGGATGACTGCCCCAGGGCTCTGGAGTCTTACAGAGACCCATCTGGAGTCTTACAGAGACCCATCTGGTTACTCCCAGCACTGTTCCATGTGGAAGAGAACAGCCCTGGATTTCTCCATTCGGGATTTGTTTCGCCTTGGACCAGGCATAAAATGTTTGAGTTGTCAACCAATGCACAGGCTCTCCACCCTGCCTGGTATAATTCTTGGGTGCCCTTTGCAATGCTTTGCATCCCATCTAATCCCTCGTGGCTCACCCACTGCCCTAGTGGGAACAGTGGGAGGGGTGCTGTGCAAACTCCTAGCACCCCAATCAAATTCTTCAAGCAGGTTTTCAGTCCTGAAGGTTTCTTGACTGCACCACGGCTCAGCCTTCACCTACGGCGGGAAGCGTCATTGTATTTCCCAGAGGACAATGGTCTTTAAAGCTCCCTTTCTCCTGTCCTCAAGTCTCCTGGTGGTGCCACCACAAGGGGAACAGGAAGACCCAGCCCAAAAGCTTGCCTCAGTGCTCACAAGTAAGTCTGTCCTGTATCATTGCAAAATAGTGCCCAAAAGTTTATCCAGTTCAGATGTTCCAAAATCAATCTCCTCCTCTTCCTCACTTCCTGAACACGAACTGGGGCAGAGCCATGGACCCGGGGGACATTCAGAAGTACATTACACAACTCCTGCCCTTGAGGCGCTTAAAGTCTAATGGAGACCTGTTGGGCAATCTAGCATTTCTCTTCCTAGAGTTTCTAGGCACTTCAATGGGGCCTCCTCAATCAATCAATTATATTTATCGAGCGCTTACTGTGTGCAGAGCACTGTTCTAAGGACTTGGGAGAGTACAGTGTAACAGTATAACAGACACATTCCTGCCCACAATGAGCTTAGAGTCTAGAGTGGGAGACAGATATAAAAATAAATAAATGAATTACAGATATGTACATAAGTGCCGTGGGTCTGGGAGGGAGGATGAATAAAGGGAGCAAGTCAGGATGACGCAGAAGGGAGTGGAAGAAAAGGAAAAGAGGGCTCTCCAGAACGTTCTACCTGAAAATCTGAACACAGATCTTTTTCAAGAGAAAATTGGGGCAACTCACTGACTGTTCAATTTTGCACAAGAAAATGTGAAGGTTAGTGATTTACCTGAGCCAGGAATGATGTTTATAACCCCCTTTGGAAAGCCTGCTTTTGCTGAGAGTTCGGCAAACTTTAAAGCAGTCAAAGGAGTGACCTAAAGGGGAAAAATAATTTGATTAGTTTAGCTGAGTTCTTTATAGACTCTATTCTTTAGACAGTTCACAGTGAAATTAACATTGGTTTGGATGAGTTCTCCATAGCCTCCTTTCCTTAGACAGTGTCACAGTGCAATTAACCTCCCCCTCTCCAGTCAGCGATGCTGCCTCTCTAAGAAACTGGTACTATCTCTCCTCCACATCAAAGCGACTCCATCCCGTCCTGTCTACCATCACCCAGTGGGGAAGAGAAAAGCACGCACAGCACGAGGCCTCCACGAACCCTTGGTAAGAATGCCTGCAGCGTTTGCTGTGGCTATGGTTGGGCCTTAAACTTTGTGCTCTCAGGAGCCTGAAATTCTTCTCCAACCTCACTGCCCTGCTGATTTTGTTCTTATTTTTATATTTGTCCTTGGGTTTTACCCCCACTTAAACTTGTAGATTGTGAACCCCCGCCAAGGGATGAAAACCATGTCCAATTCCCAATGGTGAATTCTCTTCCAACATTTAGTACAGCGCTCATTAAATACGATAGATAGATTGAACCTGACCCCATGCAGTCCCTTACAGCTGGGCGTTCAAAAATAAATCCAAAGACAAAAGGTAGTTTCACCTTTGAACTTCCACCTCTTTATTCTTTGAATTTCTGAAGTAACCACAGCTTTAGGGAGCTTTAGCAAAGCTTTAGAACAGTTTCCTTCAACCTCTAGTTTCACACTCGGTGATCAATGGGGCTGATTCTCCTGTTTGTGGATTACCCAGCTCCTAAACTTTCCTCCTGTTGCCAGCATCTGAACGGTTTCCCCGCTTGTTACGCTTTCCCTCAGAGGGAAGACAGGAGAGAGAAATAGAAATTTAAAGAAACCCCTTTTGAGGTTTGGGGATTATCTGTGATTTTCCCTTTCCCCGGCTGTTTTTGCTCCTGAAGGCACAGATACTTGAGAATTAGCTGTTTTCTTTTGGGCATGCGGGAACAACAGAGCCTGTTAGATCGTCCTCTGGATTGTAAAATCGCTGTGGGCAAGGAACACATCTATCAACTCTGTTACACTGTACTCTCCCAAGGGCTTAGTACAGTGCTCTGCCCACAGGAAGTGCTCAATAAATACGATTGACTGACTGAATTGTACCTGTGCTGGCTTGAGAACTAAAGTGTTGCCTGCTGCCAAGCATGCTGCACTCTTCCAGGCTAGCATCATCAGGGGGTAATTCCAGGGAATGATAATGGCACAGACACTAGAGAGGGAAGAATCATACATGTCTTAGTAGATGCTGATTGGTGGATATGAGACACGGATTAAAGCCCACCTGCAGTCATTTACAGGAGAACCTTCTCTTACCCCAGAGGTTCCTTTTTGGTGAATGTTAAATTACGATTTGGACGGGCCTGGTTGATTGGGATGGTAGAACCCTGAAGGGAAAGAGAGATACAGTATTGATCAAATTCAATTACCTTCACACCACCTGCCCATCTTCATTCCTTATCTCCCAGTCCTCTCCTCCCTTGCCAGTTGCAGTTAGGAGAACCAGTTAATACAAGTGCGTTAAACAGTGTGAGGATGGAGAAAGACTTTAGGTAAAATTCTAGACTCGTTTCCTTCAATTTCAATTCCTTGCTCATCCTTCTCTGAAGCCTTGTTTTCGGGTTACAGTTTAAAGATGGTAAGCTCCCTGGGGAAGGGAAGTGGGTCTACCAACTCTGTTGCACTGTACTCTCCCAAGTGCTCAGTACTGTGCTCTGCACAGAGTAGTCCTCAATAAATATCATGGACTGACCGACTGAACCCATAAACTACAGCTTGAGAGCTCCAGTAATTTACCACAAATTAAAGGATTAGTAGAGCTTACCTGAATTTTATCACACCACCCTGCAAAATATCTGAATGTCTGCACAGACATTCCTATATGCGTCTTCAAGGCTAAAGTATACACAGCTCCTGAATCAATAGCTTCAATGGTCGCTAACTCTTCCTGATTTTCTTCCAACAAGTCCGCAAGTCTGTAAAACACAACAAAGCCTGTGAAAAATCTGCTCAGGGAAATTATATCTTGATCTCCTAACACTCATTAACAAAGGAGCCGACATTCCTTAACTGGTTTTGGCTACTTATTTTGTGCATTTAATGGAAAGATCTACAAAGTATTCAAATATGCTCTCATTTTATAATAAGAAATACATATTTAAAACCTTCCAATGAATTCTGTAAAATACTGTTTTAGTTTTTAATAAACTATGGAGACAGATTCCCATAGTACGTTTGCTGTGTCTTGTTAGTACATAGTATAAAATAATATTTTTCTGCTCTTTGCCTCAAGACTCCAGAAAATCTGTAAATTGTAAGTTTAGAATTTCCTCATTTCCTGGCAATGCTTTAATATTTCCTTCTCTCCTCTTTCTCATACTTTCAAAAGTCAAACTGCCCAATAACCAAGCAACCAAGTACTGAGGTAAGACTCCCATTCTATAAATATGTTCCTATTCATAATGAAGAAAGGTGAATTCGGGAAAATATATCAGAGTATTGAAATAGTTACAAAGGTTGTAACTCTTTTTAGTTTTCTTCCATCTGTAAGCCTGTAAGATATTTGGGGAGAAAGTCTTAACAAATGCTTCAAAATAGTTTTGCTCTGTTTGTACACACCTGTACATTAATCTTCCTCTCTCTCTTGCATTCATTCTTCCCCACTCTCCATTTTCAAAGGCATCTTTTGCAGCAGCCACAGCCTTGTCCACGTCAGCCACTGAAGCGTAAGCTACTTTACATATCGCCTGCCACGGGACAATGAAAAGTTACGTCAGTTTTAAGAGAAGGAATCCCAGATGCCCCTCCCTCTTCAAAAGCAATTTTACAGCTGAAAATTTGGACTGGGGGTTTGGCAACAACTCGACAGTGTATGAATAAAATGCTGAAAGTTTCAGAAAAATTCAACCACCACTGAATGTGAAGACCGGACCAGAAATTTGATTTCCTTCATTCCCAAAAGCCATGGACAGCATAAAGATAGATGGTTTCCTTAAACAAAACTGGGAAGCTGAATTTATTTCTATGAGCAGGATTGGCTCTGCGTGTTTCTCGGTCCCTAGAAAGACTAGTTTTGCACCTTCTTAAACTGACCTATTGTCTTACTCTGACAGATCTTTTCCCTAAACTGCTCTCTCCAACCCTTTCCTCTCCAGCCCACCATCCAACTCCTGCTTCTCATTCTCGTGCTCGTCTAAATCCCAACTTGTGTAGTTTGGAAGAGAAGAAATCTCATCTTCCAAACTATTTTAGCACTTCATCGTTGTTATTCAGGCCTTTCCCACTGGAAACAAACTAAGGAGAAGGAGCTTGGCCTACTGGAAAGAGCATGGACCTGGGAGTCAGAGGACCTGGGTGCCAGTTCCAGCTCTGCCACTTGTCTCCTGTGTGACCTTGGGCAAGTCATTTAACTACTCTGTGTCTCAGTTTCCTCATCTATAAAATGGGGATTAAGATTTTGAGCCCCAAGTGGGATATGGACTGTGTCCAACCTGATTAGCTTGCATCTACCCCAGCACTTAGTACAGTGCCTGGCACACAGTAAAGTGCTTAATTCATAGCATAAAAAAAAGCTAAATTCCCTGCTAGAGCAATCAGTTCTGATAGAACATGCAGATACTATCTTCTTAAAAAAGAAAGGGTGGTGCCCTTGAGCATTCAACTCCTGCTGGATGAGTAAACAGAGTAGTAGAAGCTGTGGGCCCTAGGGAAAAGATCATGGCCTAGGAATTGGTGGACCTGGGTTCTAATCCTGGCCCTGATACTTGCCTTATATGTGACCTTGGGAAAATCACTCAACTTCTCTGAGCCTCAGTTTCCTCATCTGTAAAATGGAGATCAAATCTTACTACCTCCTAGAGTGTGAGCCCCTTGTGGGACAGGGAGTGTGTCCAACTTGATTAACCTCTATCCACCTCAGTGCTTAGAGTAGTGCTTGACACATAGTAAGTGTTTAACAAATACCATGATTATTACTATTATTATTATAGAGGGACCATGTGTAATTTCCATCTTTGCATTCTCTCCCATGCTTAACCCAGCGTTCTGCAGCCAATATGTGCTTAATAAATATTATTACTACTCCTAGGAATTAATCACTGTGAGGCTGAAACCAAATCATCTCTTCTTTAACCATTCTTTTCATTGGTATTTATTAAGCACTTAATACACTGTCAAGCACTGTTCTAAGCATTGGGGTAGATACAAGTTAATCAGGCCAGGTACAGTTCCCATCCCATATGGGGCTACATTCAAGGAAGAGGGAGAACACGTATTGAATCCCCATTTTGTTGTTCAGGAAACTGAGGCAGAGAAGGTAAGTGACTTGCCCAAGGTCACACAGCAGGCAAATGGTGGAGTGATGATTAGAACCCGGGTCCTCTGGCTCCCAAGCCCATGCTTTATCCACTAGGCCATGCTGCTTCCGTGAAAGATGCCTTTCTGCTTTATGAGCATTCAAAAGTAGGAACTCTTAAAACAGTGATTCCAAAAACCAGGAATAAGTACTCACAGACCCATCTGTTGGGTTGATAGTATCGTATGTTTTTGCTTCCTCAGCATCCACGAACTGTCCATTGATGAAACACTGATAGGGCATCTTCACCGTCATATTATTGATTTCCTTTGAAACCTAAAAAGGTAAACAACATCAATTGATCTGTTGTACAATGGTCCTTGCCTATTCAAAACAAGAATTGTAGCAGTGAGGGATGGACACACACATTTATACACACAGTACTGCTGGGTAGGAGGACAAATCAGAAAGGCCTTATTGTACTCTAGCTGTGATAAAATCACTCAGGTTGTATTCACACTAAATGAAAATATATTGGAACAAGCAGAATGGATTCTGCTTTGAGCTGGAATTTATACTATACAGTACCAGTAGTGGGACTCAAAAATGGCTAACTCTTGACAAAACTAATGTTTGATTTCATCACTGAACTGGATTCTGTGGATTAGTAAAGGGCTTCTATTTCTTCTCCTTCTAGGTTTTTCAGCAAGGTGGTCACATAATGGTGACCAATCAGTTGTGGGAGTGATGGGGCAGGTATCCCCGAGTTACAGTTGTTCCCTGATTGATGGGGAACAATCTCCTTCCAACTGGGGATTCTCATTGCTTGTCTGGTCTGAGAAAGTTGGGGGAATGGAAAAATTTGAAATGCTCCAAAGTGTTCACGTTAGCGTTCTTAAGATCATCATGAGGGAAGGACTAGAGTGGTACATGTCTCCGTACTGCTTGAAGGATTTTCATGCCTAATCTTTCTCATTAGAGTATAAGATCCTTATATGCCTCTGTTATTTCCCAAGTGCTTAACACAATGCCTTCTACTCAGTAAATACTCAATAAATACCATTATTACTACATGGCACAATCCTTGCTAGCCTCCCGTCAGGTTTGCCTTTTCCAGATTTGGACAAAACCCAGATTTGAAGAATTGTTTTCCAAAAGTACACTCTACTCCTTGAAATGGTGGCAAATGTAGCTTAAAGGCTTACCAGCTCTGGTGATTCTCTCACTAAAATCCACTCTTTTATTAGGCACGCTATAAATTGGTAGTTATTCCCAACATATAATCCTGGACAGTGAAAGATCGGGGCAGAATTTAACAGAAGGATGCTGACAATATAGGCTTCATGGTCCTCAGCTGGGCACTTTCTCACCTCACTAACCAGAGTGATCTTGCCTAAAACAGTTTCTTTTCAAGCTTTAACAGAGAGGACTGAGCCACGAGAAGCAGTGTGGCTCAATGGAAAGAGCCTGGGCTTGGGAGTCAGACGTCATGGGTTCTAATCCCTGCTCCGCCGCCGGAGAAGCAGCGTGGCTCAGTGGAAAGAGCCCGGGCTTGGGAGTCAGAGGTCATGCGTTCGAATCCCTGCTCTGCCACTTGTCAGCTGTGTGACTGTGGACAAGTCACTTAACTTCTCTGTGCCTCAGTTCCCTTATCTTTGTAAAATGGGGATTAACTGTGAGCCTCACGTGGGACAACCTGATTACCCTGTATCTACCCCAGCGCTTAGAACAGTGCTCTGCACATAGTAAGCGCTTAACAAATACCAACATTATTATTGTCAGCTGTGTGACTTTGGACAAGTCACTTAACTTCTCTGTGCCTCAGTTACCTCATCTGTAAAATGGGGATGACGACTGTGAGCCCTACGTGGGACAACCTGATTACCTTGTATCTACCCTGGTGCTTAGAACAGTGCTTGGCACAGAGTAAGCTCTTACCAAATACCAACATTATTATTATTATTATTATGGTCAAATCGAAGTGATTCTCTTTCCTAAATGGCAGAAAATAGGGCCCTCTAGTGGCAGCATAGGGGTAGTTTCCTCTTTTGATGGAGTCTCCTGTCAGGAGGGATGAGCCTCCATACTAAGAATTCGGGCCAAGAACCAATTAATCAATGGTATTTATTGATCCCGTCTATGTTCAGAGCACTGTACCAAGTGCTTCTATTTATTTGCTATTGTTTTAATGAGATGTTCACCCCCTTGATTTTATTTATTGCTATTGTTCTTGTCTGACCGTCTCCCCCGATTAGACTGTAAGCCCGTCAAAGGGCAGGGACTGTATCTGTTATCGATTTGTACATTCCAAGCGCTTAGTACAGTGCTCTGCACATAGTAAGCGCTCAATAAATACTATTAAATGAATGAAGTGCTTGGGGGAGTACACTAGAGTAAGGGGATGCAGTCCCGCCTTCAAGGAGCTTATAATCCAGCAGGGGAGACGTATATTCAAAGAAATTACAGGTAGCCAGTAGCCTGAACAAAATCCACATTCTGTTCAACAGAAATGATCAAATCTTGCCCGATTTCTTTAAAGAAAAAGGATGAAATCATGTGATTATAACTCACAGTTCTCAAAATAGTACACTATGAATTTAAACTCCAAAGGGAATGCTTACATAGTCAACCACCAGTTCTTCCTCTTGATCCTCTCCCCTCAGTTTCCTTACTACCATTTGAATGAAATCATCAAACTTGGTGGACATATACACATCTTCATTTTGTAGCTGAAGTCCTCCACACTTCTGTTTGATCTCTTCAACCATCCTTGGTGAAAGAAAGAATGAGGTCTTGATCAGGAAACAAGGAAAGAAGGAAGTTTAGGGGAACTGTTCTGTTTATTGATTTATTCAGAAGCAGAGTTATAATGCAGATTACACATTAGCATAATCATCTGGAGTCAAAACCATAAATAATTTGAAAGTACTTCCTTAGCACTTAATACAATGTTCTATACACAGTAGGAGTTCAATAAATATGGTGAATAAGACTGATTGATTGACTGATTTAAATAAAACCCAGATTTTCCTTCTGGCTCACAAATGGTGGGAAGGCGTCTGGTGGGATTAGCCTTTGTACCTGAGAAGCAGCAAAAAGATGTTTTAATCAATCAATCCATGATATTTATTGAGCACTTACTGTTAGCAGAGATGACAGGCTTTATTTAATGGAAGATAATATCAACATACAGATGAAATGATTAGCAAAGAGCACAAAGAAAAATGTGTGCTGGAATAAGTCCTTTCACTGCTTTTCGGTGAAGAATGAATCTTCTTGGAATACATACCCTGGGCCCCTGAAAGTGATTTTAGAAGAGGAAAGCCAATTATCTGGGCAGGTGAGTAAGAAAAGGGGAAGTTCATTTTTTAGGCACAGTTGGCAACAAAGAAAAATATACACACACAGTGGATGGATATACAAAGGCCAGAGATGAATGTGAGCTCAAGAGGAGTAAGAAGCAGTAATTGGGAAGAAATGTGGAAAGAAGAAAAACAGTGGGACACCTTGAAATCAAGAACAAAGTACTGGACCAGATGTAAAGGAGGGAGGGGAGTCACCGGGATATCGGAGTCAGGAATACTGTTACCTAACAACATCCATAGAGGAGGCTCCTGATTTGAAGAAGTCTGTAGCGCCCTCAATGGCAGGGACATTGCTCAATATTCCAGCCCAAATGGCCTAAAATACAGGAAACAAATATTTTTTTGCATAGGCATAGGTGCATTCGCCCGACATTCATTCATTCATTCATTCAATAGTATTTACTGAGCACTTACTATGTGTACAGCACTGTACTAAGTGCTTGGAATGTACAAATCGGCAACAGATAGAGACAGTCCCTGCCCATTGATGGGCTTACAGTCTAATTGGGGGAGACAGACATACTTTAATAGATCACCAACAGAAACGTACACTGGAAGAAATGGAAATCATTTCCTTTGGGAGCTCTATCCCAAAGGATTAAAGGGAAGGCCCAGTGTGACAGCAGTCAAAAATCCTGGGATACTTGCTCTTTGTCCCTCCTTTCCCAAGGGCTGGTCAGTTCCGGGCTGCCCAATGGCTTCATGGATCCTGGATCCCAGCCCTCCTAAGGCAGACCGGCACCTATCTCTTGGGAGTCCTTCAAACCCACCCTACCCCAGCTGAGCTGAAAGGGAAGCATCTTGTAGAGGCAAGGGTGAGAAGACAAGGAAAGGAAGAAGAAACACAGGAAATGGAGGAGATTTCCAAACTACATTTTCACCCTAGTATTGGTTGGGCATTATACACATGGTAGTATGATATAACCACAGGTGCACAACAGGCTTAATTAATGAATCCTTCCTATAGTATTTAACTTTTACTAAGACCATGGTGTACCAGATATGATGAAGTCTCTTAACAAGGATTCGTGACTAGTGTGTAATTCTTTGATTTTCCTTTCGCCAAATTCAACTGTGGGAAGAACTTCACATATTCACCTTGATTTTTTCTGCCACTTTCAACTCCTCTTCTGTAAGTTCCACTGCAGATGTCTCACCGGCTGAGAAGTATTTAGAGGCAGGAATCATTTTCCCATCTTCAAACTGAAGATTTCTCACCATTAACTAAAAAAACAAAGGAAAGCCAAAAAACACACAATTCAGTGACCTGGATATTGGGACGTCCTCAAAAAGAGGTTGATTGATAGCATGACCAACTTCTGGCTCCCATGGAGAAAAGACACTGTAAGCTCCTTGTGGGCAGAGTTTGCATCCATCAACTCTGTTGTATTATACTTTCCCAAGCACTTTGTACAGTGCTTTGTACACAGGAAGTCCTCAGTAAATACCACTGATTGAAGGGTAGCAGCATAATCACAAAACTCGGCCTAGTCAGGATGGCTCCTGGTGGGATGTGGGCACTGCTCCCTGCGCTGGAGGGAGGAATAAGCCAGTCCGCATCTAGCTCCCATTTCCCTCCCTACTTCTTTGGCAAAGTCTGCTTCCTCAGTGAGGGATGCTGTTCCCGCATTTAGTACCCATCCGGGGTGAGAGAGAGGAAAGCAAGAAGGAAAGCACCGATTCTGGGCTGGGGACAACAAGGAGGAAAGAAAGCAGGCAGAGAAGGAGGAAGAGAGATGATGAGAAGAAGGCAGATAAGGAACCAGGAAAGGAGGGTGAGGGAAAAGAGAGAGGTGGTAATAATAATTAATAATAATTATGGTATTGGTTAAGTGCTTACTATGTGCTGAGCACTGTTCTAAGCGCTGGGGTAGATACAGAGTAATCAGATTGTCCCAGGTGGAGCTCACATTTTTTAATCCCCATTTTTACAGATGAGGGAACTGAGGCACAGAGAAATGAAGTGACTGGTCCAAGGTCACACAGCAGGCAAGTGGCGGACCCAGGATTAGAACCCACGCCCTCTCACTCCCAAGCCTCGGCTCTTTGCACTAAGCCAAGTACTTTAGCCACCACCACTGGAGGCCAGTAGAAAAACTCTCTCTCTCTTTGTAGTACAAACTTCTCCACCTCCCATTTGGTAGCCTCCCCTGGGGCTACCTTCCCAGTTCAGACTGTGCTCCAGAGAGGTGTCACAAGGAGACAAGGCCTCAAGGCTTTCCGGGGCTGTAAGAATTCCAACTGGCTCAAGGAAAGGGAACTAGGGGGAAAGAATGAGGAAAGGGAGCCAGGGGAAGAAAGCTAGACAGGGGAATCAGGGAGAAGGTGGAGAGTGAGAAAGGGGAATCGGGGGACAGCGTGACAGAGGAAAGTCAGGGGGAGAGAACAAGAAAATGGAGTCGGGGGAGGGAGTGAGAAAGGAGAGCAAAGGAGGGAGTCGGGGAAATCCTGCCTTGCAGGCAACAGCTATTATAGTCCCTTCATCCTCCTCTTACCTCTCCCCACTCTCGAAACACCCACATGCCGCCTCAGCAAAAGGAAGTTTTTACCTTCATTCCTGACTTCAACAACTACCACCTCAGACACTTGTCTTCCAGTGGAGCAACTAGGAATGAGTATTTGTGAATGATTGCTAAGATACTCCTCTAGAATTGGGAAGCAGCGTGGCTCGGTGGAAAGAGCCCGGGCTTGGGAGTCAGAGGTCATGGGTTCGAATCCAAGCTCTACCACTTGTCAGCTGTGTGACTGTGGGCAAGTCACTTACATTCTCTGTGCCTCAGTTACCTCATCTGTAAAATGGGGATTAAGACTGTGAGCCTCACATGGGACAATCTGATTACCCTGTATCTACCCCCAGCGCTTAGAACAGTGCTCTGCGCATAGTAAGTGCTTAACAAATACCAACATTATTATTATTTAAGCTTGTTGTGGGCAGAGAACATGTCTCCCAACTCTGTTACACTGTACTCTCCCAAGCACTTAATACAGTTCTCTACACAGAGTAAATGTTCACTAAATATGACAGATTAATTGATACACCAAACCAGGAGGAAGCTTCAGATGTTGCAGGTGTAGAGACATAAATTGTGGGGACCAGCTGGGACCACTGCTCCTCGGTTAGCATTTGCTGACCATTTCATTTATTCAGTTGTATTTATTGAGTGTTTACTGTGTGTACAGCACTGTACTAAGCACTTGAGAGAGTACAATATAACAGTAAACAGACACATTCCTTGCCCACAACGAGTTTACAGCATAGAGGGGGAGACAGACATTATTATAAATAAATTACAGATATGTACATAAGTGCTATGGGGCTGGGAGGGGGATGAATAATGGAGCAAATCAGAGTGATGCAGAAGAGAGTGGGGGAGAGGAAAGGAGGCTCTAGTCAGGGAAGGCCTCTGGGAGGAAACATGCCTTCAAATAGGTTTTGAAGGGGGAGAGATTAATTGTCAGATTTGAGGAAGGAGGGCATTCCAGGCTAAAGGCAGGATGTGAATGAGAGATAGACGAGATGAAGGTACAGTGTGAATCGGGCATTAAATCTCTAATAGTTGGATTCTTGAGGTACTCAAGAATACCTCAATGACTACCTATCCCTCTGAAAGTTTTCAGATTTACTTTCTGAGTACTCACCATTTTCCCATCATTACCAAACAGAACTAGTCCATTTTTGGTAACCAGACCTGGTTTCTTGGCTCCTTCGATTTCCAGTGGTTCTCCAGAAGGCACAGTACTATCCAACAATGAAGATCCATAAAAAGTAACCATCTAATAAAAAACCAAAGAAAAGTCATCTATTTAAGATACACAGTCAGGCCTTGCATTTTTTCACAAATTTTCTAAACCTCTAATTGGAGTTCATCATGACTTAAAAATATACAAGGGCCCTAAGTGCTAAGCTTGAGGGACTGAGGGGGGACTGGCCTAATCCCTCTGGTTTGGTGAGCAGGCATGGACTAGTAGAAAGAGCAGGGGCCTGGGAGTCAGAAAAACCTGGGTTCTGATCCCAGCCCTGCCACTTGTCTTCTGTGTGACACTGGGCAAGTCACTTAGCTTCTGTGTCTCATCTGTAAAATGGGAACTAAGTCTGTAAGCCCCATGAGGGACAAGGACTGTGTCCAATCTGATTAGCTGTATTCACCCCAGCATTTAGTACAGTGCCTGGCACATGGTAAGTGTTTAACAAATATCATAAAAAAACCCTCCTCACAGTTAGCTCCAGGATTCTTCACCAATTCACCCCAATTTACCTATTTGTTTTCTTCACATACTATTCCCCACCTTGCTCTTTTTGTTCCTAGCAAGCTACCTTCTAACTGTACCTCACTCTTAGCTCCCCAACCTCTACCCTCTCATTCACAGTTACTTTGGCCTGGGCCTCCCCCGCTCCACAAATCTGACAGACCACAACTCTCCTCCTATTCAAAGTCTTCTTTAAACCCCACCTACTCCAGCAAGCCTCCCTTGATTAGTACCCAGCATTTTTCATCATATAAACCCATCAGCCTTCTCTAGCATGTAAAAGCTTATTTATAACCATCCCAAGTTCTTTTTTTCATAAACTTATTCAACTGTAAATTCAATTAATTGTTTTGACTGCACTGCTTGTAATAATTTTAATGTCTGTCCTTGTGGGCAGAAAATGTGTCATTTCTTTGTTTTTCACCTACCGAGCATTTGGTATAGTGCATTTAACTCAGTGGACTACTACTATTATTACTAGAGTCAAGCAGGATAAAACCTTCGAGCAGTCAGTACACAAAAAGCCTATCATACAAATTAAACACATATTAATGTAGATGACTTCATTTGAAGGTGTAATTATGGAACAGTAACTGTGATTTAAAGTTAAAAAGAGGAGAGAGAAAAGGAGAAGAGGAGGAAATTGAGAAATGAGAGAACTAGGGAGTAAAAGAGGGAGTTAGAAAAAGGAGGAGAGACAGAAAGGGAGGGGGAAGGGGGAGAAAAAAGGGAGAAGTGTGGTCTAGAAGACAGAATGTAGGTCTGGGAGTCAGAAGGCACTGAGTTCTAATCCTTGCCCCATCACTTGTCTGCTCTGTGACCCTGGGCAGGTCACTTAACTTCTTTGTGCCTCAGTTACCTCATCTGTAAACTAGCAATTAATCTTTGTGAGCCCCATGTGGACCTGGACTGGGTCTAACCTGATTACCTTATATATACCCCGGCACTTATACAGTGTCTGCTACATAAATATCATAAAAATAAAAAAGGCAGTTATTTTTCTTTGTGAAGTGGGGGAGGTGCAAATGGTTGTATTATAGTTCCCTTCCCTAACCAGCTTGTTTGATCAGCCTGACCACCACTGCTGCTCCGGTAGCAAAATGAGCCATATTGAGCTTGAGAGCCAAGGATGCTCAACACTTCACCAATTTTAACTGTTGTTTTGTTAACCTACTTTAGCTTGTGTTCTCCATTAAACTGAAGAGTGCGAGAATTGCATCTACTTCGTTTTTTGTATATTCCCCAAATGTCTGCACGTAGAAGGACTTCAACAACCATGGCTCTGTGTGTGTGTGTACAGAGAGATAGCCAGGCTGAGAGAGACAGAGAGAGAGAGACAGAGAGAGAGACAGAGAGAAAGGTATCCTTATCAAAAAGGTTGTGCATCAAAGGACAAGTGAAGAACGGTGTCATCTGCAATCCTTCTCACAAAGCGGAAGAGAAAGAAAGATTAATGACACATTATACCTGGCCATCTATCTTCGTCCACGCTCCAGGAACTTTATCATGCCCTCGTATCCAATTATGTAACACTTCTGCTGGCTGGTCCCAGGCAATCTAGAAAAACAGGCAGCACGAGGAAATTATTCTAAGACTGTGAGCCACAGGTGGGAAAGGGACTGGGTCCAACCTTATTAGTTTATATCTACCGCCGTGCTTAGTACAGTGCTTGGCCCAGAGTAAGCGCTTAAGAAATATCATAAAAAAACTATGAAAAATAAAGACGTTTGCATAAACAGGTAAATGCTACGGACTGAACTATCAATTATTAATCCAAGTCTTCTGGCATATTCTATTAGATACATGGACTGAAAACGAGAGACTTAGCATTGCTGATCAAGATACCTCAGCATTTTCTTTTTTCTGGATGCCTTCATAGGTTGCCCCTTCTTCTGACTGAGGAATCTGAGGAGCTTTTCCATTAGCAATTAGCTGAACAGCTTCTACCTAGACAGAATAGAGTTGTCTTTAATATGGGGTGTATTTTTAAAGAGGACCTCTCAATTTCTTTGGCTATATTGGTTAGGTACGATGGAAAAACTGTAATTAGTTTATATGTTACTGGCAGTTATGCCAAAGATTAGAAAGAGAAGTATCTTCTGCTCCTATTTTTGGAGAGAAACAGGAGAGAAGGGGAAAGGAAATGACTGAGAAAAGAGGAGAATATTATTGACTGATTGACTGATTGATAAGGGAGGATGGGATGGGATTTCCACCTAGGGCACAACTGGATGAATATTATAAGGAAATCACAAATTTCTGGCCCACAAAAGTTAAACGCGCTCCCTCTGTAAATTCATCTTTTCATCATCGCTATATTTACCATAGCCTTGATTCCTTCTGGGAAAAGAAATCTATTATAAAGAACATCCACAGTGTCATTTGGCTCAACAGCACACTCCCTTTGCAGGAGAATGGGCCCAGTGTCCAACCCATCATCAGCCCAGAAAACAGAAAACCCGGCCTTTTTATCTCCATGAATTAAAGTCCTGTGGACAAAAAAAAAAATCAAGATTAAAAAAATCGTTGGCAGACTGTATGGTTGAATTGGAGATATTCATTTTCTTATTATCAAAAGACGAGAGATCATCACAAGGTTGTAATCAGCAAGCCAGTCAATCGTATTTATTGAGTACTTACTGTGTGCAGAGCACTGTACTAAATGCTCGGGAGAGTACAATATAAAAATGAACAGACACATTCCCCGCCCACAAGGAGCGTACAGTCTAGAAGGGGAGACAGATATTAATTTATGTACACAAGTGCTGTGGGGCCGGGGCGGGGGGGGGAGGGGGCAGGGACGAATAAAGGGAGCAAGTCGGGATGACACAGAAGGGAGTGGGAGAAGAGGAAAGGAGGGCTTAGTCAGGGAAGGCCTGTGGGATGGGATGTCCCTTCAATAAGGATTTGAAGTGAGAGAGAGTAAAGCACAACAGCAGCAGTGGGAAAGAACAATATTAGCAATTCAGGGCTCACAAAATCACCAATCAATCAATGGTACATATTGAATGCTTACTATATGCAGAGCACTCTAAGTGCTTGGAAGAGAACAATACCACAGAATTAATATGTACATATCTGTAATTCTATTTATTCATATTAATGCCTGTTTATTTGTTTTAATGTATATATATACATATATATATATACATATATATATATAATTCTACTTATTTATATTGATGCTATTGATGCCTGTCTACTGATTTTGATGTCTGTCTCCCCCCTTGTAGACTGACAGCCCGTTGTGGGCAAGGATTGTCTCTGTTGCTGAATTGTACTTTCCAAGTGCTTAGTTCAGTGCTCTGCACACAGTAAGCGCCCAAAAATACGACTGAATGAATGAATGCAATGAACTTACAGTTTAGTTTAGACCAATGTTCAGTATGTGCCCACTAAGTGGTCCTATTAGAGGGTTTTCCTTTGGTTCAGAGATGACACTACTGATGGTGAGAATGAATTCCACTAAGCACTTTGATACTCACTCCACTCCCCAGCTCCACAGCACTTATGTCTGTATCTTTACAGTCCTCCATTTCCCTATTTGGAATTCATTTAAAATAATAATTATGGTATTTGTTAAGCGTAAGCACTGTTCTACGCACTGGGGTAGATACAGGGTAATCAGGTTGTCCCACATGGGGCTCACCCTTTTAATCTCCATTTTTCAGATGAGGTAATTGAGGCACCGAGAAGTTAAGTTACTTGCCCAAAGTCACACAGCAAAGTGGCAGAGCCAGAATTGGAACCCACATCTTCTGACTCCCAAACCCATGCTCTTTCTACTAAGCGATGCTGCTTCTCTATGTCGTCTCCCTGTTTAGACTCTAAATTACTGTGTGCAGACAACGTGTATTGTACTGTAATCCCTTATGCACTTAGTACAGTGTCCTGCACACAGTAAGCTCTCAATAAATACCATTGATTGATTGGCTGATTGATCCATGGGTGTGAGTGTCTGAGAGAGAGAATCTCTGCACATATGCATACTCCCGTTAGTTGAGGTTTCAACCCAAACTATTGACTATATTATCACAAAATATCTCTAGGAGGCAGGGAGGAGAAAACTATTATCCCTACCAGCCACCTGATACTAACTGTAGTTACTAACACTTACTTCCTAACCTCACACCCACCTCTGCCAACCTCCTGCTACATGACCAATTTAATTACCATCTACTGAGCACAAATAGCATATATAATCCAGTGCCAAGAGACACTGACCCTGCACTCCAGGAGTTTACAATCTACGTCCATTAGACTGGACTTGGTAGGCAGGCAGACAAATCACCTACACAAATAAAATTACATAGAAGAAAATGGGCAGGCTCAGGACATATGTACATATATGAGAAGAAGCATGGTCTAGCATGGCCCTGGGAGTCAGAAGTACCTGGGCTCTAATTCTGGCCTCCACCACCTGTCTGCTGTGTGACCTTGGGCAAGTCACTTAATTTCTCCATCTATAAAATGGAGATTGAGACTCTGAGCCCCATGTGGGAGAGGGACTACGTCCAACCTGATTTGCTTGTATCTACCTCAACGCTTAGTAAAGTGCCTGGCACGTACTAAGCCCTCAACAAATATCATTAACAAAAAATGCACACAAAGTGAAAGGGATGGCTCTGATTTGGTTGCATCAGCTGAGAGTTTTTTTTTTCTTTTTAAGCATTCTGAAACTGGTATAAGTTCTGCAGCAAATAGATTGTCTCGCCATCTTGAAACAGGGAAAAAAAAATCCTGAAAGGAGAAAGTGTATTCTGTGTGCATATAAACGACTATCCTTTGTACAGCTATCCAGCCTGCTCTTACTGTGCAGGCTTCAGACCCCTGGTGTGTACATGGAGTATATTTTAAGAACAGCATACATAACATGGATTAAGCACTGGGAGATGACAATTTAGCACCAGGAAATAGTTTACTAATTCTATTGAGCCAGACAAGAAAATGGCCCTGAAAATCAAACTCACTCACCCCCTTCCCAGTGCAACAGCAGCAGTGGGCTGCTCAGAGAACTGGAGAAAATAATCAACCCACAGAATAAAAAGAGAAATGGGATGAAATGTGTTGCATCACATTTTGAGCTTTTGGAAATCAGAGTTGCCACTCCCTGACTAACAAGAGGGCAGTTAGTTGGTCAACTGTATTTGTTGAGCACTTACTGTACTAAACACTTGGGAGAGTACAATAGAATAATATAACAGAGTCGGTAGACACATTCCCTGCCCACAGTGAGTTTGCAGTCAGGGCTGATGAGTTGGGTAAGAGGGGTCAACAAGAGAGGAGGCCTCTCCAGTATGACTGTATGTAGCCCCTCCTCCAACTCCCTTAGCACCATGTTTGTTCTTCCCCTGTGGCCCCTACCCCAGTTTTAGCCAAGGGGCAAGAGTCCTGCCCGACTCTCAAGGGGACTTGAGCACCTGCTGCTTCTGTCAATTTTCTGGATTGCCCCGAAGAGACTTGAAGAACTAGGAATGCACCAGGAACAGCAGCAGCTGGGAGCATGGTCAACATTAGCTAAGGCTGCGAAGTCCAAGGGAAGTGGGGGGCTGAGCAAATAGACTGATGATTAGCTCCATGGAGGTAGCCTGACCAGTCACGTAGTCTCCAACATCGATATTTTGGGGAAACCCTAACGACAGCTGTCGAAGTGGAGCAGCGGTCCAAAGCGCCGCTCGGCTTCCCACTTCTTTTGGACAGTATAGATTATAAATTCCTTGTAATAACTATGGTATTTGTTAAACACTTACTTTGAGCCAGGGACTGTACTAAGCACTGGGGTGGATACAAGCAAATCAGGTTGGACACAGTCCTTGTCCCACATGGGGCTCACAGTCTCAACCCCCATTTACAAATAAGGTAACTGAGGCACAGAGAAGTGAAGTGACTTGCCCAAGGTCACACGGCAGACACGTGGCAGAGCCAAGATTAGAACCCATGACCTTCTGGCTCCCAGGTCCGTGCTCTCTCCCCTATGTCATACTTCTCTTGTGGGCAGGGATTGTGTTTACCAACTCTGTTATACTGGAATTCCCCAAGCACATAATATATACAGCGTTCTGCACACAGCAAGTGCTCAATATATACCATTGAGATCGACTGATTCGCAGCATACATCCAGGCACTGAGAGCCAAACTAGGCACCCACTAGGTCTCTCAGTTAGTGACCGGCCAGGCAAGTGTCAACCTTAATGGAAAAATAAATGTCTACCTTTTATTAAACCAAAGTCTCACCAGTTGATAGCAGAAGCTCCTCTGTGACGGGGAAGGATGGATGGGTGATATATAATAGAACCATGCTTTGGGTAATCAATAACATCCATAGGGATGAACTGGGTGCAGAAGGGAAGCACATTCAGCTCAGCTCCGACGGCGCTATAGGCTTCTAGGACATCCTGAATGGCTTTGCCCTTGACTCGCCATCTTGGAAACTTGAATACTGGAGTCCCATCCTTTTCAGCAGCCAGAGCTGAGGAAAATCAGAGGAAAATCAGAAATATAAGGTGATCAATTAACACTTCAGGTGATTGGGGTTCAGTCCACAGATGGGCAATTTTATCTGGCTATGGGGGGCCAGAACCTGTTCCAGGGAAGTAGCATATGCTAGATATTATCTTTCTGCTGAAAGCAATAGTTTTCAATTGTTCCACTGCACTCATGGCTACCCAACACACACAAGAACCTGAAGACTGGGAACAAAATGATTAATGTCTTTTCTACTTGGCAGTGACAGTCCCTCCTTGCTCAATGACTGTTTCTAGAGAAGAAAAATAAAGGGGCTCTGATTTGAAGAGCTTTAATTCCCCATCAGCAGTTCAATGACCTTCAGTGCCTTTGTTTTCATTTTCCTCAGTCGGCTTCAGCTGAACGTAAATGCTTGCACACTGAAGGCACCTGTGATGAATTCTGTGCAGTCTCTACATTTTCTCCTTTCATTTTTAATCAGTCAAGCAAATTCATTCCAATTATCAATTGCAAGAGTGATGAAGCACTAGTCCTGTATATACCAATTGCGATCCTGCATTACACAATAAGCAAAAATCATAGAACACTCAACATCAGAGACAACTAAATAGTAACTAGTGGAAGTAACCTGTAGGAACAACTAATAGTAGTAACAGTGGGGATTAAGACTGGGAGCCCCATGTGGGACAGGGACTGTGTCCAAACTAATTAATTTGTATCTACCCCAGCACTTAGAACAGTGTTTGGCACTTAGTAAGCGCTTTACAAATACCACCTTAAAAAAGTAAAATAAATATGGATGATGAAAATGATGATGACCACTTGCCTATAAAAGCCAAAAGGAGAAATGTCAACCATGCCCAGATTTCCTTTTCCCAAGTTCTCATCTCTTTTGGATTATGCAACTTTCCAGATGTGAATAACTGCATGTATTAACAGGAATTCATCTTGTGTGCAAGTTAGGAAACTATCATTGCCAGTATAAATCATACCGACGCTTACGTTTCCTTAATAAAAATCTTAATGGCATGTCAGGAACTGAAAAATAGATTTAATGAGTAGAAACATGAAATAGAAGTTTTATGCTCTCCTAATTATCAAGAACAAGACTAGTTTGGACAGAGTACCTGAACTCAAATTATAATTTGTTTTTGCATTCCTGAAAGAAGGATAGTAACAGCAGACGTGGAAACAATCTCTTCAACATGAGTACTTGGCTACACATTCAGCCTTCAAGAATGGAATTAGATCATCTATGAAATTAAATCATTCCACTTTCCACAGTCATTATGCCAAAACAAAAGAAAGAAAATAACAATAGGGTGATGCTGCTATAACACAAAGGCAGGGGTCTGTGTCCAACCTCATTACCTTGTATCTACCCCAGCGAATAACACAGTGCTCGGTATAAAGTAATCAACCAGTGGTATTTACTGAGCACTTACTATGTGAAGAGCACTGTTCTAAGCACTTGGGAGAGTACGGGACAACAGAGTTAGCGGACACGTCCCCCGCCCATTATGAGCTTACAGTGTACAGTTTTAAGTGCTTAAATATAATAATAATAATACATTCCCCACTCAGGTGATTAAAACTGTCTTCCTATGTTCCCCCAACTCCCTGCCTGTCTTTAAAAGCATTATCCTTTGGAAGTCCTATCACTGACAACAGTTGGTGCAATACTATGGGGTCTTCCAAAAAAGAAAAGGAAAAACAATCATTGCGCTAAGAGCCTGGCTCCCATAAAACAATTAACTAATAAATCAAGAGCTTACTTACATGGTAAATTAGGATAGGTCAACAATATTTATTGAGCAATCCCAAGCAAGACAGCCCCTAGGGAAGAGTGAGCCAGGGCAATCACCCCCAAATTCTGAGCCACAAGGGGCAGAGTGGAAGAGTGAGTAATTTGTAGAGAACCAGATTGTCCCTGGAATAAGTGGCTCCAGGAACTCAGTTTGCAGTGGGAAGTAGGTTCTGCTCTATAAATGCCCTCCCCCCCTTCCCTTCTTCCCAGGGTCAATAGTCACACACCAAGCTACTTACTCTGGGCACCACATACCCAGAAATCGGGGAGCCATGAGGAGCAGGGGGAGGAAGAAGAGGAAGGGGGAGAAGGGCAAATGGGATGGGGGAGAAAAGGAAAAGAAAGAAGGGAGAGAGGACAATAGAGAGAGCGGAACATAAGGGAATAAAGAGAAAGGGGTGCAAATGGGAGGGAAGGTAAAGGATAGAAGCAATCAATCAATGGCATGTGATCGATACTGGGTGCAGCATATTGTATTATGCATTTGGGAGAGTACAGTGGAACAGAGTTGGTAGACTTCTCTGCCCACGAGGAGTTCAGGGTCTAGAGGGAGACACAGAAAATAAAATGAATTACCAATGCGTATTCAAGTGCTATGTGGCTGAGGGTGGGGTGAATATCAAGTGCTTGATGAGGTCAGATCCAAGTGCATAGGTGATGCAGAAGGGAAAGGGAGCAGGGGAAAAGACTGAGCAATAGCTGCCCACAGTAAGCCACTTCTGCCTGGATCAATTTCTACTCCCAGGGATCGGGGAGTGGGAGACTGGCTTCTCCAAATTGGAATTTCTAGGGAGAATCCCTCCAAATCACCGCATCACCTCTCTTGACCTACTGTTCAGAAATGGCAAAGGAGAAGGTGGTGGGCAGAGAGATAATAATAATTATGGTACTTGTTAAGGTCACACAACAGACAAATCCAGACAACCCAGATCCTTCTAATTCCCAGACCTATGCTCTATCCAATAGGCCATGTTATTTCTACTCAGCTAAAAAGCGCTGTGTGCTAATATACTAACAGATCTATCACTATCTACGTTAAATACATCTGTCATTATTTAAATGCTAAATCAAGATGGACTTTAATAACTGTATTCAAATCAGCCAAAATACTTCAAGGATGGGGGAAAGAGGTGCTTACAACAAGGACAGCTTTAGAGTGTTGGAAGGTACCCTCTCCACTGAATGGTTTAAATTGATGGCAATTGAGTTTTCAAGGCCTTCAGAAAAACAACTTTTTAGGATTATTTCAGAAACTCTCACCCAAAGGATCGGCCTTTCCATCCTTGTCTGGAACGGTGAACACTCCAACTATTTTATGGCCTTCTTTCCGGAGGTTGTTGTAGACTTCTTGGCCAAAGAGGCTCTGTCCTATGAGTGCCAACTTCAGTTTGTTTTGATAATAAACCTGTGAATAAATGTCAAGACATATTAACCTTCTTTGCCCTAAGCTATAGAGACTGCACTCTCCAGGTCAAGGAATAAATCCCAATCAATAGCATTTATTACCAGCAAACCCCATATTGTTTTTGATCCTAGCAATGAAGCTACGTGGTCATCAGCCAATCAGAGGCATTTATTGAGTGCATACCATAAGCAGAGCAGTGTTCAGAGCGCTTGGGCGAGTACAACTGCATAAGTAGAAATAATCCGTGCTGGTTCCACAAAAGATGGAACAATCTTATGAACAATGATTCAATTAAAGTAGCTTAACCCATAAATCAAGCAATGGTATTTACTGAGCACTTACTGGGTGCAGAGCACTGTATAAAGGGCTTTGAGATAGTATGAATTGGTAGATATGTCCCCCTCCCATAAAGACCTTAAAGTCTATTTGGGGAAGTCCTCCAAGGTAATGAGTACGCTCAAAGAAAGCCTCCTGGAGTTGCCTGTGGACCAGTCATTCACAGTGCAGCAAAGGTGCACCTTATCTGTACCCGAGCTGGGTATAGATATCTAATACTTAGGCAGGTTTTTAAATATAGAAAGTAGTGCACTTTTTCCATTTCATCAGAAAACCCTAAAACCTACAATAATTGTGGGAAAAAAATCTCAATTATAAATGCATCAGGAGAAGAGTAACATCAAATATTTGGTGAAGGAATCCAACACCACTGGTGTTCATGGGTCATTTTGTGTGGTCTACTGTGAACATGTTTAAGAATCTTCTTTCATTTTATGGCACTTGTTAAGTGTTGTGTGCCAGGCACTGTACTAAGCACTGGAGTCGATACGAGCTAATCAGGTTGGACACAGTTCATGTCCCACATGGGGTTCAACAGTCTTACTCCCCATTTTACAGATGAAGTAGCCGAGGCACAGAAAAGTTAAGTGACTTGTCCAAGATCGCACATTCATTCAATCTTATTTATTGAGCGCCTACTGTGTGCACAGCACTGTATTAATCGCTTGGAATGTACAGTTCGGTAACAGATAGAAACAATCCCTGCCCATTAACAGGCTCACAGTCTAAAAGGGGGAGACAGACAGCAAAACAAGTAGTCAGGCATCAGAGCAGATCAGCAGCGGAGCAAGGATTAGAACCCAGGTCCTTCTGACTCCCAGGCCCGTGCTCTATCCACTGGCCATGTTGCTTATCTTTAATACTAATGTTCAACCTCTTAGTATATTTTCTTAATAGCTTTTCCATAGGTTCTGGCTTGCCAATTTGCACAAAAAAACTTGTCTCACCCACTCATCTAAAACTCATAAAACACAAATTCGTGTAATTTGAACTTGCTGTGGAATCCTGTATAAAACAAGACTTAACATGGATTAAGTATTCGATTAGCAAGGAATGAAGGAGGTGAGCGTTTTACAGAAGGAATGAGATGGAGAAAAGACAGGACAGCATTCACAAAAATGTTTGACTTCATTGGAGAGACTTTATAAAGACAAGAAAGTTGTGACTGAAAATGACGTATTCAGAGGAATGCTGATCTTGGCTGCAGCAGAGAGTTGATGTTATTAAGATTATATGTCCTAGACAATCTCTCCAAGGTATGGGGTAAAAAGTATGATTTCCATAATTATGAGCAAACCACGTGATGTATCCCTTCATTTCCTATTAACACTGCATTCTAAACCATAGTCAATCAATCAGTTATATTGACTGAACGCTTACTGTGTGCAGTGTATTGCATTAAGTGCTTGGGAAAGTATAATGTAACAGAGTTAGACATGTTTCCAAAAGAATGTTCTGCTATTCCCCTTCAACTCTGCCAAAGAAGTCAGTGAGGCTTTTTCCATTCCAAATCAGCTCTGTCCTTTGGATGGTTGTCCCAAAAGGTCCTTTGCTACCTAATGCTCTGTTCCTTGGAGATCTATTCTAAGTGGGATTTGCAGAGAGAACATCTAGAGGGACAGGACGAAGCCAGATCAGGGAAAAATCACTGCAAACTAATCACTCACAGGCATGCAAACGAGCTGGTGGAGTTGGATAATTTATAATCCCGGATTGTGATGAAAGTGTAGTATGTTTTCCTTCAGCTGTGTATGCCCAGATAGCTATTTCGACTTCCAAAACTACACGGTGCAGCTGCCCACGTATGATTACGGTACATCCATTCATCCCAAGCACTTAGTAGAGTGCTCTGCCGCCAGTAATTGCTCAATAAATACGATTAAAAGAACGAATGAATGGTTTAGTGGAAAGAGCCCGGACTCTACTAAGTTCGTTCATTCATTCAATCGTATTTATGAGTGTTTACTGTGTGCAGAGCACTGGACTAAGCGCTTGGAATGTACAATTCGGCAACAGATCTTAATCTCGTTTTCTTCCCTCACTTCTTTCACAGAAAAAACCCAATCCATAGTCCGATTTTTGTGTGTCCCCGGATGAAAGAGATAAAGCACCGGTTAAAGCAGTCGGTGCAGAAGCTGTTCATTCGATCTGCAAGAATATTCGGGGACGAGTGGTTTGCGTCTTTTAGGCTGGGAGCTCGCTGTTGGGCAGGGATTGTCTCTCTCTGTTGCCGAATTGTACATTCCAGGCGCTTAGTCCAGTGCTCTGTATACAATAAGCGCTCAATAGATACGATTGAATGAATGAAGTTCCACCCCGGAGGGACCCGGGTCTGCTTGGTGGCGGGTGAAAGGGAGCATTTCCAGCGTCTGGATGATCCGCCAGGCATTTCTCCGCTGCAATTTTCTGCTCCAGGGTGAAGATGATGATGATGTGATGAAGAAAACCAACAGGAGAGACCCGCCTTTTTCAAAAGGACGAGCGACCCCCGGCCCCGGAGGTCAGGAATGCGGCTGGAGATCCGATTTCCAGGACAGGCCGTGGCCGCCGCCGAAAGCCCCCGATGAAGGAGGAGCCCGGCCCCTCGCCCCCCACCCCCGGCCGCGGTTTTCCTACAGCAGAGCCCTGTGCAACGTGGCTCCCCGGGCATCCCATCCCAGCTGATGCAATTCCCAGCTGTCGGGATGGTCCCTTCCGAGCAGCTCCGGGGCTCAACGTGGCTGCCCCCTTCCCTCGGCCTCCCGGCTGCGGGGTCGACGCTGGAGGGTCCCTGCAGTCGAACCCCACGCTGCCCCCCGCCTCGTTGCTCAGCTTTTCATTCATTCAGGGGGACTTATTGAGCGCCTGCTGGGTGTGGGGCGTTTGCCCCCCTTTGGACCCTCCTGCGGCGGGGAAGGGGGAGGCGGGTCTGGGCTCAGCGGGCCGGTCCTGGGGTGACCGGGACGGTGCCCACTTTCTGTGCTTTCTCGCCGAGCAATGGAGCGCTCAATAAATACCACTAATTGACAGAATTCGGGGGGGGGGGGGAGATAAAGGCGGGGAGGGGCGACTTCAGCTGCAGCCGGGCGGGAGGGTCGACGATGCCCTTGCTCCGACAGAGCTCGGAGCAAGCTCCCTTGCCCGGCCGTGCCAGGCTGTGCCCAGGACGTGCCAGGCTGTGCCCAGACCGTGCCAGGCCAACCCTCGCCCACGTTGCACTCACCCGGCCGGTGGAGAAGCTCCGGAGCCAGCGGCGACCCCCTCCTCGCCACAGCATTTCGAGGACCGGGGGGCGACTGATGCAACCAAGGCGGCCCGGCGGCGGCGGCGCGCGCGGGCGCGCGCACCCCGGCCAGGCGGCGGGGACGAGCGGCGCGCGCCCCCTCCCCGGGGCCCGTCCTGCCACCGGGCCTTACTCTTCATAATAACAATAATCATTCAATAGTATTTTCATTCAATGGTAATTACTGAGCCCTTACTCTGTGCAGAGCAGCGGACGAAGCGCTCGGAATGGACAATTCGGCAACCATCCCTGCCCCACAACGAGCTCACAGTCTAAACGATAATAATATGTATTCAGTCGAATTAATTGAGCGCTTACTATGTGCAGAGCACTGGACTAAGCGCTCGGAAAGGACAATTCGGCGACAGATAGAGATCCCCGCCCAATAACGAGCTCACAGTCTAAACCATAATAATATGTATTCATTCAAGTCGAATTGATTGAACGCTTACTCTGTGCAGAGCACTGGACTAAGCGCTTGGAATGGACAATTCGGCAACAGATAGAGACCATCCCTGCCCCAGAACGAGCTCACAGTCTAAACGATAATAATAATAATATTTATTTATTCGAATTGAACGTTTACTATGTGCAGAGCACTGAACTAAGCGCTTGGAAGGGACAATTCGGCGACAGAGACCATCCCTGCCCAATAACGGGCTCGCAGTCTAAACGATCATAATAATACTATTTATTCATTCAGTCGAATTAATTCATTCAATAGTATTTATTGAGCGCTTACTATGTGCAGAGCACTGTACTAAGCGCTTGGAGCGGAACGCTTACTATGTGCAGAGCACTGTCTAAGCGCTTGGAAAGTACAGAGAAGCACTAAGGCTCAAGTGGAAAGAGCCGGGGGTTGCGAGTCAGAGGTCGTGGCTTCTAATCCCGACTCCGCCACTTACCAGCTGAGTGTCCTTGGGCAAGTCACTTCACTTCTCAGTTCCCTCATCTGGAAAATGGAGATGAAGACTGTGAGATCCACCGGGGACAGCCTGATGACCTTGTATTCATTCATCCAATCGTATTTATTGAACGCTTACTATGTACAGAGCACTGGACTACACTTTAGTTGTATCTACCCCAGCGCTTAGAACAGTGCTTGGCACATAGCGCTTAACAAATACCATCGTTATTATTACTTGTGACGCTACATGGGTAAACCTGATTACCTTGTATCTACCCCAGGGCTTAGAACAGTGCTTGGCACATAGTAAACGCTTAACCAATACCGACATCATTATTATTATTACAATTCGGCAACAGAGACAATTCCTACCCAACAATGGACTTCCAGTCTAGAAGGGGAAGGTAATGATAATGGTATTTGTTGGGCGATTACTATGTGCCAGGCACTGTACTAAGCGCTGGGGTGGATACAAGCAAATTAGGTTGGATGTGGCCCCAACTTGGGTGTCTGTTCTAGACTGTGAACCCGTTGCTGGGTAGGGCAAGTCACCGAATTGTATCTGTTGCCAAACTGTACTTTCTGAGCGCTTAGTACAGTGCTCTGCACACACATAGGCTGACGGGTGGCAGAGTTGGCATTAGTACCCAGGCCCTGTGAGTCTCCTGCACCTCACCCCCGACCCCAACCTTCACACCTTATTTCAACACTTGCACCCCCTTTCTTCCTTCCCTCAATACTAGATTTCGCCACTGCTCCCCACTGGGTCCTTCCCTTCCACTTGCGACAAGCCCACATATCTCCTAGCCCACAAATCCCTCTCTCCCCTTCCCTGACCCTTCCAGCTATCACCCCCCTCTACTAACTGACCCCTCCAGCTATTGCCCCATCTCTTTCCGACCACTGCTGACCCAACTCCTTGAAAGAGTTGTTTAGCCCCTCTGCCTCCACTTCCTGTCCTCCAACTACCCTCTGCAATCTGGCTTCCACCCCTTCACTCCCACTGAAACTGCTCTTTCCGAACTCACCAATTACCTCCTCCTAACCAAATCCATTGGACTCTACTCCATCCTAATCCTCCTTGACCTCTTGGTTGCTTCCGACACCGTAGACCACTCCATTCTCCTGGAAATGCTATCCAACTTCGGCTTTGATGACATTGAAGTGACCTGATTCCTCCTCCTACCTCTGGGGCTGTTTCTTTTCCATCATTTTTTCCTGCTCCTTCTCTGCCTCCCACCCCCTAATTGAGGAGTTCCTAAAGGACTCGGTTCTGGGTCCCCTACTATTCTCCATTTACACCTATCCTCTTGGAGAGCTCATCTGCTTCTTCAGTTTCAACTACCATCGCTACCAGGGGGCCTCCAAAATCAACATCTCCAGCCCCTCCTCATCACCCACTGTCGTTTTGCATTTCCTCCTACCTTCGGGACTATCTCTACCTGGATGCCCCACCATCACCTCACTCCTAACAAGTCCAAAGCTGAACTTCTCACCTTTCCTTTCAAACTTTCTCCTCCCCCTAACCTTCCCATCACTGTTTGACACCATTCTCTCTTGTCTCACAAGTTCTCAACCTTGGCACTATCTTTGACTCATCTTTCCTCAGCTCCCATATTTAGCTATTCAATAAATCTTGCTAATTCTATTTCTACAACATCTCTAGAATTCACTCCTCCTTCTCCAACCCAACTGCTACAGCACTGTTTTGAGCACTTGTCATATCCCATCTTGATTTCTGCATCAGCCTTCTCACTGATTTCCCTGCCACCTGCCTCTGGCTGTTCAATCCAGCCTTCACTCTGCTTCCTGATTCATTTTTCTAAAAAAAATTGTTCAGTTCATGCCTCCCCATTTTTCAAATACCTGTAATGGTTGTCCATCTGTGTCTGCATCAAGCAGAAACTCCTCATTATCATATTCAAGGCACTCCCACTACAACCCAGCCTGAAAACTTTGCTCCTCCAATATTAACCTACTCTGCCTTGCTCTTGATTTATCTGCTATGGGCCCCATGCTCCTGCCCGGAATTCCCTCTCCCTTCATATCTGACAAACAATAATAATAATTAATACTTATGTTACTTGTTAAGCATTTACTATGTGCCAAGCACTGTTCAAAGCCCTGAGGTAGATACAAGTGAATCAAGTTAGACACAGTCCCTGTTCCATATGGGGCTCACACTCTTAACTGTCATTTTACAGGTGAGATAAATAATAATAATAATTATGGTATTTGTTAAGCGCTTACTTTGTGCAAAGCACTGTTCTAAGTGCTGGGGTTGATACAAGGTAATCAGGTTGTCCCACATGAGGTTCACAGTCTTAATCCCCATTTTACAGATGAGGTAACTGAGGCACAGAGAAGTTAAGTGACTTGCCCAAAGTCACACAGCCGATAAGTGGCGGAGCCAGGATTAGAACCTATGTCCTCTGGCCCATGCTGTTTCCACTAAGCCACGCTGCTTCTCTATAAATGAGGCTCATAGGAGTTGAGTGACTTGCCCAAGGTCACACAGCAGACACGTGGTAGAGCCGGAATTAGAATCCAGGTCCTCCCGACTTCTAAACCTGTGCTCTATCCACTGAACCACTCCTCATCTTCAAAGCCCTACTAAAATTATATTTTCTCCAGGAAACTCTTTCTGACTAAACGCTCACCACCCCCACACCCTATTTTCCCTCCCAACTGCGCATTTAATTCCCCCCTCCCCAAACATGTAGATACTCACCCCACCTCCATTCCCAAAGTATTTATGGGAATACTTGTACTGAATCCTTGTATTCAGTAGTTTCCCTTAATGTAATTTTAATTTGTCTCTTTTGCTACACTGTAAGGTCCTTGAGGGCAGGGATTTTCTACTAATACAATGTATTCTCCTAGATGCTTAATACAGTGCTCTGCACAAAGTAAATGCTCTAATCCCAGCTCTGCCACTTGTCAGCTTTGTGACTTTGGGTAAGTCACAACTTCTTTGTGCCTCAATTACCTCATCTGTAAAATGGGGATTAAGACTGAGCCTCACGTGGGACAACCTAATTACCTTGTATCTACCCCAGGGTTTAGAACAGTGCTTGGGACTTAGTAAGCACTGAAATACCATTATTATTATTATTAATAAAAATAAATACAACTGTTTGATTGTGGTTCCTTTTCACTTTCAACTGATTTTTACACAAAACTCTTGGTTTTAAAAAATTACTCTTCTTCTTCCCCTCTCCCCTCCCCAATTTTCACTGAATTTTAGGGTCCAAGCATTGATGAAATATGGCTTCTTCACCCACTCCTTACTACGAAGAGTAATCAGGGAGCCTTTCTCAATACTACCTGCTTCAGAAATGCACCTTCACCAATACCAACTCTGTTCTGGAGGAGAGAGGCAGGGGGATTAAAAATAATTCCAACATTTATACAGAAATACCAATTTTTTTTTACCACCAATTTCCATTTATTTCGCTGCTGAAACAAAAGCCAATAAATTCCCAGAAAATAATGTTTAAAAACGTTGCATTTATAGTTGTCCTTCGGGCTCAAAATGAAGGGGATGTTCATCTATGAGGGTGTGTGATTGAAAAGGCCAATACAGAGCCCACAATCCCACCACAGTGCACATTCGAAGACAATTTATGGGCCTAATATAGGGTTTGTACCATTTGGTGCCATTTTCATATTTTGTTCTTGAAGTTGCTACTCAAAAATAGTCTATTTCTTGATTTCAGAGTACAGGGCTGAGCTATCAAATAGTATCCCAGTTTTTTTAACTCTTCATACCGTACTGTATAATTCTAGACTGAGAGCCCATTCGGTAGGGATTGTCTCTACCTGTTGCCGAATTGTACTTTCCAAGAACTTAGTACAGTGTTCAACACAGTAAGCGCTCAATAAATACGACTGAATGAATGAATGCTGTATTGTAGCCTCTTTCTGCAAAACTTTTAAAAAATAGTGTCACCTAGTGGGCAAAAAAAAAAAAACCTGAAGAGAAAAGGTTGAAGGAAAGGAAAGATCATTTTTAGCTAGCGTGGAGTTATCTGTGAATCACATGTCTGAGTTCAGGCTTGCCATCTTTCAAAGAAAGGAGGTAGCTAAAAAAATTCATGACTGAAAAATACATCTTAAAATTCAACAAATCCCAAATCCATCTAAAATCTATCAAGCTCAACTACCCATTGTGTCCCGTTCTCATCAATCTTACATCGGAGTTGTTGCTTACCCTTTTTTCCCTGGCCTAGAACTCCATCTGCCTCCAATTCTGCAAGATCTGGGCTCATTAACATCTTCAAAGCCCATCTGGAATGTTGGTATTTGTTAAGCGCTTCCTATGTGCCGAGCACTGTTCTAAGCGCTGGGGTAGACACAGGGGAACCAGGTTGTCCCACGTGGGGCTCACAGTCTTAATCCCCATTTTACAGATGAGGGAACTGAGGCCCAGAGAAGTGAAGTGACTTGCCCAAAGTCACACAGCTGACAAGTGGCCGAGCCGGGATTCGAACCCATGAACTCTGACTCCAAAGCCCGTGCTCTTTCCACTGAGCCACGGGAATCACGTCTCTGTCCTTCCTAGGTTAGTAAAACCACTGCCACTCTCAAGTACCCCCTCAGAACTTCTGTACTATGTAGTTTTATTCTCAACCTGAAGCACTTCCATACATTAATCAATTAATGGTATTTATTAAGCACTTACAGTGTGCAGAGCACTTTACTACTTGCTTTCTTACATATATTTCTTACATACCCTATTAATGTTGGCATTTATTAAGCGCTTACTATGTGCAGAGCTATTATTTAAACACTAATCAGTGTATTTCTTACATATTACTTAAGCACTAATCAGTATATTACTTTAGTGTCTATCTCCCTTGCCAAATTTTAAATGCCTAGAAGTGGGTGGAGGTGGGGCCAAGAGAGCAGAACTTTTAAACATTTTCCCTTATCTATGAATAATTACTTCTCTTTATGTTTTTCACACCTGTGTTATCTTCATTTAGATCGAAAATTCCTAGAGGGCAGGGACCAAGTAATCCTGATTTAAATTTACGTGGGCAAAATAAATTTGACTTGACTAGTTGGCAGAGACAATGTGCTTGCACTGCATTATATTTGGGAGGGTTGTTGAAAAGTAATGAAAATTTACACAAGGGCAACATGCAACAACTTGCTGAGTAGGTAAGATAGACTGCAGTGAGAAATCGGGATTACTACTCTTCTACTTGCAAAGAAAATTCATTTTCTGGCACTCTATTATCAGGGAAGTTTGCCAGCTCCACGGGGGCAATTATCCCCATAGTTTTTTGAGTTGGATTCCTCCCCCTCTCCCCTCTCCCCCCCACATCCCATCCTGAATTTTTGACAAGACCTGCGCTGAAAAGATCAAAATGGTAGCTTTCTGGACTGTTGGGTCTTTGAACCCTGTTCCCACCCCGTGCTGAAAGGCCATAGTGTATTTCCCCAAGCTCTCAATACAGTTCTCTGCACACAGTAATTGCTAAATAAATGCCATTCGTGGCTCAGTGGAAAGAGCCCGGGCTTGGGAGTCAGAGGTCATGGATTCGAATCCCAGCTCTGCCACTTAGCTGGGTGACTGTGGGCAAGTCACTTCACTTCTCCGTGCCTCAGTGACCTCATCTGTAAAATGGGAATGAACTGTGAGCATCACGTGGGACAAAAGTGCTCTGCACATAGTAGCACTATGGGATGAGTTCGAATCCCAGCTCTGCCACTTGTCAGCTGTGTGACTGGGGGCAAGTCACTTAACTTCTCTGTGCCTCAGTTACCTCATCTGTAAAATGGGGATGAAGACTGTGAGCCCCACGTGGGACAACCTGATTCCCCTGTGTCTACCACAGCGCTTAGAACAGTGCTCTGCACATAGTAAGCGCTTAACAAATACCAACATTATTATGATGATGATGATGATGCTACTCTGGCAGGTATAGTATGACAAGCATATCGTGCTCGGCCTTAGAAAACATCTCCTCCAAGAGGCCTTCCCAGACTAAACTCCACATTGCCTCATCTCCCACTCCTTTCTTCCTTTGCTCTTTTCCCATCCCAGCCCCAAAGCACTTATGTACATATCTGTCATTTTATTTATCCCCTTACTCTTCCCTGCTCCCAGTCCCATAGCACTTATATACCTACCTGTAATTTTATTTACTTGTATTGACGTCTCTCTCCCCAACTCTGGACAGAGCTCGTTTGGGGGGTGGGGTGGGTGGGCTTCTCCTCAGAGGACTCGGTTTCCCAGCGGCTCCGCGGCGGGGCGTCAAACGGCAGGGACTGTCTCTATCTGTTGCCGACTTGTTCATTCCAAGCGCTTAGTACAGTGCTCTGCACATAGTAAGCGCTCAATAAATACTATGCAGAAGCAGCGTGGCTCAGTGGAAAGAGCATGGGCTTTGGAGTCAGAGGTCATGAGTTCGAATCCCAGCTCTGCCACTTGTCAGCTGTGTGACTGTGGGCAAGTCACTTCACTTCTCTGGGCCTCAATTCCCTCATCTGTAAAAGGGGGATTAAGACTGTGAGCCCCACATGGGACAATATGATCCCCCTGTGTCTACTCCGGCGCTTAGAACAGTGCTCGGCACATAGTAAGCGCTTAACAAATACCAACATTATTATTATTATTATTACTATTGAATGAATGAACCCAGAGGACTCGGTTTCCCAGCGGCCCCCGCGGCGGGGAGGCCATGAAGGGGCGTCTCCGCAGAGGACTCGGTTTCCCAGCGGCCCCCGCGGTGGGGGGGGCGGCCATGAAGGGGCTTCTCCCCAGAGGACTCGGTTTCCCAGCGGCCCCCGCGGTGTGGGGGGGGCGGCCAAGATGGGGCTTCTCCCCAGAGGACTCGGTTTCCTAGCGGCCCCCGCGGTGGGGGGGGGCGGCCAAGATGGGGCTTCTCCCCAGAGGACTCGGTTTCCCAGCGGCTCCGCGGTGGGGCGGCCATGAAGGGGCTTCTCCCCAGAGGACTCGGTTTCCCAGCAGCTCCGCGGGGGGGCGGCCATGAAGGGGCTTCTCCCCAGAGGACTCGGTTTCCCAGCGGCCCCCGCGGCGGGGGGGGCGGCCACGAAGGGGCTTCTCCTCCGAGGACTCGGTTTCCCAGCGGCCCCCGCGGCGGGGGGGGGCGGCCACGAAGGGGCTTCTCCTCCGAGGACTCGGTTTCCCAGCGGCCCCCGCGGCGGGGCGGCCATGATGGAGCCGCCGGCCGCCGAGGGAGCGGAAGTCACGTGTCCCAGTCAGGCCGGGCCGGGGCTGTGGCGGCGGCGGAGGCGGCGGTGGGGGGGTCCGGTCGGTGGAGGGGTCCGGTCGGTGGAGACGATGGCTGTGGAGACGCTGTCCCCGGACTGGGAGTTCGACCGCGTCGACGACGGCTCTCAGAGTAAGGGCCGCCGACGCCGCGGTGGGCTGCCGACCCCTTCCTTCCCCTCAGCGCCCCGTCCCCCCTCCCCCTCCGCACTCTGCTCATTTGTCTATATTATTTATCACCCCATTTATTTTGCTAATGAGCCGCGCAGCCCCTCGAGTCTACCGATCGTGCTGATGAGCTCTTGTTTTGGTTTGGAGCTCTTCTGCTCCGCCGTCCTCCCTGCCCCCATTAGACGGTGAGTCCGTCGGTGGGCAGGGCTGCTCTCTGTTGCCCAGTTGTCCATTCCAAGTCCAGTGCTCTGCACACAGTAAGCGCTCAATAAGTACTACTGAATGATGGGGTGGTCGCTGCCGCCTCCCCCGCCCTCCCCCAGGACCGGCCTCCCTGTCAGCCTGAGGAGGAGGAGGACGATGGGCGGGTCCTCCGCCGCCCCTGCCCTCGCCCCCTCTCCCGTCCCCCCATCTCCTTTCCATCCCTCTCCCTTCCCCCCACCTCCTTTCCATCCCTCTCCCTTCCCCCCACCTCCTCCCATCCCTCTCCCTTCCCCCCACCTCACCCCCATCCGTTTACCCCCCCCCACGTCCCCCATCTCTCTCCCTTCCCCCCACCTCACCCCCATCCCTCTCCCCCCCCACGTCCCCCCATCCCTCTCCCTTCCCCCCACCTCTCCCCATCCCTCTCCCTTCCCCCCACCTCTCCCCATCCCTCTCCCTTCCCCCCGTTCCCCCGCCCCTCTCCCTTCCCCCCACTTCTCCCTATCCCTCTCCCTTCCCCCCACGTCCCCCTTCCCTCTTTCCCCCTCCCCCCATCCCTCTTCCGTCCCCCCACCTCCCCCCATCCCTCTCCCTTCCCCCTCCGTCCCCCCACCACCCTCCCATCCCTCTCCCCCCCCCCCCCCGCATCCTCCCTTCCCCCCACCTCCCTCCCACCCCGTCTGCCTTCCCTTTCCCCTGGGAGGGATGCAGTCTCCCTCCAACCAGGCTCCCCCTTTTCCCCAACGGCCTCCCCGCGGAGCTTAATAACCCCGCACTTGGGGGGGATTTTCCTCGCCTCCCCCACCCCCCTTTTTCCGGGGTGGCGAATCGCTTCCTCAAAGTGTTGACACCGCGAAGAAATCCCTGTCCAGACTCCTCTTGCGCTTTGTTGCTCTTCTCACCGCAACCCCGAGTTATCCCTTCCCTTTTTTGTTAATAATGTTGGTATTTGTTAAGCGTTTACTATGTGCAGAGCACTGTTCTAAGCGATGGGGGAGATACAGGGTCATCAGGTTGTCCCACGTGAGGCTCACAGTCTTAATCCCCATTTTACAGATTCATTCATTCACTCAGTAGTATTTATTGAGCGCTTCCTATGTGCAGAGCACTGTACTGAGCGCTTGGAATGGACAAATCGGTAATAGAAACAGTCCCTGCCCTTTCAGTCTAATCGGGGGAGACGGACAGACAAGAACAATAGTGAAGGTAACTGAGGCCCAGAGAAGTGAAGTGACTTGCCCACAGTCACACAGCTGACAAGTGGCAGAGGTGGGATTCGAACCCATGACCTCTGACTCCCAAGCCCGGGCTCTTTCCACTGAGCCACGCTGCTAAGAGGCTGCAGGGAATTCTTCCAAAGCAGGAAGGGTAGGGTTCACCCTCCCAGCTTTTAGAGTAATAATGATGAAGGCATTTGTAAAGCGCTTACTATGTGCCAAGGGCTGTTCTAAGCCCTGGGGCAGCGTGGCTCAGTGGCAAGAGCACGGGCTTGGGAGTCAGAGGTCATGGCTCCTCCACTTGTCTTCACTTCTCTGGGCCTCAGTTACCCCATCTGTAAAATGGGGATGGAGACTGAGCGCCCCACCTGATGACCTTGTATCTCCCCCCAGCGCTTAGAACAGTGCTTGGTACGTAGTAAGCGCTTAACAAATACCAACGTTATTATTATACCAGGTAATCAGGTGGTCCCACATGGGACTCACAGTCTTCATCCCCAATTTACGGAGGAGGTCACTGAGACACAGAGAAGTTGTGATTCGCCCGAAGTCACACAGCAGACAAGTGGCAGAGCGGGGATTAGAACCCATGACCTCTGACTCCCAAGCCCCGGCTCTTTCCACTGAGCCACGCTGCTTTTGTCCATCTCAAGTGGAGTCCTTCAGAGGTGCAAGCTGTTCTCTGGGCTGTCGGTCATATTTCTAGAGCGCTTACTGTGTGCAGAACACTCTACCAATAATAATAATGATGGTGTTTGTTAAGCGCTTCCTCTGTGCCGAGCACTCTTCTAAGCGCTGGGGTGGATACAGGGTAATCGGGTCGTCCCACGTGGGCCTCACCATCCTAATCCCCATTTTACAGATGGGGGAAGTGAGGCACAGAGAAGTGAAGTGACTTGCCCAAAGTCTTACAACTGACAAGTGGCGGAGTGGGGATTGGGACCCACGACCTCTGAGTCCCAAGCCCGGGCGCTTTCCACAAACCAGTCATTGATTTAATCGTATTTATTGAGCATTTACTCATTGCAGGGCACTGTACTAAGCGCTTGGAAAGTACGGTTCGGCAACAGCGCCAATCCCTGCCCAACAATGGGCTCGCTGTACTAAGTGCTTAGGAAAGTAGAACAAAAAACAGTGACATTCCCTGCACTTTTGTAAGCGCTTGGGAGACTTCACTACAACGTAATTAGCTGACACGTTTCCTGTCCCTAACGAGTTTACAGGCTACAGGGGGACAAAGACATTAATGTAGATAAGTAATTTATAATGTATAATTTAAAGATGTCTCTAAGTGCTGTGGGGTTGGGGGGGCGGGGGGAGATGTCAAATGTGCCAGGAAGAAGAGTTTTGGTGAATGATCTTATGCTGGGATATTATTCACTAAATTGGCAGTTGTGTAAGATTGAAGAAATTTAGAATGGGTAGTGTTGTTTTCCTCTCCTTTTTTTGAATCCACTTTTATCAGTGCTCTAAGAAGCAAGCTGCCTTTTTTCGTACCTTGTAGCAGTTGGGCTGCGCTCCAGTTCTCCGGATTCACAAATTTAAGTATGATATTAGCATTGAAAACTGTTTTCATTTCCCAGTTGGGCCCACCTTCTTTGAGATTGTTTCTTCATTTACCAGGAATTAGTTATCTGATTGTGAAAGGCTTAAAATATACCCATAGGTTCCTGCAGTTGCTTCCTTTTTCTCTTTTTGGGGGTGTGACATTGCTCACAACAAACTCTTCTCTAGAAATGAATTTTGGTTTAAAGTAGTGACTTTTATTTTCCTCACCCTTTCTCCACTATATCTCATTCTAATTGTACTTCCCAAGCGCTTAGTAAGTACTCTGCACACAGTAAGTGCTCAATAAATACGACTGAATTTGATACATTTGTTAATGATTCTTTAAATTTTCTCCTCCTCTCACTCTCTTTAGGCTAGTAGTGTGTAAATGAGAAAGTAAAATGTAGATTTGGATGATGAGAAAATTGCCTGCAGTTCCTAGGGCTAAAAGAAAGGAGTGAATCTCTCAGCCTTTTTTGTACTTATATTTTCCACTAGATTAAGAACATTTAAAAATCGGACATTTTCGAAGAAGAGTGGCCGAATCAATAGGTTATTCTTTTTGGGGGGAGGGGGGGCGTTGGTTAAAGTTCCACTTTGAAGAAGATTTTTTTTGTATATATTATAAATCATTTATTGTAATGTCTGTCTCCCCTTCTATACTGTAAACTCGTTCTAGGCAGGGAATGTGTATACAAAGTCTGTTGTATTATACTCTCCCAAGTGCGTAGTAATTCAGTTCAATGGTATTTAAGTGCTTACTGTGTGCAGAGCACTCTCCTCAGCTCCTGGGAGAGTACAATATAACAATAAACAGACACATTCCCTTCCCAGGGCTCTGCACACCGTAAGCACTCAAACACCATTGATGATGATGATGATGATGGTGTTGTTGACAGTTTTATATGAGAGCTCCAAACATCACCTGTAACGTCACAGATTGTCTAAAATAAATGTTAGTACACTGAGTTGCATACCTCAGGTCACCCAGCAAATCATAAGTGAAACAAAGAAGTGGGTCTCAGTTTACCTCATCAGCATTCAAATCTGGTTTCTGTATTTCATTTTACAAAAAGGAGTTATGGTTAAACTTGATTGCATAATAATGGTGCATGAGCAGTTAATATAGGCTTCATATTAAGGGGAAACCTAGATTGGGTAACGAAACTAGCTTGTTTTAAAATTTAAACTTTGAAGTAGCTACATAGTATAGGCAAAAAATACTGTAGCGAACTGTACTTTGTGGAGTGGAATTGCTGTCAAGGCTTGGAAATAATTGCCCCAGGGCCTATTTGAGGGCCTAGGGAGCCCCATAAATGCCAGTAGTTTGTTTCAGGAGGTCCAGGCTTTTTAGGAGTTCCACCAGTGTGGAGCTTCTCGGAAAATATCCAAACTTCTGAGTGTGGAACTTGGAGAATGCATATTTGTGAATGTGGCTAGCTACCAGTGGTCATTTTCTAAATTCTGGGATTCAGAGGACTTGAGGCCCTAGGTTATTCCATCATGAAACGTACTTTTAAAGTGGCTCAGAACTTGCTCTTCATTAATCAGTCCATCAATCTATGGTATTTATTGAATACTTACCATGTGCAAAACATTGTACTAAGTACTTGGGAAAGTATAATATTATAGAGTAGGTTGAAACCCTGCTCACAAGGATCTTAGAGACTGGGGGAGATAGATGTTAAATTTAACTGCAGATAGATATGTTCTTCTAGACCGGGGGAGGGGTGAATATCAAAGTCCAGGAATACCACTGCAGTGGCCAGGTTAAAGACCTTTTTGCTTTCCCTTTAAATACTTCTTTCCTTTTTAAATTTTTGTAATTTGTCCCTTTCTATTTTAATCAGTTGCATTTATTGAGGGCTTATGGTGTGCAGATCACTCTACTAAGCGCTTGGGTGAGTACAATATAACAGGACTGGTAGACACATTCCCTGCCCACAAAGAGTTTACAATCCACAGGCTGAGACAGACTAAAGTAAATTTCAGAAATGTGCTTAAGTACCGTGGGGCTAGATTCTCCTCAGCTGTGCCTCACCCACCACTTCCTCCATATAGATTTGTTCTTTGGACTTGAAAATGAAGCCACTGGAATTCCAACAGTGGATGGGAGTTTTTGTTGCTACCTATTCTGTTTTATTGTTCTCTCCCGAGCCCTTAATACGATACTCTGTCCACAGTAAATACTTAATAAATACCATTGATTAATTGATTTACTGAGGTAGCTTTTCTGTACTACCCATAGAAATATAGTAGGGCAGTTTTTAACTGGTTCTTCCATTGGGATGATCAGGGTATCCTTAAGAAAGGCTGCTTGGGCACCAACTATTAGTAATGCTATTTTTGCTGTGAAATAGTAGTGTAGAATGCCACCTTTAGACTGTAAGCTCATTATAGGCAGGGAACGTGTTGGTCAATTCTTTTGTATTGTACTCTCCAAAGCACTTAGAACAGTGCTCTGCAAATAGTAAGCTCTCAATAAATACCACTGATTGATTGGTGCCTAATAATAATAATATTGATAATGTTGGTATTTGTTAAGAGCTTACTATGTGCCAAGCACTGTTCTAAGCGGTGGGGTAGATACAAGGTAATCAGGTTGTCCCATTTGGGGCTCACAGTCTTAATCCCCATTTTGCAGATGAGGTAACTGAGGCACAGAAAAGTTCAGTGACTTGCCCAAAGTCACACAGCTGGTTAGTGGCGGAGTCGGGATTAGAACCCACAACCTCTGACTCCCAAGCCCATGCCCTTTCCACTAAGCCACACTGCTATTATTTAGCCTAAACATCAATTTTGGGAATTCCACTTAAGTCGGACTTGAGATTCTGGGAAGAGGAGAGGGAAAGGGATTGCTTTCTGTCGGCAAGATAGACATTTGATTTTTTTTTTTTTTTTACTGTAGTGATGATTATGCTAAATCGTCACTACTCTTGTCCATTCTCCGTGTAGCCAACAGCTGGCAGAGCAGTGGGTGCAGTGTGGCCACGGAGTGGACTATAATAATAATAATAATGTTTGTATTTGTTAAGTGCTTACTATGTGCTGAGCACTGTTCTAAGCACTGGGTCAGATACAAGGTAATCAGGTTGTCCCGCGTGAGGCTCACAGTCTTAATCCCCATTTTACAGCTGAGGTCACTGAGGTAACTGAGGCACCGAAAAGTTAAGTGACTTGCCCAAAGTCACACAGCCGACAGGTGGCAGAGCTGGGATTAGAACCCATGACCTCTGACTCCTAAGCCCGGGCTCTTTCCACTGAGCCACGTGGAATATGTCTGTGAGGTCTCCCCAACAGGAGATACTACTGTGTTCTGACCTATTTCACAAGCCATTTTTAAGGGTGAAACTTTCATTCATTCATTCAGTAGTATTTATTGAGCGCTTACTATGTGCAGAGCACTGTACTAAGCGCTCGGAATGAACAAGTCGGCAACAGATAGAGACAGTCCCTGCCGTTTGATGGGCTTACAGTCCAATTGGGGGAGACAGACAAGAACGATGGCAATAAATAGAGTCAAGGGGAAGAACAACTCAAAAACAATGGCAACTAAATAGAATCAAGGCGATGTACATTTTATTAACAAAATGAATAGGGTAATGAAAATATATACAGTTGAGCAGACGAGTACAGTGCTGAGGGGATGGGAAGGTAGAGGGGGAGGAGCAGAGGGAAATGGGGGGAAAAGAGGGTTAAGCTGCGGAGACGTGAAGGGATGGCCATACTGTGGACTGGGGCTCTTTTTTTTTTTTGGCATTTATTTATCATACGTACATACGTAATGCATGTGAACTCAATCATTTCTTACTATTAACTGGTTAGAGGGAAATGAACTGGGATTGCAGTGTGGCAGAGGGTGGTAGGACTTGAAGTAGGGTTAGACAAAGAAGAATGAACAGGGAAAAGGATGAGAAATAATGAGTGGGAGAGATAGGTAAAGAGAAGAAGAAAGTAGAGAAGGGGAGAAAGAGGGAAGGTATGGAAGGCCTAGAGGAGAGAAAAATAGAAGGGGACCTGGCAAGGCCAGTTCAACTGCTTAGTTTGGCAGCAGCTGTTATCACTAAAGAAGGAGGAGGCAGGAGACTCCCTTGCCTTCAGGCTTCTTCCTCCTCTCTGTTGCCCTGCTTCTCATTTCTCCATTGTAGTCCAAGGCTTCTCTCCCATCCATTGACTTAAGAGAGATGAAAATGTTTCCGCGGGGGGGCCTTTTGGGAGCCTGTTAGAACCAAAAAGTGATACTATCCCCCTCTTGTCAGAACATCTAATCATTTTATTGATGTACCCATAATTGCCCAGTGCTCTTAACCAGACTTTTTGGCTCATGAGAGTGGGGGAAAAATTCTTAGTCATGTAACGATCCCAAGCAATTTCTTGTAGCAATTTAATGGAGACAGAACCCTGAGACTTTTAAGATACTGGAAAGATTTTACTCATAGCATGCATTTCTAAAAGCTGTTAGTTTACTTTGGATGAATTTAGGCTTGTGACATTCTGCCAGATATGAACTTCTACCTTTTGGAAATCTAGTATATCAAAATTGATGGGCAAAAAAGCCTCACTTCAAAATCAAGAGAACACAGTAGCCAATGACACGATGCTTTAAATTCTTTATGCAGTAAATTCTGGAGTTGCTTTTGAAAATCCTGATAAAGTATGTTCTTAAATTAATTTTAATGTGTGACAAATACTGTTTTGCAATGTACTTTTAGAAATTCATGCAGAAGTCCAGCTGAAAAATTATGGAAAGTTTCTGGAGGAGTACACTTCTCAGCTGAGAAGGATTGAAGATGCCCTGGATGATTCGATTGGAGATGTTTGGGATTTCAACTTTGACCCCATAGCATTGAAGGTCTGATTGACTATTTTTGCTTTGGTCTTCTTTTGTTACATGCCAAATATCTAGCAAGTCAAGTATTTGAAAATTCATTGACCCTTTTGATGGGAAGGAATCTTGACAAGTCATCTAGTAGTTGTAGTCAGAATAGCCGTCATTTTATAATCTGCCTTTCCAAATGGTTGATCCTTTTCTTAAAGTTTCCCTTCTTGGAATGTTTTATAACCTCCACTAGTGACCACTAGGTATCTCATGCTCTTTTCAGACAGTAAGGCTCTCCTAATCTCTGTATTCAATCCTAGCTGTTAGTCATTCCTTGTCTCCTGTCTGTCTTCTGTAATTTATCTTCCTTTCATTATCCATCTTCTCTCTCTGCTGTCTCGAGGTCTTTTGTGACCCTGTCAAATTGGAACCATTACTGTTCTATCAAATTACCTCCTGTTCTTTTTTAAATCCCTCCTCTGTCCCCTTCATGCCTACTCACTGCCTGGCTAAGCAGCATATCCAAAAACCATTGAACAGAGGACAGCCAGAATCTTTTCAATAAACTGTAAACAATTGTCCTTTTACACTGTATTGAAATTCTTCATCCAACTCTGAACTTCTGTTTTCCTTGGGTTTTTGTGTTTCATCTCTTTGAATTACGCCTAGGGGCTTGGTACAGTAGGGAATGTCAGATCCAATTCTGTGGTCTGTACTATGTCAGCATGCTCAAAGTGCTCAGTATTTTGTTCACAGCAGCATTTCATTATATGCTCAATGTTGTGCTTTACATTTTAGGTTATATGTGCATTTGTTCTTAATGGCTTTTTTGTTTTTGAATAGCTTTTGCCTTACGAGCAGTCCTCTCTATTGGAACTCATAAAGACAGAAAACAAGGTAAAACTACACTAAAGGTAAATAGTCTTTCCATAAAGATTTTTAAACAGTGTGTTAATAACCTTATAAGTATTCTTTTCCTCTCAATAAATCTAGGTTCTCAACAAAGTCATTACTGTGTATGCAGCTTTATGTTGTGAAATCAAGAAGTTAAAATATGAGGTAAATTGAGTATTTTGCTTTCATATGTGTTGTAAGTGGTTAAAATGTTGGCTTGGAAGGCTGTGGGTTTGTTTCAGCTTTGAATCTGTTTGAATTTTGAATTTGAATTAGAATTAGAGAAGCAGCGTGGCTCAGTGGAAAGAGACTGGGCTTGGGAGTCAGAGGTCATGGGTTCATATCCCGACTCTGCCCCTTGTTAGCTGTGTGATTGTGGGCAAGTCACTTCACTTCAAGTATTCAAATATTATTTATTTGTGGCCCTTCTAGAAATTTCATACCTATGCATGTGACATTCTGGAAAATTTTAGGCAAGGCAATTGATAATACTTTTTTCTTTTTTTTTACAGGCTGAAACTAAATTTTACAATGGTCTCTTGTTTTACGGAGAAGGAGGTAAATTCTGTTACATTAAAATACTATTGTGATTGGATTATTTCTCATCAGTATTGGGTTACAGCACTCTAGGGAGATTGAGTTAACATAAATTGCTAATTTCATGTCCTGGCTCACTGCCAGCCGGTTAAACAGTTAAATAGTATAAGATAGGGACAGGCTGGGCATCCAAGCAATAAACTTGTCCAAAACCATAGAAATTTGATTAGTAATCTTTTTACAAAGTCATCTTTTAAAAGCTTTTAAAACTAAATGAGTGTTTTCATTGAATCAGACTGTTAAATAATAAAACACTATAGATCTCTTTACTTTTTGATTTGTGTTTAAGAAAGCTTTCGTAAAAATAACTATAGAGGGCTTGGAAATTATCATTGCATTACACAACGTATATTTTAAAAAGAAAGCAATATCATATTTTGTGTTCTCATTATAGGTGACAGACTTCTCAAAATCGGTGAAATCACTAATGGCTCCTCTTGCTTTTTTAAGGCACAGATTCCAGCATGGTGGAAGGGGATTGCCAAATTCAAATGGGAAGATTTGTCTCATTTCTACAGGTAACAGATCTTTGATCTGCCATTCAGCCTTGTGCTTTGAAGTTTCATAATTACTCTTTATATTAGAAAACTTTTTAACGATGTAGCCACTCCTTATTGGTCTTCCTGCTTCAATCTGATCCCTGTCGAGTTCAGACTTCACCCTGCTGCCAGGATCATTTTTTTAAAACGTCTTTCTACATCTGTCTTCCGACTCCTCTTAAACCTCAAGTGGCCATTGCCTTCCACTCCACATCAAACAGAAATTTTTGACCATTGGCTTTAAGGGACTGAATCTGCTCACTCCTTTTTGTATATCCATTTTCTTCTTCCACTAGACCCTATCTCTGTACACTCTTTATTCCTCTTGTTTCAATCCACCTTGTTTCGAATGGGAGCTGAATTTTGTAGCTGTTAGAAAAATATAATGGCAGTCAATATGATTGTGGGAAAAAAACCTCAAACCTAATTTGAGGAAAACTGAATTAAATGGGTGATGCTCTAACCAGGAATATGTGGGTTCTTTAGGTTTACAATACCTTTGTTTGTTTTAAATTGAAACTTCTCAATTTAGCAAAGTATTTATCTTTGGGCAAAGAACAGTCAATGCAGAGTTCTTTTAGAAAACAGAACAGAGTTTAATACCTCAAATTGCTACCTCCAAAAGTGCCTACTGTGTGCTAAGCACTGTGCTAAGTCTTGGGGTAAAAACAGGATAATCAAATCAGACACAATCCCTTACCCACCTGGGGTTCACAGTGTGAGAGGGACAATAGATATTTAATCCCCATTTCACAGATGAGGAAACCGAGGCACAGACCATTCCCTTTCCCACCTGGGGTTCACAGTGTGAGAGGGATAATAGATATTTAACCCCCATTTCACAGATGAGGAAACCGAGGCACAGACCATTAAAGCATCCTAACCAAGGTTACACAGCAGGCAGGTGGCGGAGGCAGGATGAGAATCTAGGTTTTCTGACTCCCCCAGTGGTTTTCCCACTAGGCCACACTACTTCTTTTAAAACAGCTTTGCACTAACACAGCTGATTTCTAATTTCAGGAGCTGTCTTGTTTTATTACCCGATGCTATGAAGTGGTGATGAATGTAGTCCATCAGCTGGCTGCCCTTTATACTAGCAACAAGTAAGTTTTGCAGAAATATCATTGTTTATGTAATACAGGGAGATAAAATCCTTCTTGGACTGAAATTGAATGTGGTGAAGTAAAATAAATCTTAGTTTAGAAAGTGAAAATGTCATTGCTTAGGTTGCTGTGTTTTTGTTTTTATCTTTTAAGTGTAGCTCATCCATTAGGGACTTTGAATGAAAATTTTAACTACTTGACTGATGTCAGCATATTTCTAGGAGAGATTTTTGCCATTTGTCTATGGCCAGAAAGAGTACCTGTGGAGATAGGGAGGATGGAAAAATAGATTGAGTGGTTGGTTTTAGGATCCTGTTCAACAGAGGGCTCAGGGGATTCAGTCTCTCTGTGATGGGCATCACGTAAATTCTTGTGTAGCATAAGCATTGGCTGCTCATGAGCGAGGAAAGAGCGGGGGCCATACGGTTGCTGTGGGAGCCTTACAGTTGTTGTGGGCCCCAACCCCATAAGCCCTCTTTTTGAAAGCTGACCCTCAGGACAGCAAGAAGATGGCATGGCATTGTGCAGAATGGCTTTGCCTGTCCCGTGGGAATCCCGTATCTTTTCACATGGGTCTGCTTCCCTCCATTCAGCAGGGAACAGTCATGTACTATGGGAAACATCTGCTGACTCTGTTGTCCTATTCTGTGTTGTTTAGTATGGTGCTCTGCACACAGTAAGCACTCAGTAAATACCCCTGAGTGATTGAATACTTGGTCCCCCACTAACTTGTATGGATTACCCTAAGTCAGTCAGATTTATTGAGCTTTTACTGTGTTCAGAACACTGTACTTACTGCTTGGGAGAGTACAGTATAACAGAGTTGGTAGATAAGTGCCCTGCCCACAATGTCAGTGGTACTTATTGAACACTTACTGTCTGCTGAGCTCCATCCTAGGAGCTTGGGAGAGTGCAATACAGTAGAGTTGGTAAATGCATTCCCTGCTCACAAGGAGCTCACCCCAAAGGCTTCAAATGCAGATAATTTAAAATGAAGGTTGTCTTTGACAAGTGTATTGTTCTTTTTGTTTCAGGATTGCACCCAAAATAATAGAGACAACTGGAGTTCACTTTCAGGTAGGAACAGTATAAAAAACTTAATTATTTTTGTAAGATTTTACTATTTTTAGCGTATTTTTCTTTTGTGGTTATACGTACATCTACTTTGAAAAAAACTTCAATTCCGAGTTAAATTGTTTTATCTAAGGAACAAAAGAGTTAAATCAGTCCTTTCTTATTGTAGGATCAATTTGAGTCGTATTATAAATCTGAAATAAAAACATTTATTTTACAATAGCCTGACACAGGCTACTAATAACCACTGAGGTTTTTTGGACAGACTATGTATGAGCATCTGGGAGAACTTCTAACTGTTTTACTCACATTGGATGAAATTATTGACAACCATGCCACATTGAAAGACCACTGGACCATGTACAAAAGGTGGGTCAAAAAATGAATATTTCTCTTAAATAATGAAGTACGTATTTCCATAACTCTTAAGACTAACTCCAAAAGGGCTTGAGTCTACCTGCTGTTATGAGTTTTATCTTTATTTGGTTATTACTAAAATTCACATTGTATCATTTTCTGTGAATCAGATTTTTACATGGTATTTTCACTGTTTAAAACTTTGTCACTATAAACTTTTCCACGATTATCAAACTACCTTTCTGTTTACCTCTTTCACTGTTGCACTGTTAGATCTTTTACTTCAGCCCTGGTTGAATCATCTTCGTTTCATTTTACTTTCCCATCTGCTTGCTTTTTCCTTCTCTCTCTCGCTTTCCACACTCCTCCTCTCTATTTTCCCTCCCGATCTTTAAGCCCACTTGATGCCCCTCCTCCTAGGCCCCTGTATTTTGTTATTTAACTGTATCTGTTGTTTCCTCTTCATTTCTTTGTGACCGGAGCGAGGCTTGTCCAGCGTTCTCAACAGGAGACCCCATCCATATATCTGTTTCTTTCCACTAGCTGTTTTCTTAGCTGCTTTTTTCCCTCTGTTTTCTTAAAGTCCTTCACACTCTTGCCTTCAGTTTTCATCAGGTTTTGGTTTGGGTTTGTTTTGTTTTTTTGATTTAGTGTGGTCTTTTTTGTCCCTTTTTCTCTCTCTTCCCGGCCTCTGCACCTTTTGTACACTTTTTCCTGTTGTACCTCTTTCACTTTCCCCTTTCTTTCTCCCTTGATTTTGATTTCCAGGTTTTTGGGCCCCTTCTCTCCTGGTTTTCCACAAGCTGTGCCCTGCTTATGAGATTGTTTCTATCAGAACCATTTTGTTCACTCTGGCCTCTCATAAGAACAAAAGAAATATTTTACTGGCTTAGGCCAGCCTCCAACCAGCTGTTTTTTCTCGGACAATGGTACCAAAGGATGCCTGGAGAATATGTCCCCATTTTAATACCCATTCTCGTAGTTAGGAACATTCCATCTAAACATTCTAATATTCTCTCCAGTAACCTACTATGGTCCTAAATACCTCTTTCTGAGCTTTCTTCTAACCATTTCCCCCTAGTAATCTCAACTTTTCTCACTAGTAACCCATCAGAGACTTCATCCACGAATTTGCCCTAGCTCTTATTAAACATATTGTTATCCTCTACCATCACAACTTCGTTTGTTAGATTAGTCCTGTGTGACAATTAATAGTTTAATTTTAGTTCATAATGCATCTCAGTGGATGCACAGTATAAATTTAAGGTAATGGAAAAAGGCATTACAGTTTCATTAAATATCTCAATAAATCTTATACTCAGTTCTCCCATGACATATGTTTTGAATAGAACATTTTTAGGGAATTAGAGAATGTTCTCCTGACAAGGCAGGAGAATTAATTAAAGTATTCAGTCACCTTGCCCCCTCCTACCTCACCTTGCTGCTCTCCTACTATAATCCTGCCCGCAAACTTTGCTCCTCTAATGCCAACCTACTCACTGGACCTCATTCTCATTTATCTTGTCTCTGGTCTCTCTCCTGCATCCTGCCTCTGGTCTGGAATGCTCTCCCTATTTGTATACCTCACACAATTTCTCTCCCCATCTTCAAAGCCTGTTGAAGGCACATCTACTCCAAGAGGCCTAAACCCTCATTTCCTCTTCTCCAATTCCCTTTTGCATTGCCCAGAACTTGGATTTGCTCCCTTAATTCACCCCTCCCTCAGCCCCACAGCACTTAAGTACTTATCTGTAATTTATATTAATATCTCTCTCCCCCTCTAGACTGCAAGTTCGCTGTGGGCAGGGAATGTGTCCGCCAACTCTGTTATATTGTACTCTCCCAAGCACTTAGTACAGTGCTCTACACACAGTAAGCGGTCAATAAGTACCATTGGTTGATTGGATGTGTCTGTGGTTAGAAAGTGATATAATGTCAGAATCATCAGTGGTATTTATTGAGCCCTTACTGTGTGCAGAGCACTGTACTAAGTGCTCAGGGGAGTACAGTAAAACATAGTTGGTAGGTACGATCCCTGCCCACGGCAAATTTACAGTCTAGAAGAAATGCTTGCATAGGAAGCACCATAAGCACACATCTATCTTGATAGAAATTGATGTGATGTCAGAAGAAATGCCTATGTATACAGCAGCAGGCAAGGACAGGATGCTATAGCACAGGTTTTCTTTAACATAGGGTTATCAGAAGCATAACCCCAGCATTAGAGGAAAACTGAGAGTATTCTAATTTATACTGTCAAAATGTCATCATCCTCAGTGGTATTTGAGCACTTACTGTGTGCTACTTGAAATCTGTGTTGTATTTTCACATTTTGTTGAGGAAATCGTGAATTTTCCATTTGATTTCATGACATCTGAGGTCAAGAAATAATAGAAACAGTTGAGGTACTTTTAACTGAATCATGTTTATCTTACATAAGGTTACTAAAATCCGTCCATCACAACCCTTCAAAGTTTGGGATTCAAGAGGAAAAACTGAAGCCGTTTGAAAAGTTTCTACTAAAGCTAGAAGGACAGTTACTTGATGGAATGATTTTCCAGGTAAATCACAAAAGTCACGTCAGTGTAGAACAAAATTCCTGAGGTAAAAATGCATCTCAGTCAGTGATGGCTTTGAAATGTCTTCATTTAAAGTCTTATTGTATTCAGTGAGGCTTACTTCAAGTGTCTCATTTTGCAATTGGAACAGAACACAAATGGCTTAGAATGTTTCCATGATGGTGTTGTCAGTGCTTTGATTTTAAATTGGTAGATTCGATATTTTCCTATTTTTACCTGATTATCTTGTATCTACTCCAGTGCTTAGTACAGTGCTTGGCACATAATAAGCATTTAAATTCTATCATTATTATTATCAATATATGAGTACAATTATAACTTCCCATTTCCTTGAGGTTTACTTTTTTTTAAAGTTGCAGGAAAGACCAGGTAGGTTAATGTCTACAAAGAATTTTGTCCTTAAAGCATTAAGAACAATGGAGTAGATTCAGGATAATCAGATTGGACACAGACTCTATCCCAAACGGGACTCATCATCTAAGATAGAGGGAGAACCGAGAGAGAACCCCCATTTTACAGATGAGGAAAGTGAGGCACATAGGAGTTATGTGGCTTGCCCAAGGCCAAACAGCAACCAGTTGGCGGAGCCAGGATATGAACCTAGGTCTCCTGGCTCCCAGTCCTATGCTCTTTATTTAACTTTAGCATTTAGAGAAGCAGCATGGCCTAGTGGATAGAACACAGGCCGAGGAGTCAGAAGGAGCTCTGACATTGGAACTCTCACATTGGAACTCTCACATTGGAATTCTGACTTTTCTAAGTTGTCTATAGAATACTTTTTAAGAACAAATTTACTTGTCCTTCCCACCCCTGAAAAAAAAAGTCAAAATGACATCTAAAAAAAATGGGGGAAAAAGTTTTTACCATATATAAGATATATATATATACATATATGTATGCACACTGCTTTAATAAAATATCGTCATTTTCATCATCATCATTCATGGTATTTATTGAGCACTTCCTGAATGTGTCGTATTATTTTAAGTGCTTGGAAGAATGCAACAGAAAAGCAAGATGTGTGATCACTGGCCTTCAGTAGATTACAGTCTAATATGGTGGACAGACAAAGAATTGTTTGAATACAGTAGGAACAGGAGGAAAAGTAATACTGTTGGAAATAACATGTATTAGGATGAAATAGTTGAATATATATTTGATTAAATATAACTAGTGGGGTTAGGAATAAAATTTTATGTGTTAAGGGTAGTTTTGGGTTGACATACTGGAGTGATGTGAATAATTTAGGAAGGCTTCCTGGGTAAGGTGGGATGTTAGGAGAGGTTTGAGGATGAAGTGAGCTGTTGATTGGTGGATTTTTCTGAGACGGGAGTCCTAGGTTGCAGCTGAATGAGGAGTTCAGGCTGGGAGAGTCAAGAGCAACATGCACTTTAAAAGGGGAGCTCAGGAGGAGTGAGTGGAGGGTAAAGACCACCAAAATGAATATCGGAAAAAGTTGGTGGAGAGTCTTGAAGCCAATGGAAAAGAGTTTTTGCTAGTTAGTTTCTGCCTTATGCAGAACAAGATAGGTTCTTTGAGGGTATTTGAAAAGCATGTTGTCTAGTCTACTGGCAAAGTATATTTAATGTTGTGGGGTAAAACCATGTTAAATGTGAATTTTAGTGTGGTTATAAAATGATTTTTTGGGGGTAGTCTACTGTGGTTTCATAAGTGGGTTTTAATTTTAATGTCATTATTTCCTGTATAGGCTTGTGTTGAGCAACAGTTTGATTCTCTTAACGGAGGAGTGTCTGTGTCAAAGAATAGTGCTTTTGCTGAAGAATTTGCACACACTATTCGCACAATTTTTGTTAATGTGGAAGCCAAACTTGGTAATGCATACTGCATGTTTTTTGCAGTAATTTAACTGCTTTAAAGTTTTTACTTTTGCCTAAAAGCAAACTTTAAGATGTTTCTTTACTTTTATCCCCAACCTGTGATGACTATCTCTACAAGGTGAACCCTCTGAAATTGACCAGAGAGACAAATATGTAGGAATCTGTGGACTCTTTGTGCTACATTTTCAAATTTTTCGAACCATAGACAAAAAGTTTTACAAATCTTTATTGGATATTTGCAAGAAGGTAAGATATTTGAGCTGCTTGCTTTTTCTTCATAAATAGCCGAAGTAGAATTTAACTGCCATTTTAGATTGAGGACATCTCGGCACTGTCAAAGACCAATGAAAGTGTTTCATTTCTTGCTGTGGACTCAAGCAAGCTCATGACTATATTTGTCCATTTAGAACTCTCGACCATCCTAATGAACACTTACCACATCCACTCCCTGACTTCGACACACGATCAATCTCATCATCTCTAGTCACTGTATAATCTCAACCCTCACCAACTCTGAAATTCCTCTTTCTGACCACAACCTCCTCACTTGCCTCTTCTCCCACCCATCCACTTCCCACAAATCTGTCCTGATCCTGGTTTTTATTGAGCGCTTACTGTAGCAGAGCACTTAAAGTATGTATGAATATAAGTATATTCATTTGAGAGTATTTAATGCAATAGAGTTGGTAGGCACATTCCCTGCCCAAGAAGCTTAAATCTAGAAGGGGAAACAGACATTAAAAGAATTTACGACTATTTCCAAAAGTGCTATGGGACTGAGGGTCGGGTGGCTATCGAGTGCTTAAAAGGGTCCAGATCCACTTGCCTAGATAACCCAGAAGGGAGAGGTAATAGGGGAAATGAGAGGGCATAGTCAGGGAAGGACTCTTGGAGGAGTTTACTCTGCAACTTGGGCCTCTTATGCAGTCAGTCAGTCAAATGTATTTATTGAGAGCTTACTATATGCAGAGCACTATACTAAGCAGTTGGGAGCATAGAATGTATCGATAAACTCACTCCCTGCCTACAACGAGCTTACAGTCTAGAGGGGGAAACAGACATTAATAGAAATGCATCAATTACAAATACATAACTAAGTGCTGTGGGGTTGGGAGGGGTAGTGCAGCTACTTTCATCCTCTGCTTCCAGGTTCGAGTTGCTGCTTCAGGCGTCCCATGGGTGCCCCTGATGCTGGCCTTGCCTCTCCAAATATTTGGGGCAGCATGTAGATGGGAGGGCAGGGGAAGCTGGAACTGCAGTGCTGTGACCCGAACCAGGAAGCAGAAATGACTGTATTGTAGCTGCATCTGCCTCTGGAAATGTGGTTTGCCCCCTTGCTCCCTTCTTCCCTTTCACCAGGTCCTCTTAGAAACCGCTGTGACAGACCAGTTTGGTTGTCAGTACTTGGAAAATATGATCCGAGTTACCATGCGGCTCAACTATAATAGAAAAAGTACATCTACTGGATTTCCTATTTTGAATTCTGGTGTGATTTTTAAAATGGGAATTGATTTTCCTCTTCATTATTGGAAGTTTGCAGTCTTTTATTACCTCGCTGTTGACTATTTTTTTCCTCCATAATAATATTCTTTATTATGTCTAGGTTCCAGCCATCACTTTAACAGCTAATATCATTTGGTTTGCTGATAACTTTCTGATCCAGAAAATGCCAGCAGCTGCCAAACTTCTAGACAGGAAAAGCCTTCATGCTATTAAAACACAAAGGGACAGTTTTCTACAGCAGAAGGCTCAGTTGCTTACCAAGTAGGTTTTACAAAGCAGTATAATTAAAACAGTAAAGCATTATGCATTTCTGGGATTATGGGAAAAGGAAACAGTGATAAGACCTTGAGTATATTCTGTACCAAAATCTAGCACAAACCAGCAAGCTTCGAGAGTTTGCCAAAAAAAAAAAAAAAAAAGCTTGAGTAACCCCATTTTTAGCTCCCAAAGCCCAAGTCTGGTTTTGATAGTGATCATGGGTAAATCATATCTTTGAATAACAGTTAAAATATTTTTGTTAAATTCCACCTAGTAGGGTCTCTTTTTTTAAAAAAAATATTTTTATGGTATTTGCTAAGCACATTCTATGTGCCGGATACAAAACTGAGCCCTAGGGTAGCTAATCAGGTTGGACACAGTCCATGTATTATTTGAGGCTCACAGTCTTAATCCCCATTTTATAGATGAAGTAATGGAGGCACAGAAAAATTAAGTGGCTTTCCCAAATTCACACAGTAGACAAATGGCGGAGCAAAGATTAGAACCCAGATCCTTCTGACTCCCAGGCCTATGCTCTAGCCAGCCTATGCTCTAGCCATTAGGCCACACTGCTTCTTAATAATTCAGGATATAGATTGAATCTGTAGACCTGAATTGTCTAATTGGCCTATGTCATGGGCCAAGTCAAGTGGGTATTTGCAGTCGCTCAGTGTAGACCCATCAACACTGAATAGCACAGTGTCTAGTAAATGCAGATAGAAATTATCATCGAAGCTCTTCTCTGCAAGATTATAGCTCCAAGCCATCAGTGCAGTCAGTAGAGAGGTTCATTATTCCTGGCCCTTCCATTGAAGCTTCTTAATGCTCTATGCTGTGCATAATGGTGGAAAGAAGGGAGGAGAGCACCCTTCCTTGGGAAATGGAAGGAGGCTGGAACTAGCCATTGAATGGAAATCTATTTGAATCACTGACTAGAGCAAAACTCTTTGGCCCTATCTGTGGGAGATGAATCTAGTGACAGTTGAAAAGTGGTAGAAAATGCAATTGCGTTGTGACAGCGCAAATGGCATCGGAATTGTAGCGATGAAAGTATTTACATCTGCTTCTTGTTAAAATTGATTAGAGTTGGGTGGGAAAGTGATAGGTTGAAACTGGGCAGAAAGGGCAGTTTGGGAAGGGGATTATTTCCTTCCGTATGCCCTCACTTGTTGAGTAGCTTTCTAGAAGAAAAATTGTAACGAACATGAGGACTGTGCATATGTAGCAATGAAGCAATCATTTTTAGCCATGTCTTAGAAGGGATACAAAATTTGTTTCCCTCTGCCGAATAACTCTCCGTTTTCCTCCACTAGAGATGTACAGTCTTACTATGTCTTTGTGAGTTCTTGGATGATGAAAATGGAATCCATTTTGTCTAAAGAACAGCGAATGGATAAATTTGCTGAAGATCTCACTAATAGATGTAATGTTTTTATACAGGTAAGGTACATTCTGGCCCGATGGAAGCGTTACTTTATTATTGGATTGTAATTCTTGAAGATTGAGTTATTAAGGGTTTGGAACCGTAATGGAAAGTAAAGGGATATCTCACTTTAAACCTTTGATCCACCAAAACTTGATTTAAGTTTTGTTTGGATCCATTTCGTCTCCTCACGGGGTTTCTGTTGGTAACCAGACTTGCATAAATTTACAACCCCATCTTGGAGATAATCAATCTACTTTTCCGTTTGTTTCCAGGGTTTTTTATATGCATATAGCATCAGCACCATCATTAAAACCACAATGAATCTTTACATGTCCATGCAGAAACCAATGACCAAAACCTCAGTCAAAGCATTATGCAGGCTTGTTGAACTACTCAAGGTAAGGTTATGGGATGATGCGACTGACCCTTAACCCACCTGCCAGGGTGTAGCTTGATGGGGATCTTCTCACAGGAATTTAGATTTGGTTCTATTTTGGTGGGCATGAGGAAGAAAAAGTTGGGAAATGTGAACTCGTCCTTAACACCAACAAGTGTTCTCTTTGCCTTTTCCCTAGTCTCCTGCTCCCACTTGCCTATTCTCCATGTCTCAGCTGTCTCAAGAAGCAACCTAACACTTACTCTTAAAATCTAAACCTTTCTATCTGTGCCATTGACCCCATCCCCACTATTGTCTCAAAAATACCTTTCCCCTCCTCTCTTCTCATGCTGCTGTCTTCGACTTCTTACTCTCTTCTGTTGCCTTTCTCCAGGCTTTCAGACATACTCAAGCTCCCCCCCACCCATATCTTGGTGCCATCTCCTTTATCTCCTGTCTTCTGTGCCTGTTCAAATAATCTATTCACTGCCTTCACTTTTTTCCTTCACCATTCTTTTTGGTCACGATCTGGCCATCCTGCATCCATAATAGGCACTCATTCAGTAAATACACTACTGATCATCATCACCACTAAAAAAAAAAGAATAGTCCCTGTCCTTTTGAAAACTATTAGTCCTCTGAATGTAATAAGCAAGCTGTGTTAAAACTAGACTTTTTAAAAGTTCCAGTATTTGTAGTAGGATGCACTTGGGGAGATGAGGAAAAGAAAATACAGTGAACTCTTTTACAGAGGCTTCCATTTTGCAAGAGAAGCATCTGTTTCCCCTGAAATGGCAGGGGTATTTTCTTGATTTTTCTTTATACCTCAGCTAGGTTTTTGAATGTAGTGGAGGAGAAAGGCAATTCATCCCATGAAAATGACATAACTTAAGTTTCTAGTACCTAAAGTATTTTAACTAAAACTTTGTATAAAAGTTTTAAGGACATGGAGTGTGCTTTCTAAAAATACCTTCAAGCTTATTTTTATTGAATGAAAGTGATAGGGTATTAAACACAGATATCAGTTGATATCAAATATCTTAAAAGTGTCAGAAAACCAGGGGAAGAACTTTTGAAAAATACAAATTCAGTTCTGTTCTCCTGTCAGTTCACTGATTATACACTTTGCACCATTAATATAGGAGTAATATACATCTGACTTCTTCATTTTCTTGGTACCAGAAAGTTATCCACATTGTTTCTTGGTAGAAGAGAATCTTGTATGCATAGCAGGACATCATCTTGGTAACATTTCCCCACATGAATGTACAGCTCCATCAGTCAATCAGAAAATCAGTGGTATCTGTTGAGCGCTTATGGGGTGCAGAGCACTGTTGTCAGCATTTGCGAAGCTACAATACAGTAGAGTTGGTAGATATGTTCCCTTCCCACAAGAAGTTACAGTCTAGAGGAGGAGCTTTCATTCTAGAGGCTCCTTTGATTTTTGCCAAATAATGTTGATAGTCATTATAGCTTATTTTGTCAGTCAGTAGTCTTTATTGAGCATCTGCTTTTATTTTCTTAGTCAAATAATAGCCTTTGTTGAGCATCTGCTGTTTGCAGAGCATTGTGCTAAAACAGTATACGTAATCCCTGCCCTCAAGGATCTTAGAGCAGTGGAGATAGCTGCATCATTTGATACAGTAATTTTTTGTTGCCCCTTTCTCCCGCCCATCCCAAGTATGTCCATCCACTTGTCATGGAAGTTAAAGTATACTATATTTTTTTCTTACTTTCTCTCTTCTGATTTTGTTTTCATGGGAAATTCTGTGTTTGTAGCAAGAAGATGCTTAATCTTGGGCTTGGTGCTATGGGGAGCAGTGATGGTGGGAAATATAGTCCGGGTAAATGGTTACTGTCCAAGGCAAACCAAATGTTTACAGGCTTTCTGACTTCTGAAACCCTCCTAGAATGGTGGCATATGCAATATTGTTATATAAGACATTTTTCTTTTAGAACTGACATAAGGCAGCCATCAACAGCCTATCTGGGTATGGCTCTGGTAGGCCCTGGGGAGAGGAAGCCTGGATTTGGATCAGTCTGCTACTTGACAAAATATAGCATCCTATAGATAAAGGGAAGTTTAAATATGCAGTTCTTAATGCCAAAATAAGCTTTGAATTTCACTACTGATGGAAGTAGAATGGAACTTTTATTTTACTTTAACCAGTGCTAAAAATGTAATTATCTAAGAAGTATGAACGTATTAGGCAATTTTTAAAGTGCCTCTGGCCTTGAGGCCTAGCGGAGAAAGTAATAGAATAGGTAAGAAACTAGAAAATAGAAACTAGAATATGTAATGGATACCACAGGCTGTGGGTGAGTGCCATTACTGTATGAATTCTTTTCCAAACAGTTAATGCAGGCACTTTTTTTCTGGCCGTGGCAAGCTTGCCAATGTTATTTCCAAACAATTTCAGAAGTAGATGTTGATATATAAACAAAAATACTGGACAGCAGATTTTCTATTTGAGCTGCATTTTCTGAATAGGCATGTGGTGATGAATCACTTATAATGAGGAGAGAGAGAAAAATGCATCTGCAGTTGATAAAAAGACTGATTGCCTAATGAAAAAGAATAAGGGAAGTACTTTTTTTTTTTAAAAAAAAGCAATACACAAAGTATTTTATTTTTATTCTTTCTTTAGGCAATAGAACATACCTTTTACCGAAGAAGTATGGTTGTGGCTGATTCTGTTTCACACATAACGCAGCATCTTCAACATCAGGCACTTCACTCAATTGCTATAGCCAAGGTATATAATCTGTTTTGTAATTGGTAAAATCTTTTCTTCTTAATTAGATTTTATGACCTAAATAGAGTTTTTAATTATTTTAGTCCTCCGGCTGCTTAATTGAGGTTGTCAGCCTACTCACATCTCTCCTTCGTCCATTATGACATGTATGTGCCCCTTCGTCAAATCTTATTCTCTCTTGAAATCTTTTGGCATTTAGATTTGAATTTCTTAGAGCTTCTTTTTCTTCAAATATGCAAGATGATGTATTTTTTAAATCATTTTTCATAGGGTATAAGCAGGCAAATTTATTTGGCTCAGGAGTTTCACCGTATTTTAGAAATTCTTGTTAAATTAATAAGTTCTTAGAACATATCCGATGAGTTGATCATGCTCTTATAGCGGTAGATTGACTCTTAATGATCCCTGAATGACTTGCCTTACACCGCGCTCTGTAGATGGGGGGAAGCCGAGGGCTAGTGATAAATCCCAGGCCTGAGGTGTGCAATCCAGCTGGCATATACTGATGTGAGTGGTCCTGGGGAATACGGGCTGGAACCTGCCTCCCAGAGAGAATTGGAACTGCTGGAACCGGCCCCAAGACGGATCCACCTATGCGGTCGGGGCTCTTAGCGCTTGGGCGCCCACCTAGACCCTGGTTGGTGACAAGTCCTTCTGGTCTACCTGGGTCCAGAACTGGATGACTTTAGGCTGCCGCAGTTCAGTCCCATGAGCTGCAGAAGCCACTTTTTTGTTCTTTTCTCTGTGGCACATTCCACAGCAGAAAACATCCAGATGCTTGTGGGCCCATTGCAGGATGCTCTTTGACACACCACTGTTGCCAGAAACGCAGCCAGGAACCAGTTTTCATAGCTGTTGTCGCTGGCCACTATGACATTACCCGACAGAAGTCTAGCTGAAGGGAGTCAGTACACACCCATTTTGTGAAGGGTGGTAGAAGGGAGTAATAATAATAATTGTGGTATGTGTTAAGCGCTTACTACGTGCCAGGCACTGTACTAAGCTCTGGGGTGTGGATACAAGTAAATCCAGTTGGACACAGTCCCTATCCCATGTAGACCTCACGTTATCAATCCCCATTTTATAGATGAGGTAACTGAGGCAAAGAGAAGTGAAGTGACTTGCCTGAGGCCACACAGCAGCAAGTGGTGGGGCTGGAATTAGGACCCATTACCCTCTGACTCCCAGGCCCGTCCTCTGTCCGTTAAGCCCTCCTGCCAAATTCCTTTGCATTGCAACATAAATTCGACTATTCTGTCTTTTTCTCCATCTCATAAGAAAAGAGTTATTTCTGACAAAAAGTACAGCGAGCAGCGCCTCGACGTGCTCTCTGCCCTCGTTTTGGCGGAAAACACCTTGAACGGACCAAGCACAAAACAGAGACGACTTATTGTTTCCCTTGCACTGAGTGTTGGCACACAGATGGTAAGTAACCTCTCTCAACCTTTCCTTGTAAAGGTGTGGTTGAAGTTTTGCTACATATAACTAATGCTCCAGCTGTAAATATGCTGTATTTGTTCAACAGAAAACATTTAAGGATGAAGAACTCTTCCCTCTTCAAGTGGTTATGAAAAAACTGGATTTAATTAGTGAACTCAGAGAAAGGTAACTAGAACAGCATACTGAAAAAGGTTACTGAAAATAGATATTATCACTTATAAAATTGTTGGGTCGCCTTGGCACAGATTAAGGATTTAGCGAGGAAGAGCACTAGCCCCACCGTTACTCTTCATGCTCTTTGGTCTGGTCTGAAAGAAGGCACGCTTTGATGCCTGCAGCTTGTCTCCTGTAATAACGATGAAGCTAGCCACAGTCTACTCATACAAAATAGCTGTGATCCTGGACAGTGTCTGAGCAGCCTGTTAAGTACTAAAGTTGGGGATATACATAACAGCCAGGTATTTTCTAATAAAATGTGTTCTATAAAATATTTTTGAGGATTTTATATAACTTCCTCAAAACTAGCATGTTATCCTGCCGGGGCAGACACCACTCAAGTGTCCACATTAGACTCTTTTCTAGTGGACATATTAATAAGGATTTGTACTTTACCTGCTAATTTCTGGGCAAAGGATATTGAAGTCTGGAAATAGCCCCATCTTTTTGTAACAGACACCGTTAAATTTCTGTTAACGAGAAAAGGCTACACACTCTTTTAGAAATAGGAGTAGGGGGACTCATTTGAACACGTTATTTTAAAAGATGAGAGGCTTTTTAATGGAGATCATAGAAATGGGTGAAAATAGAATTGTATCCCATATTTCAGAAGGTTTGCCAATCCAATATCAAGTCAAGTAAAACAAAGAATGCAAAGCAGACTAAATGTATAAGTAACAGTGACTAGATAATTTTGGTAAGAAATTCCTTATAAACTCTTGACTAGCTTTTTTGAAGCTGAGCCCATTTCCAAATATTTTGTGAAATGAAAGCCCCAGGGCTGAAGATAGTTTTACCAGTTATTTTTGGAATACGTTAGTTACAGGACACATTCCATACTGATTTTTAGTATCTTGGATAGCAGATCATTCCTTTTAATGTTGTTTTTGAGTAGCCTGAGTTACTATGGCCACTAATTTCTACTTTGTATTGTAGAGTCCAAACACAATGTGACTGTTGTTTTTTATACTGGCACCGAGCAGTCTTCCCAATCTATTTAGATGACGTGTATGAAAATGCTGTTGATGCAGCAAGATTACACGTAAGTAGAGAATAATTGGAAACATTAAGAAGGATAATCCTGCACCTTTAGAGTCGTTGAGGACAACCGATATACCTAAAATCAAAAGTTATAAATCATAAAATTACAAAACCCTTTGAAAATGAACCTCAGAGAATATCATGCCATGCTCCCAGTAGATTGCCCAAATATTAGATGATGATGAAGTTGGCATTAATACCCATAATGCTGGTTTCTGTAACATCTGCCTCACTTCCCTCTTTCTCTGTCCTCCCTAATGATACTAATTAAATTGACTTAATGTCAGTCTCTTGCAAAATAGCCAGAAGCAAACAAAATTAATTTCCTGTTAGGCAGATGGTAGCCATTTATGTTTGTTTATGGAAGTTGTCTTGTTCCTGTGAAGTGATCAGAATAGGAAAGATTAAGTGGGTTGTGAGTTTTTCATATACTTGGTGACCGAAAGAACATTTGACCTTAGGGAAGTGAGATGATTTGGGGTCAGTTACTCAAATTCAGTTTATTTTTTTAAGCAGACTGATTATAATCTTATAATGCTTCTCAATAAAATAAAACATCCAGTCAAGATGTTGAGACCTATTTCTTTTCTAGTACATGTTTAGTGCTTTACGGGACTGTGTACCTGCGATGATGAATGCAAGGCATTTGGAGTCTTATGAAACGCTTCTGGATTGTTATGATAAAGAAATTATGGAAATTCTAAATAAGGTAATTGCACATAAATGAATGTCAAAAAATAACGAAATATTTGGAGTTGTAGTGTTGTACATTTTACTTTTATCAGGCTTTGTCATTAATTTTGAATTCATGTTGACAGTACGAAAGAACAGTAAAACATAATTGAGAAATCCTCAAACCATAATTACATATCTGTACAGGATGCTTTTTTGGTGTATTAAAATCAAACTGGAGATTCTTTGAAAACTGCTGTTCTCGTCCTTTGTTATGTGTACCTTATTAACCCAGTGTCTCATATTTGATTGTAAGCTTCTTGGGGACAGGAACGCATCTTATTTCTCCTTCGTATTTTCTTATGCTGCTGTGTATACAGCACTCAAAACTATTAAACAGATGATTGAAAATAGCTTCTTTGTCCCCTGTTTTTCCCTCTGCCAGTATAACACATACTCACACCCTCCATCCTTGTCCAAAACAGTTTTAGGGGAAACTTACAGCCATTTGAAGCATCTCCATGAAAACTAACACAAACAACACGGCATGTTGTTTCTTTCCGATTAGCATTTGCTGGACAAGCTGTGCAAAGAAATTGAAAAGGATCTGCGCCTGTCTGTGCACACCCACCTGAAGCTGGATGACAGAAACCCATTCAAAGTGGGCATGAAAGACTTGGCCCTTTTTTTCTCTCTCAATCCAATTCGCTTTTTCAATCGCTTCATTGACATCAGAGGTAAGTGTTATGTTTGTCCTTTTGGAGTCAAGCCTTTTGGTACCTTTTCTGTGATCAGGTATATTATCCCTAGTTATACAGCCTTATATTTCAGCGCCTGGTCCATTTCTTTTGCCCTTGAATTCCTCCTTCTTTCTTTTTGGTTTTCGTTTCTCTTTTCTCAGTTGCTCTTCATTTCGACAAAGAGCGCCACTTGCTTTCAGAGATGGATGATGGTTTCTCATTTCTCCTTGGTTTCATTTTCCTTCCTTCTCTATTGTTGGGTAACCACAGTGAAGAAGTCTGTGTTCATTTGATCCACCCATATCTCAATGTTTTCGTAGCTTATGTAACGCACTACTTGGACAAGACTTTTTACAATCTGACAACAGTAGCTCTTCATGACTGGGCCACCTACAGTGAAATGAGAAATTTAGCAACTCAGCGTTATGGCTTGAATATGACAGAGGCTCACCTTCCCAGTCAGACTTTAGAACAGGTATGGTATGTTTGTCATGCATATTCTTGAACCAGCCTATGATGGGCTCCTTGTGGGCAGCGACCATGTCTACCGACTACTGTATACTCTCCCAAGCCATTAGTACAGTGCTCTGCACGCAACAAGCGCTCAATAAATACTATTGATTTCATTTTGGAATCCTTTAGACTTTGTAGTGGACTTGTGTTTTTGTATTGCTTCTCAATATAATAAAGCATCCAGTCCAGTTATGTGGATATTTTCGTTTCCCATGGTTACGGACTTTAGACTTGGGAATGCACATTATGCAAACAGAAAATAGGTGATAGACCACCGCCAAGTAGATAGAGCATGGGCCTGGGATTCAGAAAGGCCTGCATTCTAATCTTCGTTCTGCCACTTGCCTGCCGTGTGACCTTCAGCCAGTCACTTCACTTCTCTGTGCCTCATTTACCTCATCTATAAAATGGGGATTAAGACTGTGAGCCCATGCGGGACATGGACTATGTCCAACCTGCTTATCTTGTATCTCCCCCCATATTTAGTACAGTGCCTGGCACATAGTAAATGCGTAACAAATACCTTTAAAAATGATATTCCATGTTGGAATTACATTATTGTTCTGAATGCAAGAATGCAAAGAAATGTTTTACCTTTGTAAATTGGATAAGCCATAATAATATGGTAATACTTTTCAAAATATGCTCTTAGTTCATAACATCAACTTATTTGCAAATAATGTAAGTTTTGTTAAAATAAGATGAAACATAGAAAACATGTACTTGGCATTCAGTGTGAAATTAGCTGATTGGCCCTTTGTTGGGTTCAGTGTGAGGTTTGCAAATGAATGGCTCTTGGTAAGATCACTGATTGGGACTGAGAGGGTTTGGGGGGAAGCAAGTCACCTTAGTTTTTTCCAGAAATAGACAAAAGGAATGAAAATTCAAATGGGACTCATCTTCCATTGGAGCACACATCTTGGCTCTGTCATTACTGGAGCCTTTTCCACAAGACTCTGAGGCATGTAGGGGGTGAAACAGGGACCTCTGCTGCTTCTAATAATAATAATAATAATGTTGGTATTTGTTAAGCGCTTACTATATGCAGAGCACTGTTCTAAGTGCTGGGGGAGATACAGGATAATCAGGTTGTCCCACATGAGGCTCATAGTTAATCCCCATTTTACAGATGAGGTAACTGAGGCCCAGAGAAGTGAAGTGACTTGCCCACAGTCACACTGCTGACAAGTGGCAGAGCTGGGCTTCGAACCCATGACCTCTGACACCCAAGCCCAGGCTCTTTCCACTGAGCCACACTGCTTCTAGCTGCTCCCAGATATTCCTTGATGCAAATTATTCCTTTATTCCTCCTTTCTGTTTTCTCAGTCTATCAGTAGTATTTGAGCACTTACTGCATGCAGAGCACTATCCAGTAGCATAAGTAGACAAGATCACTTCCTTCAAGGAACTTAAATCTAGTGAGGGGAGAGCGACATTAAAATAAATGACAGTTTGGGGGAGCAACCAAATGTAAGTGCATGTACTTAGGAGCTGTAGAGGTGGGGTGAATATCTAAGTGATTAGTTTCCACCCAACTATGCAATGAAAAACTGAACAGCTACTCAAAATATCAGTCCTTCCTTCCAGAGCATTACTGTCAGTGTCCAGGCTAAAAGGCTCTTCCATTTTTTTGAACAGATCATATGGCCAGACAAAGTCTTGTTTCTTCAAATTATCTAATCATTTAAAAATCCGTTGCTTAATATTAAATCATTAGAGCTGCGAATTAGTTTCAAACCCTTAAAATTGCCATGGCTATTGAAGTCATCGGGAGAAACATTTAATATCTGTTAGTCCGGAAAACCAACACAAAAGTAATCTCTACATGGTCTTCATTTCAGGGTTTGGATGTTTTAGAAATCATGAGAAACATTCATGTGTTTGTGTCCCGCTATCTCTACAATCTCAATAATCAGGTGAGGTCCTTGTTGTTGGACTTTACAGAATTTGTTCCTTCAGATTCCTTCTTTTGTACTTACATACTGATGTATTTATTTACAGATCTTCATTGAGCGAACCAGCAATAACAAGCATTTGAACACAATTAATATCCGGCACATTGCAAATTCAATTCGGACGCATGGCACTGGAATCATGAATACGACAGTAGGCATCTTTTGTAAATACATATGTGCTGGGAGGGAATGTGTCTGCTAATTCTGTTGTAATAATAATTAGGGATTTGTGCTTAACAGTGCCAGGCACTGTACTAAGCGTTGGGGTGGATACAAGTTAAATCGGCTTGGATACAATCCCTATCCCACTTGGGGCTCACATCTCAATCCCCAAATTACAGATGAGGTAACTGAGGCTCAGAGAAGTGAAGTGACTTGCCCAGGGTCACACAGCAGACAAGTGGCAGAGCTGGGATTAGCACCCATGACCACCTGACTCCCAAGCCTGTACTCTATCCACCATGCCATGCTGCTGCTTGTACTTTTCCAAGCACGTAGTTCAGTGGTCTGCACATAGTAAGCTCTCAGTAAATACCATTGATTGATTAATGTAAGGATGTGTGTGAGAGAGAGAGAGAGAGAGTGCAGGTGCTCACTTCGATAGGAGCCTTACTATTGTTTTCTTTCCTCTTCCGTAATTGCTCCCTTGGTAACAGGTGAAAATGGAAAGACTTATTTTGTCTAAAGTTGGTAGAAACCAAACTGCCAATTAACTGTTATTTTCAACCTAAGCTTAAGTGATCTTTAGCTTTTAAGTTCTTATTAAGTCCACCCCAGAGTCAATATTCATTACTCGTTTTATTTCTTCATCTTCTTTGACCCTCGTAGGCTCTGTCAGATGTACTAAATTATATATCATTACATGGAATGCTTCCACATAGATTGAGATAAACGCTTCAGGCAAAGGTAGTTTCTTCTTGAAGGAATGGACAATGAATATTTATTCAGCCGAGTTTTTGTTATCTGGTTTCTTTGCCAATTCTACAGGCACTTTGGAGGGTTGGTTTGATCAAAGTGGTCTCCTAATCTAATCAGCAGATTTCCCAACATCCCAATCTAAACCTGGGCAAAGGACAGCATGTGAGCCCTCTGTGTGATCATGCCAAGTCCCATGCTGAGTCACCTCGACTCTGAGATAGAGATTTTGACTAGCTTCTCATTCCCCAAGCATCCCAGATAACAAACCTTTTGCCACATGTGAAAAATAGAATGTAGCAATTGAGACAGTAATAATCATGGTATTTAAGTGCTTACTACATGCCTAGCACTGTTCTAAGTGCCCTGGTTGATGCAGGATATTCGTTCATTCGTATTTATTGAGCACTTACTGTATGCAGAGCACTTTACTAAGCACTTGGAAAGTGACTTCAGCAATAGAGACAATCCCTGCCCACACCGGGCTCACAGTCTAGAAGGGGAGAAACAGACATCAAAACAAGTAAACAAGCATCAGTATAAATAAATAGAATTATAGATATATACATATCTTGGTAAGTGCTGTGGGGCAGGGGGTAGAGCAAAGGGAGCAAATCGAGGTGACGCGGAGGGGAGGGGCAGCTGAGGAAAAGGGGGCTTAGTCAAGGAAGGCCCCTTGGAGGAGGTGAGCCTTCAGTATGGCTTTGAAGGGAGGAAGTGTGATTGTTTGACAGATTTGAGGGCGGAGGGCATCCCAGGCCAGAGGTAGGATGTGGGTCAGGAGTCGACAGGGGGACAGGTGAGAATGAGGCACAGTGAGACAATGGCACCAGAGAAGTGGAGTGTGCGGGCTGGAATGTAGAGAAGGGAGGTGAGGTAAGAAGGGGCAAGGTCCAGATGGAGAACTTCGAAGCCAATAGGAGTTTTTGTTTGATGTTGTTTGATATTCAGGTTGGATATAGCCCCTATCCCATGTCGGCTTACAATCTAAAAATACAATTGATTTACTTACAGTTACTGATTTTAGCTATTTGAGTTCTTTTAAGCTTTTAAACAGCCATGTCAAAAGTTGCAGGGTGCACACATACTGTAACTAAAGCTATTTTAAAACCACTCTTGGTAAAACTTGTTTAAATCTAGCTTTTGAATAATTGCCATTCAAGGCACTTCAAAAATATAGGTACACAGAATCCTGAAGAAATGTTACCATCCCCATTTCATAGATGGGAGAACTGAGACACATTCAGGTTCATAGGCAGAATGAGAATAGGGGCTTGAGTTTGAATTTTTTTTAAGTCTAGTGATATTTCTGCTATTTTAATATTTTCCTTCTTTAAGAAAAATTCAGATAGCCATTCTAAATTATGTCCGGGGGACCTGGATTGTAATCCTGGCTCTCCTCTGTGACCTGGACAAGTCATTTGACCTCTCTCTGCCTTGGTTACCTCACCTGTAAAATGGGGATTAAGACGGTGAACCCCATATAGGACAGGGACTGTGTTCAACTTGATTAGCTTGTATCTACCCCGGCACCTAGTACTGTGCCTGGCACATAGTAAGTGCTTAACAAGTGACCGTTTAAAAAAAAGCAGTGAAGTGTACTCTGACTAAAAGTGAATTTAATTAGCTATTGCTCAGCCTTATTGATTCACAACTCAGTGGGTAACTATTTTTCCAATTTTGCTTATAATTTGCCACAGGTTAATTTCACCTATCAGTTTTTGAGAAAGAAGTTCTATATTTTTAGCCAGTTTATGTATGATGAGCACATTAAATCAAGGTTGATCAAAGATATCCGGTTCTTCAGGGAAGTCAAGGATCAGAACGATCATAAGGTAACATTTTAGCTCCTTTTGGAAAGAATGGTATTTCATTGCTCAGCATAATATAGTCTCTAAGACTTACTGGAGTGACTTGGTTGATATCAAGGCTGCTATTTAATATAACCCTAATCTCTACATGTTACACACAAATATTGCAGTATCCACAAGGCGGTGACTTGGTATCTTGCCATATATAGTTTAATGAAAACAGAGTGCCAATCAGATGGCAAGGAAAATGTAAGCGGAATGGGTGAATTTTGCAAGCATCACCCTCTTGTAAGTGACATGGCAAACCCTATATCCCTGTCAGATGGGTCCCATTTGATAGGGAACTTATTGGCAGATGGTTCTTGCATACAGATCTTGCTGTTTCAAAAACTGGAAAAAAGTGGCCGCAATGGCAATACAGCGAGTTTTCCATTAGAGTGGGGGATATGACCCTGCAGAATCTCATGTTAAGGAAAACTTGCTTTAAAGTTCCTGCTGCACCCATACGTACATTGTATTTCGCAGTATCCAGACTGGCTCCATCATTTCCCAGCAGTGTTCTAAGCCAAGGCACCTATTAAAAATGTGTGTTGTGGGAGAACTGAGTGCCCCTAGGCAGTGAAATTCTCCCAAGTGCTTAGAACAGGGCTCTGCCCGCAGTAAATGGTCAGTCAATATCACTGATTGATTGGCGGTAATATGCCAAAGCGGAATCTAGATGAATCAGGAACAAAGGGCAAGGGAGCCAGAGAGGAAGTCTCAAGCTCTCTTGTCTTTGGGACCAAACCGCTCAGGAATACCGAACCCCAGATTCCTCCCCTTTCCTTAAAGTCATTGCCAAGTTCTAGTTCAGGAATGGAGAGTGGGTGAAGCAGATGTGCGGCTCGACCTTCCTCCCCAACAACCCCAATCCCAGGACTGCTGATGGTCGTTGTCCAGATCGTTTGACAGCAGCCCACTGGGGTTTCTTGGTCTCCCGCTGGGTGAGTCTGCTCCTGGATATATGTAGAGATATGGGATAATGCAAGGGAGAAGCAGAGGGGCAGTGACTCTGGTGGTGGTCAGCAACCCAAGAATGAGAAAGAGACTTGTTTCTGACATCAGCCTTTTGGCGTTTAACTTCTAAACTGGGTTTGTCTACACATCTCTTACCTATATGTTGAATGTAGATTTAGGTACAGGAAATGCATTTAAATTACATTTGGAAATAGAGAAAAAGCTGAGACGAAAGCCTAGCCAAACAGTTTATTGCTTTAAGGATAAGTATCTCTGTTATTTTAAAAGTGATTCCCCAAACTGTCTCTCTAGTATCCTTTTGAAAGAGCAGAAAAGTTCAACCGAGGCATCAGGAAACTTGGAATAACACCAGATGGACAAAGTTACCTTGACCAGTTCAGGCAGCTCATTAGCCAAATAGGTAAGAAAGATGAATATAAAAATGCATCGGTTGTAGTAATTGATCACCTTGTACCCCCCCACCAGCGCTTAGAAAGTGCTTTGCACATAGTAAGCACTTAACAAATACCATCATTATTAATTAAACTCCTTCACAAGGACTTATTTTTCTAGTCATTTCACTTTAAACATCCAATCTTGATATAAGAAGTTTAGGATTATTTGACTTGAGCCTATCCCAGATAGCCAAACCTAATTTTGTTGAGTAATCCAAATTTTCCATTGTCTGAACTAGTCTTAGTTACTCTAGTTTAGAATGATAATAAGTTTGCTACTATACCGATATTTTAATAGTCTTTATTGAAACATGTCAACATTCTTTATAAAAGGGAAACTCAGGTCGGGAAACTGTTTTGGCATTAGCCACAACAGTTAAAAGAAAACAACAAAAAACTTTGACTCCTTACAATAAATATCAAATGGCTGCATTTCTGATTATTACTGAGAGTTTTGAAGTATATTTGTTAGCATATCGAGACCTTATGCACTTATTTTATGCCCCGCTCAGCACGTACATGTACATGTTCAGTTGTGCATTCATTTATTTATTCTGATTACTTTGTAAATATCTAAAAGTCTGTCTGACCTGTTTAGAGTATAAATTCCTTTTGGGTAGGGAATGTGGCACGTCTTTACTTTTGTACTTTCCAAACTCTTAGTACAGTGCATTGTACCCAGTGGATATTTGATAAATGCTATTACTTCTTCTCCTACTAATTTTCTTTTATTTTGGAATTTTTAGGCAATGCTATGGGCTATATTCGAATGATCAGATCTGGTGGACTTCATTGTAGCAGTAATGCCATCAGGTATGGATACACATATTTTTTCTTTCTACTTAGAACTTAATTGTGCCATCTTTCTTAAAAATCTAAAGTCTCTTAAAAATTCTTTCAGTGTGAGTCATTTTAGAGTTAAGTTGGTAAATTCTATATTTTCTAGGCATATTAGTTTCCACATTTGGGGATGGAATTTAGGATAAAATGGGAAAAATAATTCCAATAGCTTTTTCAGTATTTATTTTAGTAAAAAACAGAGTAATATTTTTACTATTTAGGGTCTCAACTGAGTATACAAATAATATGCCCTAAAGGAATAAACATTTGATTTGTGAATCAAAACACTGGAATTTTGAACATAAGCTAAATTCCAAGTTCCTTTGTGAGAAAAGGAGAGTTTTTCTTTTCTAGATCTAAGCTAAAGTGTATGTTTATTACCAAGCCATACAATAACAAAATCACAACTGAATGACTACACAGATTTGTTCCTGATCTCGAAGATATTGTGAATTTTGAAGAACTAGTAAAAGAAGAAGGGCTCTCAGAAGAAACGTTAACAGCGGCACGGTAATCTAATATTGTTTCATAAAGAGACCAAAAGTGTCTACGTTTTAATTAGTTAAAGCCACAGAGGAGTACCCAAGTTTAATTTTTGAAAGTCCGATGAAATTCAGATTAGAAGTAGGATTTCTCCATATTCCCCGGAGTTATAATTGGAACCCAAAAAGCCTGCCACCCCTAAAACTCAGTTTCTCCTCCTTTTTTCTTCTTCATCTCGTTAATATTATTATTCAATTGTATTTGAGCGTGTACTGCATGCAAAGCACTGTACCAAGCACTTGGGAGAGTACAATATAACAAACAGACATATTCCCTACCCACATTATTATTAACAGTAATAATAGTAATAATAATATCGGTTAAGTGTGTACTTTGTTCCCAGCACTGGCAAGTAGAAGCAGCGTGGCCTCATGGATACACTACAGGCTTGGGAGTCCAGAGGACTTGAGTTCTAATCCCAGCTCTGCCGCTTCTCTGTGTGTGACCTTGGGTAAGTCACTTCACTTCTCTGTGCCTCAGTTACCTCATCTGTAATATGGGGATTAAGACTATGAGCCCCATGGGGGACCTGGACTGTGTCCAACTCGATTAGTTTGTATCTACCAGCACTTTATTACACTGCCCGGCACTTAGTAAGTGCTTAACAAAGATCATAAAAAAGCACTGTACTAAGCACTGGGGTCGATACAAGACAGGTTGGACACAGTCCGTATTCCACATTGGGCTCATAGTCTAAGTGGGAGGGAGAATGGTTATTGAACTCCCATTTTAAAGATGAGGAAAATGAGGCACAGAGAAGTTAAATGACTTTCCCAGGGTCACACAGCAGGCAAGTGGCAGAGGACAATTAAAACCCAGGTCCTCTGACTTTCAGGCTCCTTCTACCAGCCCACACTGCCTCCCGGGTTCTTTTTATCTATTCTCTCCGTAACTGGAATGAAAGTTTCATTGATTTTAGTCTCCACTCTAGAAAATAAGGTGAAGGGTCCATTCAATCTACTGAAAATTGGAGTTACACAGATGAATCTTTTGACATTTGTACTTTTTTAATTTGTTAGTTTTTTTATTAGTTCTGGAGTTTCCCACCCATCTAACTTCCTGATTGCTATTCACAACCCAAGTGGTCAAGCGTGAGAGAGAGTTATACTCATTTTCTCTCAGTGAGCTAATCCTGCTGTCCTGTAAACTGATTGTCGTTGGTCTTCCCTCCCTGTCCCCTTTCACGGTCTGATATTTTGAGGGGTGCAGCGCTAGCCGATTTCCGCGGGGAGGGACTGAGTACATGCTTGCGCTATAACTCCATATCTTCTGCCTTTGCTGTTCTTTCTGTAGGCAGTTGGATTCAGTCCTCAGTGACCACACACGGAATTCTGCAGAAGGCACAGAGTACTTCAAAATGCTCGTGGATGTTTTTGCTCCTGAATTCCGCAGTTCAAAAAACATACATCTCCGCAATTTCCACATCATTGTTCCTCCCTTGGTTAGTACTTACTACTCTCAGCCCGTCAGTCGTATTTATTGAGCGCTTACTGTGTGCGGAGCCCCGAGTGCTCTATAAGGGCTCTCTCTCTAATTCCTTCAACATCAGTTGCGTTGAACTGGTGACTCAAGCCAAGTAGTCATTCATTCAGTCATATTTATTGAGCGCTTACTGTGTGCACAGCACTGTACTAAGCGCTTGGAAAGTACTTTTCAGCAAAAATAGAGACAATCCCTGCCCAACACCTGGCTCACAGTGAAGTAGTTGATGCAGGAACTATGTTAAACATATTCTGGTAAGAGCACTCGCTCTCTGAAAACTGTCCAGTTTCCCTGTTAAACTTGCCGATCCAGTCAACCATTGAGCAAGAGCTAGATTCGTTCCTTCTGTGTTCATTAATACGAGCTACATTCATAGTCTGAGTTGAACTGCACAACTTCCTTGGCTTCGTTTCCTGGACTGCTCCATAGACTCTATTTGAAGTGCTTCATCTCGACTAATGTTAACTTTCACAACCTGAGGAGGTTCCTACCACAAACCCAGGAGACTTGAGTTTCGTGAGCTGTGCTGTTCAGTAATATTTCCTGGATAGTCCAGGATAAATGTTAATGTTTTATATCTTTTTATTATGTACCTTCACTGGTACTTCAAACCTTGAGTTAAGATTGAAAACCAGGGAGCGGAAGATGAAACTGAAGTAATAATCGTATTTAATAAGTGTTCATGGAATTCATAGACTGGCTATGAGTGCTCCCCGAGAAGCCTCTTGGGATTACCCACAGGCGTTCAGGACTTTCCCACAGGCTACCCTCTCCTCCCCCCAACTTTCCCATACCCTCCCATTCCTTAGGTGGCTTCTCCCCATCTCATTTCCCACCCCTTACCCTCTATTTAACTTTTCTTGCTAGGGCACCAGGTGAGGAAAAGCAGATCCTTCAAAGAAGTTGCCCATTAGCTTAGAAGATGGAGTTAGATGGTCCTAAGACCGAGACTGCAGATTTGGGAATTTTCCAGTGTTCTCCTCCATTGGCATGGATGACAAGCTCTTGTTTTGTCTTTTTAATTGAAGGGGCGTTACCTTTGTAAATTATGAACTCAATTATGTGGAGTTATTTTCCTCCTAAAGCGGTAGTATCCTTCTAAAATAATCTAAAAAATCTCAGGAACATAGGCAGTGCTGGAGCCCCGCAGTAGAGAGCTGCAGCGGGTAGGTAGCATTTTGGGGAATCTCTGTGGGGAAAGCCTAGGTACTTTTAAAGATTCAAATCACTGTGCAAATCTAAAATGATTCTTTTTGAAGCCGTGGTTATTTTCTCAATTAAGTTGTTTGTTGCCTCTCTCCTCATGGACTCATTTCATTTCAGACCCTCAACTTTGTAGAGCATTCCATTAGCTGCAAGGAGAAATTGAATAAAAAGAATAAACTCGGGGCTGCTTTTACTGACGATGGCTTTGCCATGGGTAAGCTAGATGTAATTGTTTTTTTCATTAGATTCAGTATGTGGTGTAATGGATTCTAGGAGATGTTTGAAACTGGAGCTGTTCATTCTCCACTTTCATGAACCACATTTACTGTTGCATTACCCCTGATGACTGATTACGGATGCATCGTTTACATAAAATGTGTAGGCTTTTCCAGCCATCCTTTTTATTTTGGATCAGCCTTTGCAGTCTCTTGGTTTTATATGTGCACCATGTTTTCAGTGAAATATATTCATATTTAGCCGAGTTACATATTTAGCTGAGTCTTTGTCAGGATATCTGGAGCCCCATTCCTGTCTATTGAACAATGCAGTTTTTTTGCATGTCTGCTTTGTTGCCTTAGCCAGGTGTGTCTCCAAGGAACTTCAGCCTTATATACTTTATGAAGGAATCGCATTTTAGTCCTTGGAAAGTATTTTAGACCGGTGTTGCTTCTGAGAAATGAAAGGGTGTTCTTAGATTGTCATTATAATAATAATGGTGTTTGTTAAGCACTATGTGCCAAGCACTCTTCTAAGCGCTGGAGTATTTACCAGGTAATCAGGTTGTCCCACGGGGGGGTCACAGTCTTAATCCCCATTTTACATATGAGGTAACAGGCACAGAGAAGTTAAATGACTTGCCCAAAGTCACACAGCTGACAAGTGGCAGAGTTGGGATTAGAACCCATGACCTCTGACTCCCAATCCCGGGCTCTTTCTTTCCACTAAGCCACGCTGCTTCTCGTGGCTTAGCAGAGTAGCAAAATGGAATGAACGTAAAAACATTCCTACTAAAAGGCCTAGAGCAGTAGTGTGAAGTACATGCATATAGGGGAACTACATCCCAGATTTCACTATTATTTAACTTTGGTAAATGTATTGTTAATGGCTACAGGTGTGGCTTATATTCTAAAGCTTTTGGATCAGTACCAGGAGTTTGACTCGCTTCACTGGTTCCAGTCTGTTCGAGAGAAGTACATGAAAGAGATCAGGGCAGTAGCTAAACAGCAGAACGTGCAATCAACCAGTCAAGATGAGAAATTACTGCAGACTATGAACCTAACCCAGAAGAGACTGGACGTCTATTTACAGGTATAGTGTCAATCACCAGCTCCTAACTGACCTTGTTGAAGTCCCACCACACCTCCTGATTTTTGAGAGAGCACTGATTCTTGCAGGGCATCTGAAAAACTCAAGTACTATTCACTCAGTGAGCAGAGTGGCATGAAAAAACCCAGTTTGAAGAGCAGATGGTACTTGCAGACCATCAGTCCTGTGTCTTGTGAGAGATTTAAT